>NW_022196911.1:105635487-105660120 GCF_008632895.1 Mastomys coucha
AAAAAAAAAAAAAAAAAAAAAAAAAAAAAAAATCTTTTTTTATTCAAAGCAAACTTATTTTCCTATTTAGAGACGTACTTATTGCCTTGCATTTAAGTTTTTCACATTTTATGAGATTAAGCAATGATGGTTTATATTCAAAAACATTTTATTTCCTCCAGTGCTGTGGATCAAATTTAGGGGTTTAGGTTTGCTAGTTAAACACTGTATCACTGAGCTAATTCCTAGAGTTCAAACAAGCTCTGAATGGCAGATTGCACTTTGTCTCCTGACCCTCCTCAGAGGCTCTGAAGGTAGTCCCCAGTACCATGAAGTTAGACATATATAATACCCATACATAGTCCCTACCCATACATAGTCCCTACAGTTCTTGTTGGCAGAGTTTGACCTTCGTCAAATGTCCTGGTGTTAGCATTTAGAATGTCTACTTCTTGTGGCCAGAAGCCTTTCAAATTCAGTATGATCTGTGGCTGTTCCTAATCTCTGCAGATGGAGACCTGGCCTAGGCCCCACCCTGCCTGGCTCTTGGTTAGAAGACGAGAAACTTAAATCCACTTAGAGAAAAGGGCAGTTCTGAAGATCTACCATCATCTAATCCCTTCAAGTCCTATTTGAGAGCCAGTGAGATGACTGGAACCCATGCCATGGGAGGAGAGAACCAACTCCTGCCAGTTGCTCTCTGATCTCCACACATGTGCCACAGCTTGTGCATGTGCGCACACATACACTCACACACATGAATAAATGTGATTTTTAAATTCTACTTGTATGTCCTCCTTTGCAGCTCTTATTACTTTCCTTGCATGCCTTTTAATTGGTGGTAGCATTTAATGTTTGCCCTCGCACCAGAAGGTCGTTGAATGTTTGTTATCTTTATATCATCTTGATACTGTAACTTCCCATAGTGCTTTTCACGATTTTCAGACATACTGAAACACATAAATGGACATGATATCTTGGAAGAACTGAGCTATATGCATTTAGGTTTATGGCTTGTTTTTTCTGTTGTCTGTCTTTATAAGCAGATACAACGCAGTAATTGTTACTCTGATGACCGTCCTTCCACATGCTACACTTTCAGTGACTGACTTTGGAGAAATACAAGATGGAAACAGGATGTCGGAAAGGGGAAGTTACATACAAAGCCTCCAGCAGGTGGTCCTGGAGCTGTCACTATGCACCAGATAATAATCCTGTCCCAGGAGACAGGAAGCAAGAGTTTTGAGTCTAGGTGTTTCTATACAGGACCATAGTTCAAAGTAAGGTGCTTCCAAAGGTACAGACCCTCAGGCAAACAACAGGAGGGTATTCCTGAGGCCAAGGGCAGCTGGCGAAAACCACAGTCAGTGGAAAGAAAGTAAAAATGAGTATGTCTTCAATTCAGATTTCTTCAACAACTGATTCTTACTGTGGAAAAAAACCCCAAGAATTTCAATTCTTGCTACTAAAATAGTTTTCTTTCAATTTCCACCCCCTAAATTCGTCTTGGATAAGCCATGTAATTATTGACCTTCAGACTTTTCTAAATCTGTAAAATGGACAGGATTAGCTATTCTGCAGACTCTTCTACTGGAAATCTCTATCTCTCCTTATGAGGTCCTCAGACAAAAAGGGAAGATGTTGTGTCCAGCACTAGTGCCAGGGACAGGAGGGAGAAAGGTGTACAGGGAGGGGCCTTTGGTTGGAACTCAGGCTTTTCTCAACTGTATGTATAGTCCAGGCTGTCCCAGAACTCAGGCATCTTTCCTGTCTCAGCCTCAAGTGCTGGGAGTCACAAGCACGTGCCACCATGCCGGGCTTCAGGGCTCTTTTTTTTTTTTTTTTTTTTTTTTTTTTTTTTTTTTTTTTTTTTTTTTTTTGTGGTTTTTTGAGACAGGGTTTCTCTGTATAGTCCTGGCTGTCCTGGAACTCACTCTGTAGACCAGGCTGGCCTCAAACTCAGAAATCTGCCTGCCTCTGCCTCCCAAGTGCTGGGACTAAAGGTGTGCGCCACCACCGCCTGGCCTCAGGGCTCATTTTTAAGAGAATAAATAATAGTATATTATAGTTTACTATAATTATAGTTAGTATAATTATAGTAGAGTATATAGGCGATGGTATACTCTTTTGGAACTAGCTAAATATTTAAATATAAAATTCTGGCTTGCTATTTTTGTCAACAGGTTCTTTGTGTGTGTGTGTGTGTGTAGTTCTAGCTAGTCAGCTGGCTTTAAACTTAAGATCCTCCTGCTTCAGACTGTTTTGGGATTATAGGGATGGCTCACCACAGCTGGTTGATAGATTTTAACCAAGCAATATATGTAGATTGGATCCTTGACACTTTATTGTCCCCAGAGTTTTCTCTAAAATTCATATAGTACCAATTCCTAGTCAGATGAACTTCTCAGTATTAAACCTGTGTCTAACCCTATCCATGAGCCATTCATTCATTCATTCATTCATTCATTCATTTTAGACCAGGCTGTCCCTAAACTCAAATGGAGTCTTTATTTGTGTAAGTGTGCATATGAGTCTGACTTAATTGAATTATGAAGAATATGCAGTGTAGCTTAAAACCTACTCTTACAATAAAATAAAAATAAATTCCTAGCTGAGTTTCTTAGTAGCTTGGCATTTTTAATCAGGCTTTTATTTTTTATTTCATTATTTAATTTTTATGCACATGTGTATTTTTTCTGAATGGATGCCTGTAAATCACTTATATACCTGGTGCCCTCGGAGACTAAAAGAACTTCAGATCCCTTAGAACTAGAATTATAGATGGTTGTGAGCTACCACATGGATGCTGAGACTTGAACCTGGGTCTTCTGGAACATAGTCAGTGTCCTTAACCACTGAGAAATCTCTAACTTTTTTTTAACCAAGCTTTTAAAGGTTTATTTTTATATTTTTTAAATTTAGTTAAGTTTAAATAAATTAATGCATGTGTGTACTTGTGCAAGTGCCTGTGGAGGCCAGTGGCATTGGATCCTCTGGAACTGCAGTTGCAGGCATTTGTAAGCTGCCCAGAACAGGTACTGGGAGGTAAACTCGGGTCCTCTGAACAGCAGCAGATGCTGTTAATCCCTGAGCCATCTTGCTAACCCTTATCAGGCTTTTAAAAAGTTAACTTCCTATAGTCACAAAAGATTGATCTATTGATTTTAAAATGCATGACAGTATGAAGTGACCCGAAGGATAGCAACCTCACAGTCATTTTTCTTGCAGCTTGCTAAGTCTGGCATGGCAGGTTTATAGTAGACCAGGGAATCTGTTCTTTTAATAGGCACATCAAGCAATTCTGACCAATACCAGTAAGAAGACCCATTTATCTAAGTTGGGTGTGGCAGCATGAGCTGTGTAGTCTCTAATACTTTGGAGGGTGAGGAAGAAGGATCATGACTCACCTCAAAACAAAAGTACTTGATGTGGCACCACACATTGACGTTCTAGCACTGGGTCTCTGAAGCCACTGGGTCTCTGAGTTTGAACCCAGCCCGATTTAAATAGTGAATTAGGTCAGTCAGTTATACAACAAGTCTCAAAATTTCTAGAACACATTTCCTAAAGGACTAGATAATATAGTGGAGACTTCTCATGCCAAGACATAAAATGAAGAACATCACAGAAAACATTCGTATTATAAGAGAGAATACAAGTGCCTATAAACTTTTTTAGCAATGCAATTCAAAATGTAATAAAACTATACATGGCTTTTTGTAAGAGGTTTTACTGGTCAGAAGAATTGGGTGTATTGCCTTTTCAGGTGCTTACTATTACCTTCAAACCAGTCATAAATGTTCACCCATTAATGTTAATATGTTGTAACATTTTACGTATCTGATCCTTGAAAGTGGTAGAGTACTTGTCTAGCATGTGTGAGGCCCTGGTCCATCTTCAGAGCAGCAAAATGTGATAGACGCTGCCCCGCGAGCATGTGATCTCACTGGGCAGAGGTACTCTGGAGAAGAATTCTAGGTCTTTCCCCTGTGCTTCTTAGCATGCTAAGCACTTCTCCGGGAAAGGCTGGGGGAAGCTTGAATTTGCAGTTAAATGGGTTTTGGACCTGAATGATGCTTCAGGAATTGGAGTTGGAGTTTGGAACTGGATGTGCACTGAAAATTTGTGTGGACGGGTTTTCACTTCTTTTGACCAGAGGAGAATGTATAAAAACAGTTTGACGCTGCTAGAGATTCAGTCATCATGGCCGTTGTTGAGATGAGTTTCCAGAATATAAGCTTCTCCAAAAAAGGCTGTTTCACCTTGTAACTTTAGGTTGAACCTTTTCAAGAGTAGAATCTACTCTTCCCAAAGCTAATTCAAAACCCAGTGTTCGGTGGCAGTGGTTAGTATACGTAAGTACACTGTAGCTGTCTTCAGACACTCCAGAAGAGGGCATCAGATCTTGTTACGGATGGTTGTGGGCCACCATGTGGTTGCTGGGATTTGAACTTAGGACCCTTCAGAGGAGCAGTGGGTGCTCTTAACCGCTGAGCCATCTCTCCAGCCCAGGATAGTTCTTGTGCAGAAGAACTATCCCAGTGCTCAGAAAATTTAGTAAACTGTCATCACTCTTGAGCCATTGAACCTTGTTTTGGTCGTGAGCATAGCCTATAACCACTGAGCCATCTCTCCAGCCCACGACACTGAACTTGTAAGGTGCATGTCAGAATACTTATTTTAACCCGCCCTATCTACCTCTGTCATTTCTCTGTTGAGACTGGAGCTCATCTTGTTCATTTTGACTTCAAACTTGCTGTGAAGCAGAGGATGGTCTTAAAGCCCCCACCCCTACCCTAATCCTCCTGCCTCTGTCCAGCTGCAGAGAGTACAGGCATGTGCCACGGCACTTTGGGGCTAGGGTAGGACCCAGTGTTTGACGCATGCTAAGGCAGATCGATCGTTCTATCAACTAAGCTACGTTTCCCAGATGAATAGTGGCTCTTACTTCCGACAAGTTCCTGATCATAGTGATGCTTAGTTCAGAAGAGTAGATTAAATTCCTTGTCATCACTGGTAGACTTAGTGTTTCCCACAAAGTACCTGTTGGTGAGGAATTCAGTGCCAGACCGATTCACAGCTTTGTGCGTTTGTCCCACTCCCGTCTCGCTTCACTCTGCTTTCCCGTCAGAGTCCAGTGGCGGCTGTGCTCAGTTAGAATCGGCTCAGTTTCTTGGAACAGATTCTCCTTGAGTAAATAGATATGCATCCAGACTGTCTGCAGGCTGGTTCTTCAGGTACACACAGCTGGCTGAGCACTGTTGGTAGGAAGTTCAGCAAGAATGAGGGAAGTCCTAGAAATCACTAGTCTGTTTGTTATTGTTACTGGCTTTGTTTTGAAACAGGGTCCTGATGTAGAGCTGTGGCGGGCCTGGGACTTGATATATAGACCAGATTGGCCTCGAACTCAGAGATCCACCTGGTATTTGGGTTGTTCCTGCCGTCCTCAGCTCTGAGCATCTGCTCTCACTGAAAAACTTAACAGTCCGTCATCTCTGCACAGACTTGTCTGGCTGCTGCAGTCAAACAGGACTTAATTCTCCAGCAGTGAATAGCACTCCTTGCTTGGATAACAGGGAACCACATGGAAATTTTAGAAATAGGTAGAGATGGTTAGTCTGCAAATGCTACCCACATGGTGTTCTTTTAGTTTAGCTACAGTGTCATTACATAGGAAACATGATGCTTCCCTAACTCCACAATAACACAAATACTGGCATTTTCTTTTTCCTTTTTTTCTTTTTCTTTCTTTCTTTCTTTCTTTCTTTCTTTTTTTTTCAAGACAGGGTTTCTCTGTATAGCTCTGGCTATCCTGGAACTCACTCTGTAGACCAGGCTGGCCTCGAACTCAGAACTCCACCTGCCTCTGCCTCCCAAGTGCTGGGATTAAAGGCATGCGCCACCACTGGCAAATACTGGTATTTTGGTGCATATTAAAAGTATAGTGTTCAAACCCCTCTTTGTTTTCGTGATGAGTATGAACTTACCTGTGTGAGAGAGACGAAGGGCAGGGATAGGCTGGCAATACTGGTGCCATGTGAAGCATTCTCAGCTTGAAGCTCAGTGCCCTGTGCAGTGGTGCAAAGCTGTGAAAGTGTCACCCGTGGGCTCTACGTCCACTGCTTCCTCTGATGCAGGGTGTGGACGCAGTCAGGATGCTCAACGAGTAAATGAGTGTGGCTGCCTGCACTCCAGTATAGTTTATTTTTAGACCCTGAAATTTGATTTTATACCATTTCACCTGTTAAAAATACCCCCTTCATGTTTTCCCAATCACTTAGAAATGAGCCATGAAACAAGCGGTAGACTGGATTTGGCCTGTGGGCTGCTATTGTTTGTGGATAGTAGACATCTGATCTGCAGTCTAGATAAATAAAAAGAATCCAGTGCTTCTCTGTCAAAAGTAACTGACTTCTGTGGTTGGAGTGGTACCGATTCTTTTGGTATTACTCCAGAGACAGTCTTTTTTTTTTTAAAGATTTGTTTTATTTATTTTATGTGTATGAGTACACAGTAACTGTACAGATGGCCATGAGCCATCATGTGTGTGGCTGCTAGGAATTGAACTCAGGACCTCTGCTGGCCCCACTCACTCCAGCGTAATTCACTGTAGCTGTCTTCAGACGCACCAGAAGAGGGCGTCTGATCTCATTATGGGTGGTTATGAGCCACCATGTGGTTGCTGGGATCCGAACTCAGGACCTTTGGAAGAGCAGTCAGTGCTCTTACCCACTGAGCCAGCCCCAGAGACAGTCTTTTTAAGGCATTACTACGTATTGCCAAGTTGCATTCCAGCGTAAGATTTGTATGTGCCTGCCTCATTCATGTATGTGGCAGTTTCCCCAGAGGCTGGAAGAGGGCATTGGATTCCCTGCAGCTGGATCATAGGTGGTTGTGAGCCATCTACCTAACTTGGGTTCTGGGATCTGAACTTGGGTCCCCTGAAAGAGCAACAGCTGCTCTTAACTACTGAACCCTGTGTAAGGCTTTAAGCTGTCTAAGTAAAGTTGTCTTTTCCTTATTGTCATAAAGCTGACAGTATTTTAGTAGTTTTTTTTCTCAAAAAATAAGTAGTTTCTTCTTGCCTATTCTTGGACTCTCCAGCTAAAATTCAGTATTCTTCAGAAAACAACACACACCAAGTCTTGCCCTGTGTCTCTTTCAGATTTGCCATCTCTCATTTGGGCAGCAGGTGTCCTGTGACTGTGCTCTGTCTGTCTTCTTTATAGAAATTACTGCCCGGTTAAGTTTCAGCTTTTAGATCCCTGGAACCAGTGTGTGTTTTCAAGCAAAGAAAGTATGTTTTAACAAATGACTCTTGGGGCTGGCGAGATGGCTCAGCGGGTATGAGCACTGACTGCTCTTCCAAAGGTCCTGAGTTCAAATCCCAGCAACCACATGGTGGCTCACAACCACCCGCAATGAGATCTGGCGCCCTCTTCTGGTGTGTCTGAAGACAGCTACAGTGAATTACACCGGAGCGAGCAAGCAGGGGCTGGAGCGACAAGATGGCTATTTCTAGCTTAGATACAAGTTGATAAAACTGATATGAAGTAACGTGTGTAGCCTCCCAGGGTTTTGAACATTAGAAAGTAACTGAACCCCACTGAGTCCCTCTGCCACAGGCTCTGTGGGGCAGGCCACAGTGCCATTGTTTAGATGGAACCTAAATGACAAGAGAAAAAAAGAGTTAGAAGTGACATAAAGTACTCTTTTTTTTTTTTTTACAGATTTATTTGATTTGTTTGTTTATCTAAGTACACTGTAGCTGTCTTTAGATACAACAGAAGAGGGAGTCAGATCTCATTATGGTTGGTTGTAAGGATTTGAACTCAGGACCTCCCAAAAAGCACTCAGTGCTCTTAACCATTGACGCTTAACCTCTTAACTAGGAAATAGTTTTTTATTTGAAATTTGATTTAAAATTCTTTCAGTAGTAGAGAATAGACTGGGAAAAGCTAACCCAATTTCAAGTCTTAAGGCCGTAGTATTTCTGAGTATTCCATGAAATCCTGCATTGTATTTACAGAGAATAGTGAGACAACAGAAGCAAAATTCAGATTAATAACATGGCCTATACTGAAAGGAAACTCCAACTTTAAGTCAGTGTACCTTATACAGAAAAGGGGTGATTATTGAATCATTGAATTCCCTTCATTACTTCACAGTTGGGGAAACTGGGAGCTGGAGAAGTTTGGAGACTTCACATCTCTCACTCAGGCTGAGAGAAAGCAGCTCTCCTTTACAGCAGCGTCAGGAAGCCAGGGGAGATGGCCCTCTGAGCTCCTCATGTTAGGAAGCCAGGGGAGATGGCCCTCTGAGCTCCTCACGTTAGGAAGCCAGTGGAGATGGCCCTCTGAGCTCCTCACGTTAGGAAGCCAGGGGAGATGGCCCTCTGAGCTCGTCAGGGAAAGGCCTTAGGTCAGGGAAAGGCCTTAGGTCAGGAAAAGGCCTTAGGTCAGGAAAAGGTGTAAGGAAGCCAGAGGAGATTGGCCCTCTGAGCTCGTCAGGGAAAGGCCTTAGGGCGGCCTGCTCTGAGCAGCTCATTGTTCCTTCTCACATGGTCTTGGAGGGAGAGCCTGCTACATCCAGACACAGGACACATCCACAGGGACCATCAGAAGCCCTAGGTCCCCAGTACAGAGCCACTGCCATGTGTCCATGGGTAACCTGCTGATTTTACATATTTTTGTTGTTTTTAACTTTTTTTTGAGATCATAGAGTTTTTTCTCCCATCAATAAAATTTAAAAGCTGCTGATAATTTCTAGAACTTGAGAGGTGTTGATAGGACTGTCTCGAATTCAAAGCTGATAGGCTACACAGCAAGACCCTGTCAGAAAGGGGTGGGGGCAGCAGGCAAGGAGAGAGAATGAAGCCACATTGCCCTCTATCTCCAGCCCCAACATACTCTGTTTGATTGGAGACTTAATTTTAACCAAAGTATGTTTGCCACAGGATTAACACTGTTTATGTCCTAGAGTAAATGTGGGTGAACTAGGGGAGGCAAGACTTGAAATAGTAGAAGGTCACTCATACGTTTAAATGGAAGGAATTTACAATGCTTTCATTTCCATGTCTTGAATGTGGAAAGTCCAGACTTGCTCTCTGTCGTGTCACTAGAGACTGAGGGCTGATGGCAGTCGCACATGCCCTTTTCCTCTCTGTCGGAAGACAGGATCTCAGTATGTAGCCCTGGCTGACTTGATTTTTGTCAGTTTTGTTTCTGTGTTACATACAGTTTTCTGTGGTCATTATACCACTTGGGTTTTGTGAGATTTTTAAATTTCTAATAAATAAAGTACAGACTAATTTAGACCCTCAAGATTTCAGATGAATCCCTTTACTTCAGTCAGTCTTGCTGAAACCCAGCACTGAGAGACAGGCAGGAGGATGGTGGAAGGTGTGTATGTAGGTTTGTTTGTTTGTTTGTTTGTTTGTTTTTAAGATTTATTTTTATTAGGGCAGGCAAACATCTCCTGGTTTAAGTGTCTTGCTACTCTTGCAGAAGACACAGGTTCAGGTACCAGTTCCCATGTGACCAGTCTCCAGCCCTTACATAGTAGCTTGACAGCCATATGTAACTCCAGTTCCAGGATATCTGACACTCATGGCTTCTGTGGGTATTGTACACATGTGGTATTATGAACATGCATGTAGGCAAACACTCGTACACATACAATAAGATACAATAAAAATAATCTTTAAGATTAACTTTTAGTTATGCTTGCAGGTATGAGTTTACAAGTGCAGGTGCCCACAGAGGCTACAAGAGGGCATCCGGTCCCTGGACTAGAGAGAATTACTAGTGGGCCAAAGGGTGTGGCTGCTGACTGCTGGGTGGGTACTGGGAACCAAGCTAGTCCTCTGGAACACCAGCATGCATCTGAACCATTTAAGTCTTTGTAGTTCTAAAAGGAGACACATGACAGGATTTTTTTTTTCTCCTCCTCCCCCTCCCCTCTTTCTCTCTTGATTCTTCAGGGTCTCACTTGGCTCAAGCTTGTTTGGAATTCACCTTATACACTAGGCTACCCCCAAACTCAGGACCATCCCCCAGCCTTAGCTTCTCCAGTGCTACAGTTACAGGCATTAGCGACCAGGCATAGCTCTCTCAGTTACAGAAAAAAGATAATACAATGCTACAGAGTTACCTTTGCCCATACTTTAAGGAATGAATTTAATATCCAGCTAAGCTAATGGTGTCACAGATCTTTGAATCAAGGTGTGCTATAGAATGAAGGGGTTTTTAAATGACAGCACGGCAAGGCCAAGCACCAACAGATAATGACCATCGTTTCTGTGCATGAAAACATTGGAATAAGTTAGCTGTGTGGGATAAACAACTAACGACCCTGACATAAACTTGGATCAGGCTTTGCTGCTTTGTGAATATTGTTCCATCCACATTTGCAAAAGTTAAAGAATGCCTTGTAGGTCAACATTGTAGGCTTTGACTTTATAGTCTACCCTTTCAGTTTAGCATTTAATAGTACAGGTGTGTCTATGTGACTGATCCAGATGATTGTGCTTGATAACTTAAGATACTTCTTTCTTAATTCTATGTGGAAAAATAAAGCTCCAGATTTTATTGTTGTAGGTATCACTGAATAGATGCCATTTTATGTAGTCATTCCTTTCGGGTAGTGTTTGAGATGGGGTCTTGTATACCCTGGCTGGTGTCACACTGACTGTGGAACCCATGGCCATCACCCTGGCCTCACTGTCCTTTTGTGTGCATCCTGTTGTTTATGCTGAGGAACTCCTTGGATCAGACAGGGCCATTAAATGTTTTATGGAACATAATGCTCCTAGCTTTCTAAGAGGTTTGTATAGATCAGTAATGCCACAAGGATGTGTACACAAACCCTCTCAGACAGGAGGGTGGCGTAAGTCCTTACGTGTAAGGAAGGAGAATTACTGGTTCAGGCAGTACTCGCGTGAGGGTATTTTAACTTTGATTTATGTTACCTCCATAAGGTAAATGACACAAATGTTTTTTATGTAGTTGAACTTTTACTGTTAACTGGATGAGGAACTTCTTTTCTTTTTTCTTTTATTCTTTGTTGTTAGTTAGTTAGTTAGTTAGTTAGTTAGTTAAGGCTCACATAACCCAGGCTGACTGAACTGCAGTCTGAGGATCACCTTGAACTGGTCCTCAGGCTGCCTCCGTTTTCTAGGTGCCAGGATTACAGGCTGTGCCACCAGCTGGCTTCTGTGCCAGGATTTCACGCTATGCCACCAGTTGGTTTCTTTTATCCTTGTCTAGATTCTCTATTGAAGAATGAACTCAGTGTTTTCACCTGTGTAGGGAGGAGAACCCAGGAGAGCTTAGCAGGAATCTTAAAAAAGAACTGTGTAACTCTAGCAAAGCATCCCTGTAGCTGAGGTTGGACAGTGCAGGGGATTGTGTGTTCAGAGCTGCGGCTCATGAGAGCGGTGTTAAAACTGTCAGGCTGCAGTGTTAGCACTCAGGAGGCTGAGGGGTGCTGCTGTGAGTTCAGAGCCAGTCCTGGTTATTCCTGCCTCAAAAGAAAAGGAAAGGAGAGGGGGAGGAAGAGAAAAGAAAAGAAAGCAAAACCCTGAGGAGGGGAACTAAAATTTTTTGTTTAAAAAAGATAGTACTCAGCGACGGAGAGTCAGCTCGGCAGCTAGGCATGTTTGCTGTGCACTTGCTAGGACCAGAGTTTGTATCCCGGCAGCCATATAAAAAAACCAGGTGTCCCACCTCCGAGTGGGCAGAGACAGGAAAATCACTGGGGCTTGCTGGCCTAGCCTACACAATGCAAACCTTGGGTTCAGGGAAAAACTCTGTCTCAAAAAGGACTACACACACACACACACACACACACACACACACACACACACTGTGTGTGGGGGGGAATATCAGCACCCTCTTCTGACTTCTCTTCACATGCACAAGCATAAACAACTGTACGCAAGTGTGCACATACATTCACACAAACACATTTTTTTTCTATTTATTTCATAAGTGTGTGGGGGCGAGTATATCTAGTTCCTGCAGGCCAGGAGCCAGTGGCACAATCCCTGTTCTTTACTCTGAAATATAAATTTTATAGCAACTTCATTTTACCCTTACCAGGTCCTTGAAAACAGGTCACTGTGTGTTCCCATTAGAGACAGAGGGAGAAACAGTAAATGACAGTTACAAATGACCTGTCCTGTGCTGATGCCCAGTTCCCCATTTGTGTTCAGTTCAACTGTAGAAATTGCCTTCAAATTAGTTCAAGCACGTTAAATGTTCTGCCTCCCGTAATGCTTGGTGGCTTCACTGTATTTGGGGGTGGAGGGAATTCCAAACCTACAAAGAGCACAGGTTGCTCCAGGGAATGGATTCTACCCAGTTTGAAAGGGGAAACTTGGGGCAGAAGAGATGGCTCCACACTGGCTGCTCTTCCAGAGGACCCAGGTTCGATTCCCAGCACCTTGCAGCCATCTCTACCTCAGGTAAAGAGCAGATCAGTGTGTGAGCCTCAGACCATATTGATTGTGTTCTTCATCAGCCTGTTTTTGTGACCAGAAGTGTATCTGGACATGACACACACCCCCAAACTGAAGACTGCCCTGGACTAAGCAGTAAACTGGGTCCTTGTGTTCAGTCTTCACTTTGAGTGTCTTACTGATGAATATGGATTGAATCAGAAACTGGACCCTTGCTGGAGAAGCTGAAGGATGACGAGGCTCACCGTGAGCCGCTCCAGCTGCCCCTTTCAGGGCATGCTGCTTTTGCTTAAAGGAATCACTGGCATTCGGATGCTTCGTCATCCTACTATTTCAAGGAAAATAACCTGGATTTATGTTGCTGCTAGTATAAAGCTTAAGCTTTCAACCGAGTGTTAGAATATAGAAAACCCAAAATCTGTCTGCCACAGTGAGTGCAGCAGCTTCCTACAGACTTGATAAAATTGACAGAATTGTTGGCAGATATGGTTTTAAATGCTGTATAATAAAACATGGCAGCATTGAAAGCTTTGCATAGCTTAATTGCTCTCCTCTGTTCCAAATGACCAGTGCCAGGTGCCACTGAGCTGTGGCCAGGTAAAGACCCACTCAGAGGACAAGCAGCCAGGGCCCTAGGATGGCAGGATCTGAGAAGCGCATTGGTAGGGTTGCTAAGTCTCACAGTCACTCAGCCTTCAGGGAGAAGACCTACCAAGTTTGATGTCATAACAAAGATCTTTGCTGTGACCTGAGACCTTTTGCAGTGACATTTTTGTAGTGCTAAGCATTGTTTTCCTTTCTTTCAGCCAGGCTGACCCGTATTCACAGGCCAAGTTCAGGAGCAAATGTCTTGCAGTCATTCCTTAAGCCATACCAAAGGTGGTAGCCTATGTCGTGCTTCCATTGGCTGTTCGTGTATTTGTTTAATGTAATGCTGAGGACTGGCCAGGGCCTTGAGCATGCTGGGCCAGCAGCGCCCAGCTACCCCTTCAGCCCCAGTAGTAGTGCTTTAAAGTTAGTATTTGTCAAAGTCTTTGTTTTGTGTTTCATTTTTTGGTTGGGACAAAGGTCTCCCTGTGCAGCCCAGCTTGGCCTCACACTTGGTAATTCCCCTGCTTCAGCTTCTCTGAATGGGACTACCCAAAGTATATTTGGACCAAGTATACAGCCCCACAGTACAACATAAAGTGTGGCATTCAAGCCTTCCTAACTTTGTTTCCTTCTTGTTTTCAGGGTGAGTCTGTAAAGTATTTCCTGGATAACTTGGATAAACTTGGAGTACCGGTAAGTTTCAAGACAATAGTTGTGGGTTTGCCTTCAGCAGTTGATGCTTGGAGGCAGCAATGGGGATAGCATTGCTTCTGTTTGGGGCAGCTTGTCAGGAAAGTTAGAGAACACCAGCCAGTCAGCCTTTACTTTTCTTTCAGTGCCAGTGACCTGAGTCACCCTCCTGCAAACATTGACAGGTTTCTGATTTTTTTATCAACATGAAAGAGATTTGTGTTTGAAAATGAGGTTTCACACTGTCTGTTGTTCTTCAGTGTTGTTGGGTTTTCTGTAGCAGACATAAAGCAGGACCCATTTGTGCTGGAGTTCAGTGACTGGGGCTGCGTTCTCGGGCCTGCAGAGGAGACTGAGAAGACAGAGCTACCTTGGGAAGAGACCCCGTTAGCTTTCCAGTGTTTGCCTCCAAGCCAGTGACTCAACTGGGCATGCTCATGGCTTTCCCGTACAATGATGGGCAGGGAGCGAGCACTACTGTCTGTGGCTGTATTGTCCAAGAGTCAGGTGCAATTAAGGGTTCACTGATTACACCTTGTGCCCCAGAAGCATTTGTCAGTCATGAAGCCCAGTGCAGCTGCCTTTGCCGAGTTAGATGAGCTGTGGTTCTGACACTTCAGGGTTGGCATGCTGATGAAGGCACAGGACTGCCCTGCTATAAGAAAAAAAAATACCAAGGTCTTAGGGCACTGGGCACTGTATTATTTTCTCTAGCAGGTTCATTTTTACATTTTCCTTATATTTTCTAATTGAATTTTCTGCTAGATGTGATGGCAGGAGTCAGAATTCTAATTGTAGCAGTCAGAAAGCCGAGGCAGGAGGATCATAAGTTTAAGGCCAGCCTATTTCAAAAAAACGAAACCTAATTTTTAAATTGTATATGTTGCCTTTCAAGGAGTATTTTCTACCTACTTCCCTCAAATATAATTATCTCCTAGAACTTGAGTTCTTTATTACTTAGTTTGTCACATAACACAGTCAGAGAAAAACATGAGGGAACAATGTGTTGAGGGGTGTGTGCACACAGACATGTGCACACGCTAGTGGAGTGGCTAGGGTTGATGTTGTGTGTCTTCCTCAGTTGTTTCTTTGAGACAGGGTCTCTCCCTGAACTTGGAACTAATACATTTGTCTAGACTGCCAGTCAGCAGCATGCCCTCCTATCTCCTATCCCCAGCTCTAGGATTATAGGTGGTGCTCTGTTGGCACCTACCTTTTTATGTGGATGCTGGGTGGGGACGAAAACTCAGGACCTCAGGCTCACGCTGTATGCATACACTTTACTGAGTTCACCTCTCGAGCCTTGAACACTTTTTTTAGTTTTTATTTTAATTTCATTTGTGTGAGTATATGTATATGTATATGTATATGTATATGTATATGTTTATGTATGTATGTACACTACTGGGCTTACTTGGTGCCCTGGGAACCCAGAAAAGGATGTTGGTTTTCCTGGAACTAGAGTTCTCTCTGCCATGTGGATCCTGGGAACTAAACCCATGTCCTCTGCAACAGCAGCCTTCTCCAGACCCCAGACTAGCTCTGATTTTTGTTGTTGTTTGTTTGAGACCGGGTCTCATTCCATAGGCCTGGAACCTGCTTTGTAGACCATACTGGCCTTGAACTCACTGAGGTCTCTGCCTGTGTCTGCCTCCCACTGGAATTAAAGGCATGCACCATGCACAGATAATATTTTTTTAAAGATTTATTTATTTATTTTATGTGTATGAGTACACTGTAGCTGTACAGATGGCCGCGAGCCATCACGTGGCTGCTGGGAATTGAACTCAGGACCGATGCTCGCTCTTCTCGCTCTGGCTCCGCCCGCTCTGGCCCTGCTCGCACTGGTGTAATACACTGTAGCTGTCTTCAAACGCACCAGAAGAGGTTGTCAGATCTCATTACAGGTGGTTGTGAGCCACCATGTGGTTGCTGGGATTTGAACTCAGGACCTTTGGAAGAGCAGTCAGTGCTCTTACCCACTGAGCCATCTCACCAGCCCCCAATATTTTTTTAAGAGTGCTTTCTTACAGTCTAAAAAGCCTGTTTGATCTGCTTTTCTGTTTTTCAGGCAGGTTTTTCTAAGCACAACATTGATGTACATCCACTTCATTGTTGCTGGGGTTTTGATGTTTGTTGGATGGATGGGTTTTTTGTTTGTTTGTTTGTTTTGGTTTGGTTTGGTTTTTGAGGCAAAGTTTCTTATATCTCAGACTAGATTCAGACTTACCATGTAGTAAAAAATGACCTTGAACTCCACCCTGGTACTGGTACAGCCAGAGGCTTGGCTAACACAGCTGCCATCTCTCCCTATCTGTATCAGCCCTTGCTTCCTCCTTGCATCTAGCATGCTGATGGTTACTTTGTTTTTCTTTTATCCATTCTTTCCTGAGGACCAGGACTTCCTACATTGATTGCAGTAGTTAAATCCCTGGTGCCTAGTGACAGTGCCTGACACAAAGTAGGCAATCAACAAATAGCTCATAGATAAATAGTATAGGCCAATCCCAGCCTGTGTAGTAGGGTGAGAATAGTTCTGAAGCCACATCTGCAGGGAATGGAGATTACACAGTCAGCGTGGAGAGAGGGTAATGAGACTGGTTGTGTTGAGATGTATTGCCATTCTGTGAACTTAAGGACAGACCATAGAACTGTGTTTGCCTCTCTCCAACTGAAGCTGCAGAAACCCTACTCTGTATTGAGCCCTTAGAAAGGCACCAAATCCATACAGCTTGTGAAGTCACGGTTTTTGACCCTGTCTTGATTTTTAAATATTTTGACCATGAAGATAATATTCAAACTGTTGCTATTCAAGTATTGCCAAAAAAGCCATAGGACTTGTGGGAAAGTGCTAGCCCAAGAGGGAAGGGCCAGTCAGGGATTGCCATAGGACTTGTGGGAAAGTGCTAGCCCAAGAAGGAAGGACCAGTCAGGGATTCAAGGAAGTGTGCTACCAGGTGCAGTTTTTCATTCCTGCAACTAGCAGTTGCCTCTGTTCAAGATCTTACTGTTTCCCTGGTCACAAAGTCCAGAAAGCTAGTCAGGGTGACAGGATCTGGGATCTTAGCACTTGTAAATCTAAGGCAGGGGAATTGTCAACGAGTTCCAGGTCAGCCAGAACAACACAGTAAGTTTAAGGCAACTTAAACATACACACACACACTCTCACACTCACTCACTCACTCACACATTTACTTGTGTGGGAGAGTAAATGTGTAATCCTAGCACTCAAAAGGCAGAGACAGGAGGATTGTGACAAATTCAACACCAGCCTAGTCACTATAGCAGTGGTTACATAAAGGTTCAGTAGAGCTAAAAGTCTTGATAAGTGTGCTAGTGTGAGTGCCCTCCAGGTGTGAACGTCCTGTTCCCCGCAGGACTTGGTGCTCAGAGTGTGCTCTTCCTCAGTGAGTGAGAGCTGCTTGAACCATTACTTGGACGCAGACTAGCCTAAGGTCTGAAATGCGTATGATTAATCATTTGCGCTAGGTGAAGTCTTTCACATGTGGGTGACAGTGTGGAGCTTATTTTTTCCCCCACTCTGGTCCTGCTTGCTCCAGCCCAAAGATTTATTTATTGTTATATGTAAGTACACTGTAGCTGTCTTCAGACACACCAGAAGAGTGCATCAGATCTCATTACAGATGGTTGTGAGCCACCATGTAGTTGCTGGGATTTGAACTCAGGACCCTCCGGAAGAGCAGTCAGTGCTCTTAACCCCCAGTTGGTTGGGGTTTTTTTGGTTGGTTGGTTGGTTGGTTGGTTGGTTGGTTGGTTGGTTGGTTTGTTTTGGTTTTTTGAGACAGGGTTTCTCTGTATAACCCTGGCTGTCCTGGAACTCACTCTGTAGACCAGGCTGGCCTCGAACTCAGAAATCTGCCTGTGTCTGCCTCCTAAGTGCTGGGATTAAAGGCGTGCACCACCACTGCCCAGCCAGTCAGTTGTTTTTTAATCATTTAGTTTGCACATCCATTTACTGGGCCGGTTGCTACTTGTGGACTCTAAGTATAAACCCTTTTCTCTTCCAGGATTACATTCCGTCGCAGCAGGATATTCTGCTTGCCAGAAGACCCACCAAAGGCATCCATGAATACGACTTTGAAATTAAAAATGTTCCTTTCAAAATGGTTGACGTAGGAGGCCAGAGATCAGAACGGAAACGTTGGTTTGAATGCTTTGACAGTGTGACATCAATACTTTTCCTTGTTTCTTCAAGTGAATTTGACCAGGTGCTTATGGAGGATCGCCAGACCAATCGCCTTACAGAATCTCTGAACATTTTTGAAACAATTGTCAACAATCGGGTTTTCAGCAATGTCTCTATAATCCTCTTCTTAAACAAGACAGACTTGCTTGAGGAGAAAGTGCAAGCTGTAAGCATCAAAGACTATTTCCTAGAATTTGAAGGGGACCCACACTGCTTAAGAGACGTCCAAAAGTTTCTGGTGGAATGCTTCCGGGGGAAACGCCGGGACCAGCAGCAGAGGCCGTTGTACCACCACTTCACCACCGCCATCAACACGGAGAACATCCGCCTTGTGTTCCGAGACGTGAAGGACACAATCCTTCATGACAACCTCAAGCAGCTTATGCTCCAGTGATGACAAGACTTGCTATTTTAATACCTTGTTGTGATTTTGATTGTTTTCTGTTTGTCTTGTTTTTCTTTTTAAATAGCAGTTTACAACAGCAGTTAGAAGAATCTCAATTCTGTGTCTAACTTCTTGGAAATCTTAGTCCATCTGTGGCCTTTAGTTTGTGGCTGAATTAACACATTACCAATGTCTGCTGGAATTGGAGCTTTGGTCAGTTTCTCTGTGGCTTACATTCAGATCCAATTATAACTTCCTGGCAACCTCACACTAGGTGTATTTCAGGCTTTGAATTCTTCTGCTTGCAAACTGAATTCTCCTAATTCTCCTGCAGTGCCAAGAAGGCAGTATCTTTAAGTACTTGTAGGGATGAGATTATGAGAATTCAGCTCTAGAAAGTGAGAGTGCCTTACCCAGCAGTGACATGCCTGGCTAGCGTGAGCCCTGCTCTATAATCGCTGTTAGAGAAAAGTTTGAAGGAGCAGCAGTCTCGGCCCACAGGCTGCTTAGCCTCCTTACACACACAGCAGGAGTTTGTTTTTCTCAGTTCCTTTAATTTCTGAAGGTAATGTCTTAGTGTTTAAGTTTACAATGTGGATCTCAGCCTGATGCTGATGCGGTCACAGCTGGTACATGTGCTATGTTGATCTGAGGTGACCCATGACATGCAGTTTCTTTTGCCATGCATGCGGTCACTAACTTCATGTGCCATGCTAGGGACATGGTGGCCATAAGGACTAGAAAGGGCAAGCACCTGAGTGCCGTGGGTGTGCCTTCCTGGTTCTGTCTGCTTGCGTTTGTGCCTTGCTGGAGGGAATCACTGTCGGGTCTTCTTCCCTTTGCCCCACCGTCTCAGCCTCAGCAGCTCTGAACTGTGGCGCTCTCGGGTTCTCTGGTCGCCGAGAGCTTGGTGGGCAGTACTTCCTGTGAACTGTTCATGAAGGCGTCCTTTCTGTACCCTGTTCATGGTTAGTGTCTCTCTCTGAGATTGTTTGTACATGTTATGTGTGTCATTATGTGTGAGACGCAGCTTCATTGAGGTACATTTGAACGTCTAAAGAATGTATCTAAGGATAAGGAATTCTTTTGGCCCATACTTAAGGAGGTTTGCCTTACACACACACACACACACACACACACACACACACACACACACACACACACACACGCCACTGCTAGGTTAAACCGTGCCCATGAAGTAGCTTGTGATTCAATACAGTGACCATTTGTCATGTGCCGACTGGCCTGTGAGTTTGTAGACCCTGAACTTGTCCCTGCTTTCCCAGGAGAATGCACGAGGGCAGGGATGCCTGCTGTCTTACCATGTTCTCAGGCAAGACATTGGGCCCTGAAAGCTTGGCCGACTTTGAGGCCCACAGGCAGTGGCTTCCCTTTTTCCTTGCTGGAAGGTGCGAGAGCTGGGTCCTAGTGTGTACTTGAGAGACCTGACTTGTCTTGGATTTGAGCTTTCACTGTCATTCTGGGTATAAAATCCAGTGCTTTCTTGCCTTGGTAACATCATGAGCTTAAGACATGTATGCCAGTGTCACAGTGTAGGTGTTGTTGGCATAATTCATGGAGATTTGAATGGTTCTACATCTGGTCCTTTTTTTTGCCAAAAAAGAATATGTCATTTAAATTCACGGGGTTAGCATAACTGCAGTGCTGATGAGCATTTGAGTGTGCACACAGTAACCCGTGTTCTGTGTCAGTTTAGCAAACATTATTGTGCATTGGCCACAACTAACTGCTGTGAAGGCAGCAACTAGTCCCTCCAGAAAGCAGTTGTGTCTAGTTACATTTAAGCTCTGTGGTGAGCACAGAATCCCGCCTGACAGAGCAGGATCTCTGAGTTCCTCCACTGTGACCTTTACCAAGAAAGAACAAGAGCTCCCGACTAGAGTCAGCATCCTTGTGAGCACCTCCCGCTTCCTTTCTGAAGCGTGCAGCATCTTAGAACCCAGTGCCGTCTAGATACATTCTGAAGTGGTGGATTACTTACATGTAATCTAGACAGGAGTGTTTAGAATTTAAAGAACAGTGAGGCTTAGCCAAAAAGCCACATTTGCAGTCTGACACCTACACCCTGAAAGTCATGTCCTTTTGTGAAGTGAAATACTGTTGTGTGAAGAGGGAGATGAAATTTAGCCAACAGAATTGAAAAGGTGCTCACCCCTCAGTGTACTGGCTTCCCCCAGTCCCTGAGCCATGACTTGGAGTTGAGGCTCTGTGGGGGCATTGGTCTGTGCATATCTCGGGGTGCATGGAGTGACTGTGCTTAATCCAGACTCCTCCTTCAGTCCCGCAGCCTTCCTGCTTACTGACAAAGAATCACACAAGTGTCTTGGTTGACTTTGAAATCTTTTTTATATTTTACAGAGTTGCCTTATAAATAAAAGAACAACCCAGATTTAGACCTTAATTTTCTTTTTAATGGGGAAAGGGCTTTGTTCCATGTTTTCTTACGATCTTAATTCAAGATGTGCAGCTGCCACTTAGATATCTTGTAACGGCCTGAGATGTTGCTCTCTGCCATGCCGTCTGTATTCCATGGAAGTCCCCGCCCATATCAGTTTTTCTGTCTGGAAAGGGGACTTGATAGCCAGAGGGAAGCTTCAGCCAGGCAAGGCTGGAGGTTCTGAAGAGGAGCATGTTGGGCTTTTTGTTTGTTTGTTTTCCTATCACAGTGCATTGTGGGTACTTCACACCCAGGGGGTCCTCTGGTGAAGTCCTCAAGTTGGGACTCAACAGGGAAATACTTGTTAAGTTAGTGGCAGCTGTTGCTTTAAAGTAAGAGGAAGTAAGACCACATTAAGTGCCAAGAAGTGACAAGAATTGTTAGATCCAGCAAAGAGCAACTCTAAGTAACTCTTACCTTCCAGTGTGTACGCCCAAATGCTTGGGCATCTATTTTGATGGCATGTACTTTTCAGTGTTGGTATTCATATCCGGCTATGCCTCGTTTATATGAAGAATAAAATGGCCAATTTATGCGGTTATATCCTGAGACTGAAGCTATTTGGAAAACCCTCAAATTGGTGCTTTCATTATTTAATGATACATTTAGGCAAAACCCCAAACAAACCATCTGAAACCTGACTCCGGGTTGCAATTTGTAGCGATGTTCATAGCACATTCTTTTTCTTGTTTGAGAAGACCAGGCATCAGTGTCGATTTGAATTTCCTGTATGAACCGTGCATCCTACGTGTAAAGCCCAGTCAAACATTTGTAAGAAGTCCCCAATAAACCTAGAGAAAGCTGCCTCGTTTACCCTTTCATTTCTTTTCATTTTATTTGAAAGATGGAGAATAAAGCTTGTCAGGTTCTTTTTATTTGGAAAATCAGACTTTGGTTATATGTCTCTTTCCTGTGATGTCAGCACGTTAAATTCAACGGATCTTTGATTTGTGCTGCTTGAGTGAAAGTATTTTCTGCTTTCTCTTTTTTCCTCTCTCTCGCTCGCGCTCTCTCTCTCTCTCTCTTAAGAAGCTGGGATGTGGTTGGCTTTTTCAGCCTAGAAAGCATGAGGGGCACGTGATGCCCTTTTTCTTATGGTACGAGTTTAGGGCTTAGTCAGTTTACAATAGGATTGAATTTTGTGTCAAAATCTGATGGTGGCCTCTCAGATACCATCAGCTAGATGCTTCTAGCCGTGCCTGGCAGGCAGGTATCGGATTCATGAGAGCAGTGTCCATCCACTAACATTGTAACGTTCTCCCAAATGTAGATCAGCATTTGAATTTACCTGCTCATCCCTCTGTATAGCAGTCAGGGCTAACCGTCCAATTTTGAGTGCCATGGATAGCACATAAGCATTGTTTTATATTTGTTGCCTTGTATATTTGTGCTTTTGAGGCAGGGTCTCCCTGAGTATCCCAGGCCGGTCTTGAATTTGAGATCCTTCTGGCTCAACTTCCCAATTGCAGAGATTGCCACTTGTTTTTTGTTGTTGTTGTTGTTTTGTTGTTTTTTTTTTTTAATAAAGCACTAGTCATGTGGTAGTGCTTATTGGGCAGTGATGTGACTTTTGTGACCTTTGCTATGTTGATAGAGATGAAATTGCCAGGTGAATTGAGAGATGAAATTTCTACCTGAATCTGTGAAGTCTAAGTTTTGGGTCTATGAGGATCACTGATGGTAAATAAACCACCTTCTCACTCTGTAATTCTGATTCTGTTCATAGCTGCAACAATGCAAAAGTGAGTGACCATTTTAACATTAACCGTTCCACTTCAATGGCACCGGGAATGATGAGGTTGAGGGAAGCTGTGGGTTCTTGTTTCGTATCTATGGTAATGATTCGGACTGTATACTGTGTACCTTCTCTTTACCTCTTACTTGAAAGCAGAATCGCAAAATATCCTGAATGACTTCTCTCGGTTCCTTGTGAGCTCACAGGGCGTAAGAAGCCTTATTAGAGGCACGCAGTGCAGCCCTTATGGACGCTGTCCCTAACAAGGCATGGTTTATACTACCCTGTATAAAAGTATTTGTGGCTTAGAGTTTTGGTTTTGGTTTTTTCCATACATCTTTCCAGGAACTAAGCACATTATCTGATACTGTTGTAATTTTTTTTTTTCGGTTGGTCAGTGCTTTGTTTGAGAGGAGCAGTCAGTTATTTCTACAGGAGGTATAAAAGGTATGCTTTTCATTTCACCAAACAAATTCAAAGCTACTCATTAAGGCTTTTTACTTTTGTACACCTTTTCCAACAAAATTTGTCCCTTTACTATTAATATTTGCTTTGTAAAAATTACTGACACTTAATAAACATTTATAAATGACTTGGTAGCATGATGTTATTGAGCTTGAAGCAGGGGACGCATTTTACATTTGAAAGCAGAAGTTTGCACACCCTTCTGAACGGGTGATGGTCTAACCACATCTCCAACTGTCTCCCTCCAAGGAAACGGTTCCTGTCTAAATAAAGATGGCGACGTAGCCTTCCCAGAGTCCTTGGGTCTCTAAGGTGAAGCAGAAAAAGGGAAGCGCTCCTGTTCTTTGCTACTCTTGGGGTTGCTGGGTCTCTGAAGGCTTCTGGGCCCCAGGCTCATCCAGTTACCGCAGGATTACTCTTAAGCTTGATGAAATCAAACTGATTGAAAACATTAATCAACACATCATCATCACTCATTTCCCTACCCCCAGTAAATCTTATTTTAGAATACAGAGGTGTGGGGAGTTGGAGGGGGGGTGAGGTAGTGAGGATTCCCAGCATCTCACCCTGTAACTGTTTCCCCAAATCACACTTCACATTCTGACACTCACTAGGCAGCATTATGGAGTTTAGAACCACAGGAGTATCCTTTTCGTGCTGCCTATTTCCATAAATCTTTCACAAAAATAGCAGCCCAGAGACCATAGTAAGCAGTAGGAAGTAACCATTCTCTGGCTGGGACAAGGATTCAATGAAGTCCCTGCTTTATAAGCATGAGGACTTTAGTCTGACTTACCGAAACTCATGTGTACAGCTAGGTGTGCTAGTTCACACCTGTAACATCAGGGCCCCTGAAGCTCATTGACTGGCTGGGCCTGGCTGGCAGGCTTGGTGAGAAACCCTGTTGCAAAAAGAGAGTGATAAAGACCTTATTGACCTTGCCTACACACACACAACATGGGCTTGCATGCACCTATGTACACACCCATACTCACAAGTCCACAGACCATGTACAACACAACGCCACGCAAAGGTACTCAGGAAACCATGTCAAGTATACCTAATGCAGACCACTTACCCTTTCTCAGGCTTCCTATTGCTGAGACCCTTTTTTCTAGTCCCTATTGTTGTGGTGACCCCCAACCTTAGAAGTATTTTCATTGCTACTTCCTAATTTTGCTACTGTTAGGAATCATAAATATCTGTGTTCTAGGCAACCCCTGTGACAGAGTTGTTCAACTCCTGGAGGGATCGAGACCCACAGGTTGAGAACCACTGTCTTACCGTTTATGAGGAACTAAATGAGAAGTTACCCAAAAAAAAAAAAAATTTTTTTTATTTTTGTTTTCAGTTATTCTAACTTTTCCTGAGAGACAAGTTTCATTCCATAGCCCAAGCTGGTCTTGAACTTTTGATCCTCCTGCCTCAGCCTCCTAAGTGTTGGCATTAAGTCTATGGTTTGCCACCCCCAGCTGTAGGGGGTTGGTCTGGTGCTGCTCTGTATTCAAATGCTAAATACTAACTCCCAAGATCTGGTCCCCACCCCCACCCCGCCCCTGATGAGGAGATCCTCATTATACACCAAGTGATGTTATGCAACTATGCCCCCCAAGTTCACTGGTCAATAAAAGGCTAAGGCCCGTGATTGGGCAGTAGATAGAGG
>NW_022196911.1:105660130-105670045 GCF_008632895.1 Mastomys coucha
CAAGTAAGGGGGGGGGGGCATATGGCTGGGATGTAATTAAGACTAGCCCTAAATCTGCCCAATCTAGGCTTACAGCTTGTAAATAAAATACCAGGATTGTGTGTTCTTTATATGGGCTAGCTAGAATATTTAATTCATTCTACACCCAGCTACTTATGCCTCTTATTTACATCTATATGTATGTGACTTATATGTTCAAATGTGTATATGTATGAATGTGCACAGGCCCAGTGTTAACGGTGGGTGTATTAGTTAGGGCTCTCCGTCTTCGGTGAGGCAGTCTCTCAACTGAACTTCTCGCTCACCGAGGGGTGCAGCTTCTCTCAGTCTCCTTCCCAGGGCTGGAATTACAGGGGGACCACCTTGCTCTATTTCCATGGGTTCTGGGGTCCCCAACTCCAGTCCTCCCACTCAAATGGCAAGTGCTTTATCCGTGGAACATCTCCCTGACCCTGAATCTCTTCCTGACTGGCATTTACTGAAGCTCTGCTGATGTTTTTCTTCCCCCTAACTGAACATGGGTCTCCCTCACAACTGGAACTGCCCAGGTAAGGAGCAATACTTGACTCCTTAGCCAGTTGGCTCCAGTCTCTGGCAAGTAAAAATTCTTTCCTAAGGCTTCACTTTTCACATAAAATTTAACTCTGGATTCTGAAGAAAAAAAAAATCATACAAAAATTGGACTTTATGTAAATGTTGAAAATGTATGACTTGGGAGACAAATTCTTTCTTCAAGGCTTTGTGAGGTTTAAGAGGTTTGGAAATTGAAACTAATGTTAACATTGGAATTTCCCTCAAAACAAAAAGCTTAAAAAAAGAAAGACAGGAAGAAAGAAAGGGAAAGAGAAAGAAAGAAAGAAAGAAAGAAAGAAAGAAAGAAAGAAAGAAAGAAAGAAAGAAAGACAGAAAGAAAGACAGAAAGAAAGACAGAAAGGGATAGAGAGAGGAAGAAGAGGAAGAGGAGGAAGGAAGGGAAGAAGGAAGAGAGAAGGCTTTGTCTGTCCGTTAGGCAGCTGTCACCCTTGAGTGTTCCTCACAAGAATGTGGAGAGAAGTTGTGTTCAGAATTCACACTTACCAGGTTAATCTTTTCCCCCATAACAGAACACAGAAGCAATAAAGTCTTTCTCAAAGTTGGTAATATGGGGCTGGGCACGGTGGCATAGGCCTTTAACCCTAGCACTCAAAGGCAGAAAGAAGCAGTGGATTTCTGTGAGTTAGAAGCCAGCATGGTTTACATAGTGAGTTCCAGGCTAGTCAGGGCTACATAGAGACTCTGTCCCCCAAAAGAAGAGAAGGTGGGGAAGCAATGCGCTGGGTGTGACTCAATTGCTAGATGACCTAGCATGCAAGAAGCCCTGGGGTCCATGCACAGCAGGGCCTGAGCCCAGAATGGTTGTGCATGCCCATCATCTCAGAACTTGGGGGAGTGGAGACATGAGGACCAATAGTTAAAGGTCATCCTCAACTACATACTGAGTTCAAGACCAGCCTGTGCTACCTGAGACCTTGTCTAAAAACAAAATGCTCAGTAATTCAGGGCCCAAAGCCCACCTCAGTGATGGAGGACACACGGTGGGATTTGCTACAGAGCGGGGGGAGGGGAGGTGGTGTTGATTTTTCTTTTTTGTGATTTTCTACTTATAGCTTTTATCGGACTTGTTTTTCTCTCCTTGTCATGTGAACAAAAGAAGTCAAGTGCAAAAAATGAAACCAAAGGCCAAGTATTGCTGATTAGGAGACAGTCTGGCTGTGTTAGGCCACTTTCCTATTTATTGTTCTTCATGAAACTGCCTGTGCTAGCCGGGCAGTGGTGGCACACAGCTTTAATCCCAGCACATGGGAGGCAGAGGCAGGAGGATCTCTTGAGATTGAGGCCAGCCTGGTCTACAGAGTGAGTTCCAGGATACACAGAGAAATCCTGTCTCAAAAAAAAAACAAAACCAAAAACAAAACAAAAAAAGAAAAGAAAAAGAAAAAAGAAACTGCCTGTGCTAAAGTCCGAGGATTTAACTAGTGGCCCTCTTTTAACAGCAGAGTAAGTTATTCAAATGTGGGTTATCCTGGGACTGGAGAAATGGCACAGTGCCTAAGAACATTGGCTGCTCTTCCAGAAGACCGGGTTTAGTTCCTAGCATCCACATGGCGGCTCACAGCTGTCTTTAACTCCTGGTCCAGGGGCTCCGACAGCCTAACACAGACATACATGCAGGCCAAACACCACATACAGAAACTAAGGATAAAAAAATAGTGCATTTGCAGGGAGGGTGTGTGAGATAGGATCTCACTACGTAGCCCAGGCTGGCCTAGAATTCAAAATCCTCCTGCCTCAGCCTCTCAGGTGTTTGAGTGATAGGTAGGCCACTAGATTAAGCTTCAGAGTATTCTTATATTCTTAGATTTAGAATTCTCACATTTTGTTGTCTTGGTTTTTACGTCTCCCTATGGTTTGGCTTTTTAAAACTATATTAAGAGTCCTTGCTGCACCATCATTAGGCCTGGAATTCCAGTCCCAGCCTCCATACAACAAGCTGGGCAAGCCATACCCATGCCTGGAACCTTACACCCAAGAAGGCTAGAGACAGGATTGCAGGGACTTGCTGGCTTCCAGCCTGGTCCAGGAAGACACAAGCTACAGGTATAGAGAGACTCTGCCTGAAAAGGAAAAATTGGGTGGAGGGCGATGCAGGAGGCCTCCTGAAGCCTGCCTCTGTTCTTGGAGTTTGCAGAGGTGGGAGCACCTATACAAATACATAGATCTATACTCACACAGACACACCAATAAAATGCATCTCAAGAGAAAAGAAAATTTAGGAAGACTGGCATAGTAAGTGCACGCATCCCACTCAGCTCCAAGAGTAACCACGGCTGAAGCTGGGCACAGTAGATGCGTCTAGAATCCCAAGAGTAACCACGGCTGAAGCTGGGCACAGTAGATGAGTCTAGAAACCCAGCACCTGGGAGGCTGGAGTAGGAGGATCTCCAGGCGTTCCAGGTTAGCCTGGGCTGCATAGTGAACTCCAGACCCAGCAGAGCTACACAGCAAGACCCTGTCTCAGAAAACCAACCAAACAAACAAACATCAAAAACTCACTAGTTGATGGTCATCCATCTTGTTACCTTCATATCTGAAGCTTTCCCTGTTTCTAGTAGAGATGATCTTGAAGTAAATCCTAGACTTTATTTCGTATAATTGTCACTGACATTTTCTCTTATATATCTCTAGAAGGCAGAATACTTAGTTGGAAACTTGTTTTGAAAGATTTTTTTTTTTTTTTTTTTTTGGTCTCTGGTGTTTTAAAAATTTTAATCATTGGCCGGGCAGTGGTGGCCCACACCTTTAATCCCAGCACTAGGGAGACAGAGGCAGGTGGATTCTGAGTTTGAGGCCAGCCTGGGCTACAGAGTGAGTTCCAGGACAGCCAGGGTTACACAGAGAAACCCTGTCTCAAAAAAAGAAAAACAAAAAACAAAACAAAAACAAAAAATTTTAATCATTTTATGAACAGTTGTATGTAAATGTAGAACCGATCCAGATCCTCCATTTTAGATGATGATGCCAGGAATTTGAAGGGAAATGACTGTCACATGTCAGATTGTAGCTCAGTGTTTGCTGGTTCACAAATATCCCCAGGACCTAGTGACTGAAGACAACACCTACTTTATTTCTTCTGGTCCATGAGTAAATTGAGTGGTTCTTTTTGTTTGGTTGGTTGGTTGGTTTTTTCGAGACAGGGTTTCTCTGTGTAGCCCTGGCTGTCCTGGAACTCACTCTGTAGCCCAGGCTGGCCTCGAACTCAGAAATCCACCTGCCTCTGCCTCTCAAGTGCTGGATTAAAGGCGTGTGCCACCACTGCCCTGCTAAATTGAGTGGTTCTTTAGTTGGGGCAAGCGGGGTTGCCCCATGATCTCTAGTCAGCAAAGAGCTTGGCTGGAAGCCAGGTGACCAAAGTTGGTGTCATGAGAACTGTTGGCTGAGTCCTTGGTTCTCATTTTTGGCAGGCTAGGTTATTTGGATCCTGTCTGTCTGTCTATATTTATGTATGCATTGTGTGTACATATGTATGAGTTTGTCTATATGTATGCATGTATGTGTATGTATGCATATGTGTGTATGTATGTATGCGTGTATGCGTGTGTATGTATGTATATGTGTGTATGTATGTATGTGTGTGTATGTATGTGTGTGTATGAATGCATGTGTGTGTCACATGTATGTGAAAGGAGATCAGAGACTGAACTCAGACCATCAGACTTGGCAGCAGGTGCCTCTGTCTGCTGAGCGATCTCACCAGCTCTGGGGTTCTTTCTTTTTAAAAAAATATATTTTAATCTTAGTCATGTATGCATGTGTGTCTGTCTGAATATATGTCACTTGTGTGGGAGTGCCTGTGGAAGCCGGAGGCATTGGATTTCCTGGAGCTGGAGTTACAGAGGGCTCTGAGCTGCCTGACATGGGTTCTAAGAGTCAAACTGCCTAACTGCTGAGCCATCTCCCCAGCTGAGATGTGTTCCTTTATCCTTTGTGTGTTTGAGTGTCTTGTTTATATGTACCCAGGCACATCACGTATGTGCCCGATGCCCTCTGAGGTCAGAAGACAGCGTCAGATCCTTTGGAACTGGAATAATATATGGTTGTAAGATGCTATGTGGGTGGTGGGAACTGAACCTGAGCCCTCTGCACCGCCTTTGTCCTGTGGCCTCAGGGAGTGATCTTAGTCCTGAGCCATCCCTCCAGCCCATCTGAGATTCTCAGTGGGAACAACTTTCAGTCTGTGATGGTTCTATCATTTTTGCATTCTGCCATTCAATCCAAAGCCAATGTTAGGATTTAGCGCTATTTTCACAACCCTCCAGTGCCTGCGAAGTATGAGCCTTAAAAGGCCAATCAGCTCCCTGGCTCAGATGCTTTGAGCCAAGAAAACAGTTTCCCAGTGACATTCTCTGGCAATGCAGGGCTGATCTCCAAAGATGTCTTCATGGTTGTTTATAAAACCCAGCTCAAGATCATCAGTGAACTGGGTGTCATGAAGGACACTTGGCTTCCAAAGCACAGACTTTGTTCCCTGAAAGCTGTTCCTTGCTTTAGCATGGTCCTCGAGCAACCAAGATATTTTTGGTAATGACTCTGTAAAGGCTTTCAGCCAGGGTAGCTCATGCTTTAAATTCTAGCGTTCTGGAGGCAGAAGCCGGCAGACCTCTGTGAGTTTGAGGCCAGCCTGGTCTATATAGCCAGCCAGGGCTATGTATGTAGTGAGACTTTGTCTTAAAAATAAAAATACAAAAACAAACAAACAACAACAACAAAAAAAAAAACCTGAATTTGAGCTCTCACGTGGATAAGGTAATTCATGTTTATAATCTCAGCATTCAGGAGACCAAGGCAGGAGGGATTTCCACAAGTTCAAGGCCAGCCTCAGCCACATAGTGGGCTTCAGGCCAGCCTGAGTTATATAATACCAAGATCCTATTGAGATAGAGAGAGATAGACAGACAGAGACACAGAGAAACAGAGAGAACAAAAGAGAGAGAGAATAAAGTATGTGTGTGTGTAAGAAAGAGAGAGAAAGAGAGAGAGAGAGAGAGAGAGAGAGAGAAGTGAGATGGCCTTAGTTTGATCCTGGAACCCATGTGGTAGAGAGACCTGACTCCCACAAATTGTCCTGTGGCCTCTATATGTGTAGTGTTGTACATATGCATGTGTGTGTGTGTGTGCTTCCCCCCAAACACACACATGAATGAATAAATAAATATAACAAAATTAAAGACAAAACAGGGACCCTGAAGATCCAAGAGACCTGGCAGGATAAGGTAATTGTTGCACAAGCCTGAGGGCTTGAGTTGAGTTTCTGAAGTCCACACCGTAGAAGAGAACCAACTTCTGAAAACTGTCCTTTGATCTCCACATGCAAGTGTGGACACATACATGCATGTGTGCACATACACAAGCAAGATAGGCAAACAAAATGGATACCAAGTAAAAGAACCAAAGCAAAAAGAATTTGAGCCTTCAGCCAGGTGGTGGTGGCCCAGTGCCTCTAATCCCACCACTTGGGATGAAGAGGCAGGCAGATCTCTGTGAATTTGGGGTTAGCCTGGTCTGCATAGCAAATTGGCCAGCCAGGGCTATACCCCATGTCCAAAACAAACAAACAACACACACACACATACACACTTGATGTTTCTATTGAATTTTAATGATGTACAGTCTGTCTCAGTATTGGTGGTGCCACATCTGGGCAGGTGGTCCTGAGTTCTGTAAGAAATCAGGCTGAGCAAGCCATGAAGAGCAAGCTATAAGCAGCACTCTTCCATGCCCTCTGCTTCCGTTCCTGCCTCCAGATTCCTGCCTTGAGTTCCTGCCCTGACTTCCTACATAGACTGGGAGCTGAGAGCTGTGAGATGACATAAACCCTTTCCTCCTCAAGTTGCCTTTGGTTGTGGTGTTTTATCACAACAATGGAATCCCTAACCTGGAATCCCAATGACCATTAACCTATGTCATGGCCATTTTAACCCCAGAGGTAGACCCAAGAGAAACAGAATATTCACATGAAATTTTGTGCATGCGTATTTGTTTTTTTTTTTTAAAGATTTATTTATTATTATGTAAGTACACTGTAGCTGTCTTCAGACGCACCAGAAGAGGGCGTCAGATCTCATTACGGGTGCTGGTGAGCCACCATGTGGCTGCCGGGAATTGAACTCAGGACCTCCGGAAGAGCAGTCAGTGCTCTTACCCGCTGAGCCATCTCACCAGCTTGTGCATTTGTATTTGTAACAGTATAACCTATGACAGTCAAAAAGTACTGGAACCTTCAATGTTCAATAGCTGATGGATAGGTAAATAAAATATTGTGTAACCGTATCATGGCCTGCACTCGGGATGAAAAGAGATGGAGTATTTAGAGATGTTACAGCACAGCTGAAGCGGAGAAAGACTATGCAACGTGAAAGAGGCCAGTTACAAAATGATTCACCCTTACAATCAGACCACCCTGTCCTATTAGTAGGAAATGTCCAGTATGCAAATATGCAAATATGCAGGCGGCAATGGAAACAGGATGAGTGGTGGCGGAGGGGGCTTTGAGGTACATAGAGTCCTTCTGTCACAGTTGTGCAACTTTGTAACTGTACTAAAAACTACAGAATGAGTTTAAAGTATGCAAATCATAACTCAGTAAGGCTACTGAAAATGAAAAAAAAAAAAAAAAAAAAGAATTTGAAGAGCCAGCTAACCTCCACAACAGAGTGCTCACTCAGCATGGACAAAGTCCTGGGTCTAGTTTGTCCTCTAGTGCTGGACTAGGATGGGGAGGAGAGGGGTGGGAAGGGGAAGGAAGAAGGGAGGAGAGAAAGAAGGGAGAAGAGGAAAAGAGGAGAAGGAGAGGAGAAAGGAAGGAGGGGGTGTGGTAGGGGCGGGGGGAGAAGAGGCATAATTCCTTCTCTCCTGTCAGCTGGAGTTTCAAAGGGCAGAGATGCTAATTCCGCCTCAACCAGCCCCTGACTCCTCAGAATCTAACAGCTTGCTGGATACCTGTTAAGAGTTCAAAAGCGGGGCTGGAGAGATGGCTCAGTGGTAAAGAGCAGTGACTGCTCTTCCAAAGGTCCTGAGTTCAATTCCCAGCAACCAAATGGTGGCTCACAACCATCTGTAATGGGATCTGATGCCCTCTTCTGGTGTGTCTGAAGACAGCTACAGTGTACTCATATACATTAAAAAAAAAAAAAAAAAGCTGGTAGAGTGTGACAGAATTTACTGTGTTTACTGTACCATTCCATTTATTATGTGGTGGGTGACTTTAATGATAAAGTGATCTGTGTGCCAGGCTCAGTGGCACACGCCTTTAATCCCAATACTCCAGAGGTAGAAGTTGGCAGATCTCTGGTGACTTCGAGGGCAGCTAGCCAGGACTACATAGTGAGACCCTATCTCAAACAAACAAAACAAAACAACCGAGAAGATCTACTTATGGAATGGGATTTAAGGTGCTCATAGCCAGGCTAGAACATAGAAGCCCATAGCATTAAACTAAGGTAGTATTTCTGAGATGCATTTGAAAGAACCAGAAAGCACTTGTTTTCTTTCACCTAGGTAGATCCAGGGACATTTGGATGGAGGAGGAGGAGGCACTGGGGCCAAGGCTTTAAGGATGCTAAACTACCTGATCATGCCAAATGTGGCAGATCATGTTGAGAAGGCCAGAGATAAAGGAGGTTGCCCCAAGTTCAAAGCCAGGCTGAGCTACAAAGTAAAATCCTGTCTGTAAACCCACAGCAGCATCAAACAACTACAACAATGGCTCGTGGACCAGAGGAACAGCGAGGAACAGCGAGGAACAGTGAAGGCTGCATGCTGGCTACATGGGCCAGAGCAATGAGGAGGAAGCTAAGAGCTTACCATGTATGGAGCTTTGCCTAGACTGGCACCTTGATTGGAGCAAGCTTCTTCGAGGCACCAAGAATATAAAGGATGGACCCAGCCTCACCAGAGAACGTCCCTAGGTAGCAGGCAAAAGAAAAATACAGCTGGCTGTGACAAGAGAAAAGAGAGACACAGACAGGAAAGGGAACTCTATGGAGAGGGGTCGGCATGAGGTACCATGGAACTTATGGGGGGTCACAGCAAGAACTCTCACTGGGTTTTGGAAAGTAGGAAGGGGGAGTTGTTTTTTTGTTTTTTTTTCTTTTCACTGCTGTGACAAATGCAACTTAAGGGAGGAAGGGTCTGCTTGGCTCACAGTTTAAGAAGGGATACAGCCTGTTGTAGTGGGGAAGGCATGGTGGCAGGAAAATCAAATGGCCGGCGACACAGAAGGGAAAGGATCTGGGTCACCAAACCTCAAGGCCCCTCCCCTGTGACTCAATTCTCTCCGCGAGGCTCCACCCCCTACCCTCTACTCGGTCTTCAGCCTTCCAAAAGAGCGCTACCAGGTGATTTTGCATGTCTGTGGGTAGGTGATGCTGCTAGCTCAAGAGGTGGCCTGCCCCCATTTACCACAGCTGCAATGATCTCTCATCTACCACGTATTCAAACACGAGAATTTACGGTAGACATTCCACATTCAAATCGGAATAGGAGGTTGTGATAGTGTGACAATACGGAGAGCTGGGGCCTGTCCTTGTTTACCTTGGAATACAAAATGCATTTGGTCTGATCTCTCAGAGTACCCCAAATATCAGCAGTCCCAGTACCGTTTCAAAAGTCCAACGTCTCTTCTGAGCCTCAGGCAGCCCCTTCATCCCGAGCCAGCTCACGGACATACGATGACGCAGAGTAGACATTCCATTCCACTTGGGAGACACAGGATAGCAGACTAGGAGTTGCAACAATGGCTCAGTGATTAAGAACATTCGCTGCTCTTCTCAAAGACCTAAGTTTGGTTTCTAGTACCCATGTCTTGGAGTTCATCGCAGCAGTGGAAACCAATAAGGCACCGAAGCAGGACCAAATCCAGCTGGGAAAATACCGAACCCTGTAGGTCCACGTCCAGCATCCTGAGCGGACATCCTGCATCTCTTGGTGGCATCCTCTGGGCTCCAGTGGACTTAGCTATGCATCCAACTTAAGTCTAGCTGTATCTCCTAAAGTACATGTTAGCCCCTATCTTGGGCAGGCTCCACCCCGTGTCTGCTGCTTTCTTCTGCAGGTGTCCCATGATCCTGGGATCCCCAACGTTGTAGGTCTCTGTTGCATCTTAGAGCTTACCTTCACAGCTTCACACAGTGGCCTCTCAAGGCCTCCTTGGAGGAAATCCAACCCTGTCATGCTTCAGGGGCTTTCCAGAATCTGGTACAAGCTCTGTGTCCCTACAACTTCCATTCCCAAGCCTGCAAAATCACTACCATGGGCAGGGGTGCTGCTAGCTCAGGAGAGAGCCTGCCCTCGTTTACCACAGCTGCAGTGATCTCTGCG
>NW_022196911.1:105670320-105673056 GCF_008632895.1 Mastomys coucha
CCCCCACCAAAAAAAAAAAACCAAAAAACCATTTTCCTTTCAAATGAATTTCGATGCTCTAGAGCCATGAATGCCCCTTGCCCTCAAGGCTCCATTAATATGATTAATACCTACAGGTTCTAGATTAAGATGTGGACATTTGAGGGGGGTGACTGGTCTTTTCTATCTCATCACATTCTGCTACAGAGAGAATGCCCCATTGCCTGCTTGCTGTGAAGACGTGTCCTCGCATCTCTAACATTCCCTAGCATCAAATGTGTCACCTCCCTGCCCTTAGCTCAGCAATCCCCACTTCCTTTTTTTTTTCCCCCAGACAGACACATCATTTTCTCCATAGGACTATCATTGACCTTTCGGGCTCCTTCCTTTCCCTGACACTCCCCATCCACCCACCCTTCACATGAGTCACCAAATCTCAGCCTCAGAGTCCCAGAGCAGAAGGGAAACTTCTCATTTTCCGCCTCACTTTCCACGGATGAGGCTAAACCCTAGAGAGGTGGCGACGTGCCCTGGCTACCCAGGGCAAGACAGGACAACAGTCCAGGCTCCTACCATGCTGACCAGGCAGGTGACTGAGGGTGAGGTTTTTCTCCCATCCTCAGCTCCATCCCTGCCACCCACCCCTTTCAAAGCTGAGCCTTGAGCACTTCTCAGGAAACTCCAGAGGTCCCTCAGGTGACTGTCAACTCTTCCTTTTGGCCTTTTCTCCTTCAACTCTCTGTTCCCGTTGCGTTGTTTCCATCCTGACGACCTCTTGGGAGACGGCTTCAGTATCTTCTGGTGACCAAGAGGCAAGGCCACTAGTTTGGTGAACCTTTATTGAACATATGTTCTGGGTGAATCGTTGGGAGATGAGGCAGATGCAGGCCCAGCCTTCTGCCAAGGCCTGTTGCATATTCTGCTGAGGCCTGGTATTCAGGTCTCTCCCCTGCTTTTCCTGCTGCCCACACAAGCCCTCGGCAGCCCCTGTGCCCACCGCAGCTAGATGTCTGCATGTCTGCGCCTTCAGGGTGCTGTGCTAGGTGGCTGGTGTGCCCTGCCCTTCCGATGCCTCTGAATTTTGTGCAGTCTTTAGCCTTTGTGCCTGCCTGTGAGGCCTGCCCTGGCTCCTCAATAGGTCCTGTATTGAACTCCTTGTGTTGTCCTTCTGTGGCTCTTCTAGTCTTGTATGTCAGAGTGATGTCTTGTTTTCTGTCCTGGGTTGACTGACTGAAGGAAGCCTCCCACAGCTGTCTTTGTTTTACTTCTGGTGGTGGTGGGAACCTCATACCTGAGGAGGCCAGAGGCATCAGATTCCCTGGATTACAGATGCCTGAGAGCCACCTGAGTGCTGGGAATTAACCTGGGTCCTCCGGAAGACCAGCAAGTGTTCTTAACTGCTGAGCCATCTCTTCAGATCTCTGTCCTTCTTAGCTTTAATTATCAACTTGACACAGTTAGAGTCAGCTGAGAGGAAAGCCCCAATTGAGTAACTGTCTGTGGATCTGTCTGTGAGAGATCGTCTTGGTTGTTAACCGATGTAGGAGGGCCCAGCCTGCTTAGGCATTGCCATCTGGAGGCTAGTGGTCCTGGGATGTATGAGAAAGCAAGCTGAGGCTGAAGGGGTGAGCCGGTGAGTGGTAATGGTCTCTGCCTTCAAGCCCTTGCCCTGACTTCCCTCAATGATGGGTTCTGTGACTTGAAAGTATAAACCAAATAAATCCTTTCCTCCCTCAGTTGCTTTTGGCCAGATTTTTTTTATCCTAAGGACAGAGAGGGAAGCAGAACACTCTAACACATTAGAACTGTCCCTAGGTTATGTGGCATCCATAAGATCACTGCTACCTCTGAGGATTTGGAAAAAGGAAACCAGACTTCCCTGGGAAATAAGGGTGTCTGTCATACTGAGCAAATAAAAACACAGGATGTCGGACTGAGACCTAGCCCAGAACTACGGCATCAGCTGAGCATGCGCAGTGCCGTGGCTTCCTTTCGCTAGCACCCAAACAGGGGAAAACTCAAAAAAGTTTATCCACTTAGGATTTCAGGAGAACAAAAATAATTTTTTTAATGTAAATATATCCTATGATATATTTAGAACACGTTTATACCAAGAAATCATTAATTATTTATGTACAATTTAGGTGTAAAAGGAGACCCTGTGCTGTCTGAAAATCCTTAGAAAATCAAACTTTAAAAGTTTTAACACACCTACGTCAGAACTAGGAAGCTGAAATGACCTCAGGCCAGAGTAAGCCATTCAGCAAGGTTTCATTGTAACTGGAGTGTAAGAAAAGCATATTTACAAAAACACTTCTAATTTTCTTTTGTTTTATAAGATTGTGCCAACCAAGGTTTGGTCCACAACAGAAATGGAGGGGCAAAGAGAGAAACTGATCCCAGAACAATGGATGAGTCTTCATGTCTTTGGATTGCTATCACAGATTTCCTTTGGTGGTACACCCAATAAGCTTTTGGGACTCATTGTAGAGGCTAAGAGTCTGAGATTGGTGTGCTAGTTCGGCTGTGCTCTGGTGAAGTCCCTCTTCCCTAATGCCACATGGCCAGCTTCTTGCTATGCTCTCACATAGTGAGGAAAGAGGAAGAAAGAACTTGAGTTTGAATGGGGGGGGGCTATAAGGATTATCCAACAAAGGCTGGTCTTTACAGAGTGCTTGCTTCAATTGCCTTCCCATCAAAGGGAATGAATGACCTGTGAGCATGTGTTCAGTTATGGTGTGTGTGTGTGTGTGTGTG
>NW_022196911.1:105673091-105689377 GCF_008632895.1 Mastomys coucha
TGTGTGTGTGTGTATGAGAGAGAGAGAGAAAAAAAAAGAGAGAGAGAGAGAGACAGAGAGAGACAGAGAGAGACAGAGAGACAGAGACAGAGACAGAAACAGAGACAGACAGACAGAAAGACAGAGAGACAGACAGGGACAGAGAGACAGAGATACACACACAGAAAGGGGGGGTAGGGTCTCTTTAACACCATTTTCTTTGGGGGTAATTAAGATGAGGCTAGTCCATTCTCGCTGTGTCAGGTCACTGTTGGTTACACCCCAAGTCAGAAAGTCAGTTTTATTCCAACCAATGTGTTTTGAACCATCCCTGCTGGTGTACACCTTTAGTCCCAGCTTTTGGGAAGCAGAAAGCAGACAGATCCCCAGGAGTTTGAGTCACAGCCAGCCACAGCCAGCTAGTACACTTCGCATTTTTGCATCTCTACTCCAACACATGGCATAGGCCACTTCTGTGGAGGTGGAGGTGTGTACAGTACGAATTTTACACAGCAGTCTTGGGGCTTCCTCTGCCTAGTGTAATACCTGCAGCCGCCGCATTCCATCCCAGCTCCAGAGGCAAAGACACGGACCTATGGTTCATGATCTCTTATCCCAGTCACACAGTCAGTGGGGGGGCGGGTGGGGGGAGACCAAGATTCTGCTGTACCTCCCTGAGGACTAACTGTGCTCTCCCAACCACCAGGCCTTGGAGACAGACTTCAAATGTCAACAAATACTTTGACAGTCTGTAAGCTTGAGGATACTCCAGATAAGAAATCCAAATATTGTGGAGGAGGAGGAGTGTGACGTCATCACCCTTCTCCCACCTGGGTCCTTATACAGTGAAACCTAATCATGGCCAAAGCCACTTTACAGTCATGGCTGCCCACATGGATCAGAGCATTCTCCTGTTTGCGGTTTTCGTAGGACCTGAAGTTATCTGAATTGCCTTCTAAAACATTTCCCCCTGCAGGCTACACCAGAGCCGGGAATGGTCAGAGGTGTGTAAGTGTGAGATCTAAACTGGAGTGGAGTGATTTTTTTGTCACCTGCTGTGAGAGCAGCAAGAGTCTGTGGACTCTGAAAACTCCATAGGCACTGTTGTTTCATAGACATGTGTGTATTTCAGCTCCTTCCCAGGAACACCCCAGGCCCGAGGGTTAACCACCCGGATGACTCAAGCCAACAGGCCTTTTTTGTCAAAGAGTACTTCTGTAATTAGACTTTGTGACCAATACGTCCAGCCACGAGACTATGTCATGAGAGCTTTGTGGCTGCTGCTGGCTTCTTAGCTAACAAGAACCTACTGGCTCTCAGGGCACACATAGGTGTGATATGCTGTTTTCCCGAGTTGCTGACTTTTCTCCATTCTTGTTAGGCAGAGCTTCTTATTGTCCTCACTTGGGAACCTAGACACCAAGAAGACCCATCGTAAGGAGCTCCTTTGAGAAGAGCCACCAAGGACCAGGAAGGGCCCTGGCTTGAAAGCAAGCCCATCTCTCACAGATCCCGTGGTCTCTCTGCTGAGGCCCGAGTCTCAGGAACACAGGGAAATAGGCTAACTTACTCCTCACAGAGCCTCCACTCAACAAAACCAAAGGGAACCTGCACCTCACTCCCTCAGGGTCCCTGTAGGTTCCTGGTTGGCTGACTGGGAGTCTAGGGACAACAGTGACCCAGAAAACCCAAAGGCATGGTGTCAAATGGCAGAGCAAATCATGCCCACAAAGGATGCAAGCTGTATTGGACTTTATGTGCTGGGCACCTGCTTTTCTCTCAGTTGCTGCTTCCTCAGAATAACTCCAAATATTATTTTTTTTCTCTCTCACCAACATGGAAGTATATTTATTGCTTAAAATGTAACAACCATTTAAGAAATATATATATACATATATATATACATACGAAATTATTGTGTAAAAATTATATTGGTTCTTTTTTTCTTTCTTGTTTTTTTTGTTTTGTTTTGTTTCGAGATAGGGTTTCTCTGTATAGCCCTGGCTGTCCTGGAACTCACTCTGTAGACCAGGCTGGCCTCGAACTCAGAAATCTGCCTGCCTCTGCCTCCCAAGTGCTAGGACTAAAGGCGTGTGCCACCACCGCCAGGCTTATATTGGTTCTTATTTACCAATTTAAATCAAACTACGTAGTTTCAGTTGTATTTACAGTGCTGAAGCTCAAACCCAGCAAGGAGGTAATTGCATCATGGCAGTAGGACTCATATGAAAAGAATCAGTGTTACTATAAGAGACCCCAGAGGGGCTAGAGAGATGCTTGGAGGTTAAAAGCATGTACATTATATAACATCCAAGTTCGGTTTCTAGCTGCCCTTTGCTCACACATATACCCCCATGTACATAATTAAAAATAGAGATCTTTAAAATAAATAATAAATAAATAAGTAAATAAATAACCCAGAGAGGTAGGCTTTACCTATAAACCAGAAAGTGAGGCCTGACGAGTTGCCAGGCCAGCCATCTACCACTGAGCTACATTCTCAGCCTTCAATGATGTTTATTCATTTAGAAAAATATAAAATAGGAAAATAGTGTCATAACACATATGTATTTTGCAGCTATCCTTGATACTCATTATACGATGAGCAGAGATTGTGATATCAAAAAGCAGAGGTGACAATAATTTTTCAAAGTGAATAGGTTTTTAAAAATATAAAACTGCTAGGCAGTGGTGGCGCACACCTTTAATCCCAGCACTTGGGAGACAGAGGCAGGCAGATTTCTGAGTTCGAGGCCAGCTTGGTCTACAAAGTGAGTTCCAGGAAAGACAGGGCTACATAGAGAAACCCTGTCTCGAAAAACCAAAACTAAATAAATAAATAAAAAAAATAAATAAAAATATAAAACCAAGACTGCTAACTGCAGAAATATAAAATAATAATAAAAATATGTATGAATAGCACAGAAAGTCTACCTTTCAGACAGATGTTTTAGCAAACATTATGCATGTGTACCCATGTTTTTATATAAACAATATCAACATTATATGTTGTTTTGAAATTAAAACTTTTTTCATCGGGACGAACACCTGTAATCCCATCATTCAGGGAGATTGAAGTCAGAGGGTCCTCAGCTTTATGCCAGCCTGGGCTACACAGCAAGATGCTGTCTCTAAAAGTCCAACCAGAACAAACAAACCCTGGAGGCCTGGAGGCCTGGAGGCAGCCCTCTATGTTACTGCAGCATGAAATTCATCTTTCTCATGACCACAGAGTCTCTTAGGAGATTATGACTTGTCTAGTTCTCAGAATTATGAACAGGGTAGCAATGAGCATCCTTAGATTCAAGAGCCCTGTTCTCTCTGGAGTAAGAAGTAAGCTGGAATACTAGAACGTGTTATTTGCAAACTCTCTCTTTATCCCAATTTTGTTGAAACAAACAAACAGACAAACAAGGAAACAAAGACACAAACCAGAAGCAGGTTGTACACGCAGCCAACCTTCACGAGGGTTATTTCTGGGCAGAAGGACCAGGTGTGATTTTGTTTGTCCTTTAGCCTGCTCTTCTGTCCTTTTCTAACATTTCTTACTGCCTTCCTTTATTTTGTTGACTGAAGTCGAATTTTCTTTTCTTTCTTTCTTTCTTTCTTTCTTTCTTTCCTTCTTCTTCTTCTTCTTCTTCTTCTTCTTCTTCTTCTTCTTCTTCTTCTTCTTCTTCTTCTTCTTCTTCTTCTTCTTCTTCTTCTTCTTCTTCTTCTGGAATTCACTCTGTAGACCAGGCCAGCCTTGAACGCAGAAATCTGCCTGCCTCTGCTTCCCAAGCGCTGGGATTAAAGGCGTGCGCTACCACCGCCCGGCTCAGTCGAATTTTCTACATTGTACAAGGAAAGTTTTGAAACGATGCTAACCTGGTGGTACACCTGCTGGTTTCCTTTTCATCACTAAGTTTCCATCCCGTGCCCCAGGGTGCTCAGGACCTGCAGCCCAGTGTCAGGAGTTAGCAAAAGGGCAAAAGATCCCCCACAGTCTTTCCACAGGACGCAAAAGACTGCCTGGAGAGAGAGCTTGAGGCAGGGTGTGGTGGCTCGCGCCATCCTCAGACAGTACAAGACAGACAGTTGGGGCTAGGTGGCTTTCAGTTCGTGCAGGAGAAGCTTTGAAGCATGCTCTGGTTTAGCAAGCGTAGAAGCCCTGCCTTCCATTTCCCCACAGGAGTTCTATCTACATTGGCTTTACCCTGACCGGCTTGATAGTAAGCTGGCTGCTGCTGGGTAGCAAGCCTCACCCACCCCAAGAAAGTCCAAAAGGACACGGAGTAGGACGCGTGCAGTGTTTCCAGAGAGGTCACAGACAAGTGTGGGTGGCTGCTTTGCGCTCGCTGACTGCTAAGACACTTCCTCTTTCATTTGTGTGTCTCCTTCAGGCCGACGCCTTCCCACCCCACCTTAGAGACTGAAAAAGGGGGAACCCAAATAAGATATAAAAAACCTGAACCCTTTCAAGAGCAGCACGGGTCTGAGCCACGGCTGGGGAAGTCGTTGGGGGAATCCTGGGCATCCTCCAGTGGTCACAGGACCACTGCCCTGACGCTTGCTCCCCTCACCCATTCATATACTAAACCGCTAACTTTTTCTTGTAGGTGATATTCTTGTATTTTTGGTTGTGAGCCTAGCCTTTAACGGCTGAGCCATCTCTCCAGCCCTAGGTGATATTCTTAAAGTGAAAACTAAAAGCTGGCCTACCTTTCAATTTGAGCTTACTGTATTCATCTGCAGTTTATGTGTATGTTTCAGAATTTGTCTATAAACTGCAGGCACGCACGTGGATATGTATGTCTCCACAGACTCATATCAGATTGTGACAGGTTTTAGGAACCATCAGAGGCACAGAAAACAACTTGCCTCATATGACATCAAAGGACAACTAGAGGCCACAGGACCCAAGGGCTCCCTGACAACTTAGCAATCTGTAGCTTGCCTGCCCACTGATAAGCATCTATTTTGCTCCAGTAAACAGTAGAACCATAGAGCTTGTTCCGGGAAACAGTAACTGAAGTCACAAGTCATAAATAATAAAGGAGAGAGAGAGAGAGAGAAAAAAATCCTCTTTTAACTTAATGGACTAAAAGATATCTTGCTTTTCATTTTTGCTAATGGCCCTTCTCCCTGGGCACTCCCAAAGCTAGCCCATTATGGAAGAATCTGGCCCCGGTTTGCAAGCAGTACACTGTCCAAGGTATTAGCTGTAAGTTAGCTGTTGGAACAAAAACTGTGTTCTGGGCTCTATGGTTCCTCTGCATGGTGCTGTTTGGTCCCCATGGGCTCTGAGTTCTAGGCCTCGGTGGGCAGGTTCTCTGTAGTGGAGGGAGAAGATGGTCACTCCTTCTCCTTTATGTGCAGTTTTTGCTTTGAGCATAGCTGAAGCATAGGTTAAAATTGTTTGTATCCAATAATTATTTTCTATCTTCTTCCTACCTCCTTGTCGGGATATGGTGCCAGTGTCTTCCTTCCTGCATTGCAACATCGTCTCCGCCATCTGCTGTACCTCCCTCTAGGCTGTTAACCTGCTTAGCTTGTCTATAACCCTAAATTACCCACCTGTTCCTGCTTCCTGACCAAGCAAAGTTTCATTTCCTCAGGACAGTGCTAAGGGCTGGAGAAAATGAGGGTAGTAGATGCCATGTTTTATAAAAAAGAAAAAGAAAAAGAAGCCAGGGGTATATTTGGTGGAGGTGTGATATGGTTTGGGGGAAGGGGATGCCTCTGTGGGCCCATGCTGAGGCATCCCTTCCCCTGAGGTACCAGCCACACAATGACGACGACGATGACGACGACGACACGACGATGATGATATAGTATGGAATAGAGCTTATTTAGGGCATGGTGCAGTTGAGGGGGTAGTAGAGACAGAGAAAGGCAGAGAGAGAGAAAGAGAGAGAGAGAGAGAGAGAGAGAGAGAGAGAGAGAGAGAGAGAGAGAATGTCCCTAGCCATGAACACGTGGAGAGAGAGGGGGAGGGGAATGGGGAGAGAAGGCAGAGAGGGAAGAGAAGGGAGTTAAGAAGAGCAAGAGAGTGAGGAGGGGTCAAGCAGTCCCTTTTATAGTGAGTCAGACATACCTGGCTGTTGCCAGGTAACGGTGTGACACAGCCTAGAAGAAATACTAACAGTAGATATCAGCTAAGGGCCAGATTAAAAGAAAAATATAGTGGGCATGAATTCATACTAGAGAGTAAATGATTGAGAACTTCTTAACCTCATGTTAAAATAGGTGAGTGAGCTGGGTCTGGTGATTCATGCCTATAACCCCAGGACCAGGAACGGACAGTCAGGAGAACTGCCTTGAGTTCAAGGCCCACCTGGGCTGGCTTTCTAGTAAATTCCAAGCCAGTCTGAGTTACAGAAGAAGAGCTTACCTCAAAGAATAACAACAATAAATAAATAAATAAATAAATAAATAAATAAATAAATAAAAATAAAAAGCATAAAATATGCTGGTTGTGAGGCTTGAAAGCTGTGCTGCAGAATGCAGATGAAGGCCCGGGGTTGGGGAGGGGGTGCAGGAGTCTGGAGAGACTATGCAGCAGCTTAGTGTGTACTGGTCTTAGATACGACACAGATTTGGTTTCAGGCACCTAATCAGTTCACAACCACTTGAAACTCCAGGTCAGTGGGATTGGATGCCCTCTTCTGGCCACCACAGGTACTTGCACTCACATGCACATATCTACCCACAGACACATACATACGTATAATTTTAAAAAAAACAAACAAACTGGTAATTCCAGACTCAGACTTTTAGGTGAGTGAGGTGGCTCAGTGGCTAAAGCGCTTGCTGTTTATGCCTGAAGACTTCAGTTTGACTCTTGGAAGCCACCATAGGAGGAGAGAATCACCCCCTTTATCCTCTACACCTGTGCCGTTGCATAAGCACCTACCCATGTGCAGTGATAGATAGTAACAATTTTTAAACACGATTGAAAAAAAAAAGATTCAGATGCAGTAATTCACACCTTTAATTCTAACACTTAGAACGCAGATGCAAAAGGGTTGTTATCAGTTCGAGGCCACCCTGAGCAACATAGTGAGTGTGAGGCCAGCCTGGGCTACCAAGTGAGACCTGATCAATAGCAAGACACGAAAAAGAAGGGGAGGCAGTGATAGCTGATGGGTAAAGGTACTTGGGGGGGGCAGTGATAGCTGCTAGGTAAAGGCACTTGGGGGGGTCAGTGATAGCTGATGGGTAAAGGCACTTGGGGGGCAGTGATAGCTGATGGGTAGAGGCACTTGGGGAGCAGTGATAGCTGCTGGGTAGAGGCACTTGGGGGGCAGTGATAGCTGATGGGTAGAGGCACTTGGGGGGGCAGTGATAGCTGATGGGTAGAGGCACTTGGTACCACACAGGCTGAGGATCTGAGTTTGATCCCAGAACACACATGATGGAAAGAGACCTGAAGTTCTCTCTAACCTTCTTTTGTCTGTTGTGGCATGTGTGTGAGAATGTGTAGGCTCAGCACACACACACACACACACACACACACACACACACACACACACATGAATAAATATTTTAAAATTTAAAAACAGAAAGGAAATTCACTTTGTTCCCATTTGTAGAACTCTCAGCCTGCTAACTGCTTGCTGTTTTTAGAGCACAGTCAGTTGGGAAATTACCCTTTCCTGGGAAACCCAGGATGGCCTCAGGGAAGCTATTCCCACATTCACACTCTGGTGCCCCCTCTCAGGGGATGAGCCTTTTGCCAGCTTGCCTCTGAGAACTGGGCCTTAGTCCATAACCCTGCACAGGAGTCCTTCACTAGCCTTTTCAACCTCCATAGACATCTTAACAGACTGACACACCTCTCCACATGCCTATAAGAACATACCTATAAGAAATTTATTTTTCACACTTTTGGAAGTTGGGAAACCCAAGATCAGAGTGCTGATAGATGCTGTCTGTCAACTCTACTTTTTGGTTCTTAGATAATATGCTGCAGTCTGAAGTCTCATAGTGCCACCGATCCAACTCATGGGGGGGCCACACCTGTAGTCATCTAGTCCTCTCCTGTGCTAGTCACCTCTCTCACTGATGTGACCAAACGCCTGAGAAGTGGAAACTTAAGGAGAAACCCATTTTAGTTTATAGTTTCAGAGGACCCCAATCTACAAGTTACAGAGGGAGAGGCTTGACAGCTTAAGCCAGAGGCAGCTAGTTACATTGTATCCACAGTCTGGAAGCAGAGAGCTATGGATACTGGTGGTTGCCTTCAATACAAGCCCCCTGAAACTCCCCTACAGGCATGCAGGGAGGTGTGTTTCAAAGGAGATTATAAAGCCTATCTCTAACTAACTCTGCCTCCCACGGTGTTGGGTTTAAAAGTATGCACCACCACATCTGCCATGATATGCAAGTAAAAAAAAAGAGAGAGAGAGAGAGTAACACATTTAACCGTGGGCATGATGAAGCATACTTGTGATCCTATGGGCCCAGAGGCTGAGGCGGGAGATGGTTGTGAATCTGCGGCCAGCCTAGGCTACATAGTAAGTTTCAGGTCAGATGGGGTGCTGGACTGAGTAGGGAAGAGTTCACATAGATGATGTAAACTGCAAAGTGTACTATGCATCTTCTGGCTCTGCAGGATCAGACATAATTTCTGCTTCCTGGCAGGACTATTTATCTGCAATGATATGGATTGGTTATTCTGCAATTACGCTCTGTGCCGATTGTACCACAGAGCAGTTAAATGCAGAAGTAAATTATAAATAGTGGGAGACAGACTTTTCTTTTGTATGGAAAGGAGTAAGCAGTATACACCAAAAAAATGGCAAACAGGAACCCTGTGATGTTAGACTGCAATCCGAGAGATTGGTAGGAATTCCTGGGGTAGGTGTCCTGTGACTGCTTAGAAAAACGTGCTTGTTTAGGAGTATGCTCTGGGGTATTTAGACTAAAGGGGCATCGTGTCTACAGCTGATTAAAAATGTCTCTGGAGAAAAAAATAATCAGATTGTTGTGGAGTGATCTCATGGGAGGGGAAAGAGGATCAGAAGGGATTCTGGGAAATATAACCGAAGTACATTATATATCTATGAAAGTTTTTTTTAATTTTTTTACAGATTTGTTTATTATTATATGTAAGTACACTGTAGCTGTCTTCAGGCATTCCAGAAGAGGGCGTCAGATCTCGTTATGGATGGTTGTGAGCCACCATGTGGTTGCTGGGAATTGAACTCAGGACCTCTGGAAGAGCAGCCAGTACTCTTAACGGCTGAGACATCTCTCCAGCCCATATGTATGAAAGTTTAAAAGTATGTATATGTGTGTATATATCATATTTATACATATGTATTCATATGTATATATATATTATGCTGAAGGAGATAGAGACACAATGAAAATGTTCACAATTGGGGGCTCTAGGGCTTGAGATTATATAAAGGTTTTTTTGTTTTTGTTTGGTTTTTTGTTTTGTTTTTGTTTTTGTTTTTTTTGTTTGTTTGTTTTCGAGACAGGGTTTCTCCGTGTAGCCTTGGCTGTCCTGGAACTCAGTCTGTAGACCAGGCTGGCCTCGGACTCAGAAATCCTCCTGCCTCTGCCTCCCAAGTGCTGGGATTAAAGGCGTGAGCCACCACCGCCCAGCTTGTTTTTGGTTTTTTGATGCAGAGTTTTCTATGTAGCCCTGGATGACCCGGAACTCACTGTGTAGACCAGGCTGCCCTTGAACTCCAGAGATTTGCCTGTCTCTGTCTCCAGAGTGCTGGAATTAAAAGGCATGTACCACCACTACACAACTATATAAAGTTTTTTTTTTTTTTTAAATGCTATTCTTACTACTCTTCTTTGAGGTCGAATTTTTCATTTTTCAAACAAGGTCTTACTTTGTAGGCCAGGATGGCCTGGTGCTTGTTATATATATATATATATATATATATATATATATATATCGTTATATATATGACACCCAATTTAAAGATTCTCCTACCTTTGTTTTACAAGAGCTGGGATAGCAGATGTGTACCAACAAACACAGCCTTAAACTATTTCAATATAAAGTTTTGGATGGATCTGATTGTTCATACTGTAATTCCAGTGCTCAGAAGTTAGACTCAGGAACATCCTCTGCTACATAGTGAGTTCAAGGACAGCCTGGCCCACACGAGGCCCTCCCAAAATAAACCACTTTTGTTAACTTGGTAAGGACAGTAAAGACAACCCATATGAGCCTTGTTATAATAGCTGGGCAAGGATAATTAGAGCAGTGTGCACAAGGCAAGAAGAGACAAAAAAGTTTGAGGGTTGGGTAGGAGGAAGAGTACAGAGATGTGGGGTGTGAGGTCCTTAACTTCCAAGGATGAGAGGTTGTTAATAAAATAGTGGCATCATCCCCTGGTTTGACCGTCCTGGGGCCAGAAGCGCCTAGAGATGAAAAAGGATTGAATAGGTATATGCTGGGGCCAGGGATCAGGAGATCAGGCCCTGGGGCTTCCCCTTCCAGGGCCTAAGGCTCCTGGGGGTTCGAGCTCTAAGCTCTTAGTTCCCCAAGGACCAAAGGCAACCCTAGGCCCCACGACCTAGGGCGCAGCCCTGCTTCCTGACAGCGGTGAGGCCGCGACAATCCGGCAAACCGACGAAGAAGGGAAAGTCCAGCGGGTGATGTGTCAAGCCGCGGACACGGCTGACTTATTTGGACCCAGTGGTTAAATTACTCAGGCTCAACCCACGGCAGGTGGTTCCGTGACCCTGCACCGCCCGCGAGGAGCGGGTCGCAGCGCCCCCGCGAGGGCCGGCGCGAAACAGCGACGACTGGGAACTGTCCGGCACTACGTCGCCCTCTTGCTACAGTAGACAACCACTCACAGCGTTGTGGAGTGTTGGGAAATGGACAGGGGTCACGCCTTCGGGGAGGGGTTACAGCAGATGGGCGGGGCCTTTCTGGAGGAGGGGGCGGGCTCAGTGTTTAGAGGTGGAGCCTTAGGCAGGAAGAGTACAAATAGGGGGCGGGGCGAGGATTGAGGGGTGGGGCATGCGTGATAGGGCGAGGTGCGGCCGCACGAGGAGGCGCATGCGCGCTAGGACCACCGTGGCAGCTTGAGGGAGGCCTAGTGGCCTGTCCGGGTGAGGGTAGTGTGAGGAACCGTCAGGGCTGGGCAAGGGAGGAGGAGGAGGAGGAAGGTTTTGATCGTTGGGGAGGAGCGGATGTGGGAGGGATGGCTGCGGCGGAAGCAGAGGGGACCTCGGAGGCAGGATGTCTCTTGGGAACGACGCGGGCCTTTCCGGTTGCTCCCCGGGTAGAAGACGCGAACTCTTGAGTTCCGGGGAGGCCTCCACTGTTCACTCAAGCAAAGACTGGGTGGCGTGTGCACAGGCCGTGCAAGTTGCTATGGGCAACCAGCTAGCGCGTCTGGCGAGGCCCACTTTGAGTGAGATGTTCCGGTTATAGAACCGAAGCATCCTAGGCCCCCAGTCCCTGCAGTGACTGAATGATGCCTCCCCACATCGGACTAGGATGTGGGGGCCTTCTGACTTTCCACTCTGTCTCTTTTATTAGGGCAAAGGCTCCCGCTCTCCACACCCCTTTGCCAGACATGCATTGTCCTTAGGAAAACTTAAATGGAAAAGCATCAGCTGGAGATTTCTCCTTTATAAAGGTAGGTAGACTAAAAGAGGCCATGGTGATTTTTTTTTTTTTTGCTGGTTTTTTAAATTTCATCCCGTAAAGCTAAAATCTCAGTCCAGATGTGCAGTACTGAGGAAGAGCTACACTTGTAGCGTAGTCTCTAGAATCCCTTTTAGTCTGTGTCACCCTCTTGAGCTAAGTTCACTGAGCACAGGAGCTAGTTTAAATTTCAAAATCACTTGTTAATAAACTGAGAAGTACAGAGAAACCCTGTCCCCACCCCATCCCCAAAACAAAAGCAAAACAAAAAACCAGCCAGCCAAATAAAAATTGAAAAGGCCCTTAATCAGAAAACACAAGCTAAATGGACAGAAATTTTTCTCTTTTTTCTTTTCTAACTCAAAAAACCTCCTAGTGGAATACGTCTGCTTAATGTGAAGGATGAACATGCCACGTAGGGACTTAATATGAATGGCAAAGGCCTGTCACCATGAGTCCGGCATCTCATTAGTCATCCTAGACCTCCCCCAGAGTTTTATGACTGACAAGGTAAGCTTAAGGGGTTGAAATGTATCTTGCCAACCTGCAGTTAAATAACAGAACCGGGCACTTACATTACTTCTCTTTTCATTATTGAATATCCTTGAGTAAAACTGGAAGGGATGCGTTGTTCATGTGACTAATGTGAGTCAGCTCAAAATATTATGATTGTTGTCAAATGACAGAGGAACTTGGACATCAGTAGAATTTAAGAGTCACTGCTAGTTTGTCTTTGATTTTGTTGGAGCTGTTAAGTTACTGTTTTTGAGACAGTGTTGCTATATAATTCAGGCTGAATGTCAACTTTCAATCTCCTGCCTCTGTCTCCAGAATACTGTCTGTACTCTGCCCAACTTACCAGTAGCTACTAGTGTGGAAGCAACAGGTTCAGTAGGAGATGCAAGAATGGATTGATTGGTTTTCCTTTGAATTCTTTAGGTTCTATTCCCCAATAAACTGTTTGGATGTGGGGAAACCACTCTTAAGTGTGGCATTTGAAAACATTGGCAACAGGTCATTTATTCTTGAGAGAAACTAGAGATGAGTTTGAAGGACAGGTAGTCCTTGGCATAGATGGATGACGTTTATATCTGTCCTCTCATTTTGTTTTTTTTCTTTTTTCCTTCTTTCTTGGCAGATGCAGATACTACGACACTCCGAACACACACTGAAAACAGCTCTCCTCTCAAAGAACCCGGTGCTCGTGTCACAGTATGAGAAGTTAGATGCAGGGGAGCAACGGTTAATGAATGAAGCCTTCCAGCCACGCAATAATCTGTTTGAACCCATTACTGTGCACTCACAGTCAGACTGGATCTCTTCCCACCCCGAGGCTCCCCAAGACTTTGAACAGTTTTTCTCTGACCGCTACAGAAGGGTTCCCTGTCCAAAGAAACACACTATCTACATTCAGTCCATTGGTATGTGCTGGGAGTGTGAGGGGTTTGGATTGGCTTTCTGTAGTGCTGTCCCTGTCACTGGGTGCTGTGGGAATTGGACTGGTGATGTAATTCAAGCAAGCAATTTTTAATGGCTTCCCTTGTTGTTGTGTTGGGAATTGAACCCGGGCTCTAAGTATGTTAGATATTACATGTGACAGTTAAAAAGTATTATTATTGTGTGTGTGGTATGGGAGGGGACACACGTGTACTAAATGGAGCGTGTAACAAAGGACATCGTTTGTAGAGCTGGCTCTCTGCTTCTGGTGAGCTCGTCAGGTTCAGCTCCTTTTCCTGCTGAGCCACCTCTTGGCCCTGTGTCTGATCACTATTGACAGTTGCTTCAGTGTAGGGATTTTGTAGCCAAATTGACTTAGCAGTGAAATTGTTACCTTTTGACTTCATGTTGGCATCAATGACTGATTAAGATGTGTTTAGATTTTATAGTGAATTCTGTTTCTAATGCCAGACAGCTTATGGAATAAAGGATACATGCTTCCGTCATTTTAAAGTCTGTCTTCATTTCCTCTTCCTCCCCAACACCATAGGCTCTCTAGGCAACACCAGAGTGATCAGTGAAGAATATATTAAATGGCTCAAGGGCTACTGTGAAGCATTTTTCTATGGTTTGAAGGTGAAGTTCTTAGAACCAGTTTCAGTGTCTGCAACCAAGTGTTCCTTTAGAGTGAATGAGCACACACAAAACCTACAAATCCACACAGGCAAGTGGCGCCTTTGCAATTGGAAAGTAGCAGAGAAGATATCTGTGTGAAGTATGACTTTTGTATGCGCTTCTTTTTAAATAGGGCATATCCTGGCATTCTTGAAAAAGAATAAACCGGAAGATGCCTTCTGCATCATGGGGATAACAATGATCGATCTCTACCCTCGGGACTCATGGAACTTCGTCTTCGGACAGGCCTCCTTGTCAAGTGGTACTCCCTTTTGATACTGTTTGGATGTTGTTCAGCTTGAGGGGGATTCGAAGATATTCAAAGAGTAGCAAAAAGAAAACCAACCAGTAATATTGTCAGTCATTAGAACTGGTATTTCCTGTGGGTGCCTGCCATGCATGCTGTAGTGGGAAGTGTGCTCTGAAAGGATGGTAGGGTTCCTCTTCAGGAGGCCACATGTTCCCTACCTGACCTTGACAGAATACTGCTTAGCTCAGAGTCATTTGGAGATAGTTTGCAGAACAGTCTCTATCCATAAACAGTGCTTGAGATGCCTGTGTCCTTTAGGGACCATATGGAAAACTCTTGATAATTCCGAGTGGTGTGTGTGTGTCCACGTGTGCATGTGTGTGTGTGTTCGCGTGTGTGCATGCGCGTGTGTGCGTGCAGGCGTGCATGCGCACTCCAAGGCAAAAGCTCTACTACTGACTTACATGCATCCCTAGCTCTTGCTGGTTGATTTTGCACTTTTAGTATAGTACAGATGGAATAGCCATATACCAATATATAAGCATATATTTTCTTTTTCAACCTATACATGGCTTTATTATTTTTTTTTCCTTAAGAAGGTTTGGGATGTAACCCAGTAGTAGAGTGCTTGCTTAGAGAACCATCTTTGGGCTGCATGTGGTAAGATGGCCCTGGAGTTGGAGCACTTGGGAGGTGGAGGAAAGAGGTTGCTGAGTTCAAGGGTAGCCTCAGCTACCTAGTGACTTTAAGGTCTGTCTGGGTTACAAATACCCTGTCCCAAACATCCCAACCAAACGTAAAAGAAATGGAGAGAAACCAAAGTTTTTGCTGGCATTGGGGCACATGCCTGTGATTTCAGCTCTGGGGAAGCAGAGAAGGAAGATCATAAGTTTGAAGCTAGCCTGAGCTATACAACATGATTGCCCATCAGAAAGAAAAAAAAAGATGAGAATAACGTAAAGAAAAGCAGCCTAAACCTTGACTGGGGACACAATAAACTGTAACTCATTAGAAACCTTGACTGGGGACACAATAAACTGTAACTCACTAGAAACCTTGACTGGGGACACAATAAACTGTAACTCATTAGAAACCTTGACTGGGGACACAATAAACTGTAACTCATTAGAAACCTTGACTGGGGACACAATAAACTGTAACTCGTTAGAAACCTTGACTGGGGACACAATAAACTGTAACTCGTTAGAAATTGCCTTGAAGTATTAGAGAGTCTGGAAGTGAGTCAGTCTCTTCTTTTTCTTTTCTTTCTCTTATTTTGTTCTACTTTGTTCTCTTTCCCCTAGTTTTTACTCTCCTCTAACATGACGCACACTCATGTGAGCACAAACACACACACACACACACACACACACACACGAGATCTAAGGCAGGCTGGAAGGGAAAAGACCAGTTAACAAAGGGGTGTGGGTGTGGGTGTCCTGGGGATGGGGCAGTAAGCACCAGGCTGGAGAGAGCTGATGGGCTGTCTGGATGAATGACAGGCCCGACGCTTTAGGCAGGGGCTTCCCCTGACAGATGCTTGTGTTAGAGGTGGGCGGGCCTGGCCCTTCTTTCACTACTGCATCTGCAGTGCCCCATCTCTCAAGGTCCTTCATCACATCCTGGATTCTCCCAGCATGCCCCATTTGAAGTCTTGGGTTACTATCCTGCTGTGTGTTTTTATTGGATGTCCCCTTTTATTAACATGATAGAAATGAAAACATTAAAAATAAATGCAAAATAGTTTATTCATTGGCCTAAATACCTCTAGTTAATTTTTTATATGCATTTTGAAGGGAGTGGGTCAGGAAACATTACCCAAACTGTTTCTATTTTAATTATTTTTTTTCCGGGGGTAAGTCTTAAAAATACTACATGACATAAAACAAGACAGGCCAGGGTAGCAGTTGATCTGAGGTGAAGTGAGGATATTTTACCACAAGTAGCTGGGTTTTCTTCGAGAGTAGCGACTGTTTTTAAACAAAGAAACATTTGAAATGTTGTGGCTGAAGGGGTCACGTGAAGTAGCTCCCGGAAGCCGGATGAAAGCAGCTTACCTGGGTCCATGATTAGATTTGTTTAAAGTTCAAACATCAAGCTGCAGCTCCCGAAGTTGACAAAGTTAAATCACACAAAATCACTACAAATTTACTTACTAACAAATAAAAATCTCATGAGCTCAGTGGTGAGACTTGCTTAGGGTGCTTAGAGCCTGGCCTTGCTCCCTAGCACACAGAAAACACACACTCATAAGGTGGGAACTCTGCTTGGTGTCCTAGCACACAGAAAACACACACACTCATAAGGTGGGAACACTGCTTGGTGTCCTAG
>NW_022196911.1:105689728-105692438 GCF_008632895.1 Mastomys coucha
TCATAAGGTGGGAACACTGCTTGGTGTCCTAGCACACACACTCATAAGGTGGGAACACTGCTTGGTGTGCTTGCGTCTCTGGCCTTGAGCCCTAGTAACCGACACACACACAGTCATCAACAGTGACAATTGAAAGACCTCAGTACACCTCTGTGGTCTCTCACAGGAAGCGAGCCGCAAGGAGGTTTCATTTTGGTCACCGGTTCCCTCCTCTTGTTTCATTCTGGTCCCCGGTTCCCTCCTCTTGCACTTTTGAAAAGGAAATTGGGGAGGGGAGACAGAGAGGCAGGAGGGACAGTGGGCACTACTATAGGGAAAGCCAGAAACTCACTGATGGTGGTGCGGCAGAGGTCTGCCCTTGTGCTCTCATGGCAGACTGTGACTCTTTTATCTTGGCTGTTTTGGAATACTTGACTTGGACTATCTGAGTGAAGTTTTTTGTTTTTTTGAGGAGAAACTGTGAAACTTCCAATTTCTCTAGAATTCAATCATCATTTGATGCTTCTCTTTGTGTGTGTATGTGTGTGTGTGTGTATGTATGTGTATGTGTGTGTGTATGTGTATGTGCGTGTGCGTGTATGTGTGTGTGTGTGTACGTGTGTGTATGTGTGTGCATGTGTGTATGTGTGTATATATGTGTGTGTGCATGTGTGTATGTGTATGTGTGTGTGAGTGTGTGTGTGTACATGTGTGTATGTGTGTGTGAGTGTGTATGTATATGTGTGTGTATGTGTGCGTGTATATGTGTGTGCGTGTGTGTATGTGTATATGTGTGTATGTGTGTGTATGTGTGTGCATGTCTTTGTGTGTATGTGTGTGTATGTGTGTATATGTGTGTGCATGTGTGAATGTGTATATGTGTGTGTGTGTGTACATGTGTGTATGTGTGTGTATGAGTGTATGTGTGAGTGTCTGTGTTTGTGTGTGTGTGAGTGTCTGTGTTTGTAAGTGTGTGTGTATGTGTGAGTGTGTGTATGTATGTGTACATGTGTGTGTATGTGTGTGTATATGTGTGTGAGTGTATGTGTGTGCGTGTGTGTGTGAGTGTCTGTATGTGTGAGTGTCTGTGTATATGAGTGCTTGTGTGTGTATGTGTGTGTGAGTGTCTGTGTGTGTGTTTGTGTGTGTGTGCTTGTGTGTGTATGTGTGTGTGAGTTTGTACGTGTGTATGTGTGTGTGTGAGTTTGTTAGCATGTCTTAATTATATGTAATAGTGGAATTCATTATGACTTATTTACACATGTATATAATGTACTTAGATCATATTCACCTCCCATCCCTGTTCCTCTCTCAGGTTGCCCTCCTTCTCTCTCAGGTTCCCCTCCAGCTCCTGTTGATTCCTTTCCTCTTCTCAAATAGTCCCCTTCTACTCCCTCCCTCCACCCTGTGTGTGTGTGTGTGTATGTATGTGTGTGTGTAAATCAGTGAATTTAAGTATGTTCATGTATAGGAGTAGGAACAAGGGGTCATTAAAGGAGCACAAACGCCTTAGCTCTGGCCACACCAGTGAAGAAAATGTCTCTTTTCTCCACCAGCCGGCCCTCAGGGAGGAGCCTGGACTCGGTGAGCCCCTCTCCCTGCAGTGAATTTTCTAGGGCAGGGGAATGAGTTGGCAGGTAAAGACCTTGATGGAGAAGTCTGGGACAAAAGTTCTTTGTGTCAGCAAATCTTTGACGTGTTTCCACTGGTGTGGAAACAATGCAGATGTGCACTGCCTGGCCAGACGCCTGAGCAGACTTTCCTGGGCATCCTTCGTGTACCTTACCTACTGATTGCCTTTGCTCTCTTTGTAGGTGTGGGCATATTCAGTTTTGCAAGGTATGGCAAGGATTTCTACACCTCGAAATATGAAGGCAGTGTGAAGACTCCACATCTAACATCTTCCAATGACTATTCCATTTTTGATAACTATTATATCCCTGAAATCACTAGTGTTTTGCTGTTGCGATCCTGTAAGGTAAGTTGCTTAGAGAAATCTTTTTTTTTTCTTTAGTAGATAGACGTTTTACTTTCCCCAAGATTGTTTGTAGGTGCTTGCAAGTTGCCCATCCTAGAACTGTGTGTTGAGACTATGTTCACAGGGCCCCCTGTGTGCTCACTAGCATGCAAATCAAGCCCCCTCTCCAAGAGCTACTGAATCTGTCTGTAGGGGTGAAGGGCCCCAGAACCGGAATTGTTAGGACCTTACTGGCCTAAAGGAGACTTACTATCTTCCTGCCTCAGCCTCCCAAGTACAGGGATGACAGTCATGTGCCACCACATTTTGACAGTCACAAATACAGTCACTATATTGTCATCTAGTGGCTTCCCACACACGGAATCCACCAGCCGACACATCCTCTGTATCAGAGGGGAAACCCCCGGTCCAGGGAAAGTAAGGAAATGACCATTACTAAGTGTAGACAGTCTGGGCAGAAATTTTGGTGATGGTGGTAATAGTGTTGATTGCTATAAATCTGTTTCTTGTGACTGGGGATGGGGGGAGTGTGTTGTGTAATTGCTGATGGTAGTTTCACAGAGCAGTGACATAAATGCCTTGCAGACTTTAACCCATGAGATTGGACACATACTTGGACTTCGACATTGCCAGTGGCTTGCGTGCTTAATGCAAGGCTCCAATCACTTGGAGGAATCTGACCGGCGTCCTCTAAATGTTTGCCCTATCTGTTTACGGAAGCTGCAGAGTGCTATTGGCTTCAATATTGTGGAA
>NW_022196911.1:105694873-105703583 GCF_008632895.1 Mastomys coucha
GATTGGAGAGAGTGGATAATCAGATGCATTGCTGTTCTTGAAAAATAAGGACTCTGAGACAGGAATAACTGAAATAAAGACTAGCACACTAGGTGTTTGTGGGTAGAGCTCTTCATTGGGATAAACCATCTGCTGAGTGTGTGCTGAGGCCAGGTGACAGACTACAGCTTGTCTGAAGCCCCTGGACTGAAACAAGGTTCACTAAGAACAACAAAGCCTCTCTGCCTTTCTCTCCGTATCACTAGCTGGTCTGTGGCAGTAACTCCATCATTTCTACCCTTCAGATAGGATTAGGTGAAGCTAGATGGTAAACAAATAAATACTTTAAAAATCACTCTGTGTGGCCTAGGAATGAATCAGCACTTTGCCAGGTTGCTTTTGCTTTGAGAAGAGATGCTGCCCCTTGTGAGGCACAGCCGAGTCACCAGGGCTTTGGCCTTGCACAGGCTGCCACCCTTCTCACTGGTTGGGTGCCCTTCATTCTTTCCTGGCCATTTCTCAGCCTTTCCCACAGCAGCTGGTCGGGGGGTGGGTGTGGGGTGAGGGTGGGGTTAGAGCACCTTTCTCCGATGTAACCCATGGCTGTGTCTGAGGCCTTTACAGACGACTCTAATGGTGCTTATGTCTGTGGGTTGCACTCATTGTTTAGGGCTAGGTGGAACTGAAGTTTGTTGTTACAATGTTTTGTCTACTTCGTTGCACTGTGACCTGTTTGAATAAGGGAGGGAGTGAATGGGTTACTTAGCTGTCGAGATGCCAAGAACACCTGTGTGGTCTGTCAGCCTGGCCATCAGTGAGTTGTGGTAAGCAGGCTGACAACCTCAGGCTCAACCAGTCTGTGAGATCCATGCGTCTTGTGTCAATGGCTGGTGGCATAGTCCTTGTTGTACTAGCTTTTGTTTAGTTTGTTGTTGTTCTTTGAGACAGGGTCTCTTTATGTAGCCCAGGTTGGCCTTGAATGCATAGCGATTCCCCTGCCTCTGCCTTGCAAGAGCTGGGACTGAAGGTGTTTGCTCCCACACCTGGTGGTACCACCCACCCAGGGCCTTGTGCAAGCTTAGCACTCTACATACAGCTGAGCAACATCTCTGGCCTCCAGCTTCCCGCTTTCCTATTTTATCTTTAAGGTAAGACTTCCTCTCTCTTTCATTTTTTATTTTAATGCTGGGGCAGGGTGGGGAGGTGGGGGTGAGGCTGAAGGACAACCTCAGGTATCACTCCTCAGCAGTCAGGCTGGCCTGGCTGTCCAGTGAACCTCAGGGATCCATCTGCCTGCTCTCCTCACCCCCGCCCCATGGGTTCTATCACACATGGCCTCTGCCTACACGGCAAGCCCTTTACCAGCTGAGCTATTCCCAGCTCTCTTTTTCCATTTGAAATCTAAGTGAAATCATTGTTGTGACTTAACACGGTGTAATTAAAAGCATGTTGATAACTGAAGCAGTGTCGTTTCACTTTCTTGGTTAACCGTCTATATCCGTTTTGAAAATGGCAGCTTGTCACTGACATCGGTTGGAGACTGTTCCTGGTCCTTCTAATGTTGAAAAGAAGTGGGCAGGCTTCACAGATTCTGTTTATGAAATGTAATCCCTCCTTGAATAATTACTCTTAAGTATTCCCCCTTCTACATTTTCTTTGATTTTCCCACCAAGTAAATCAATTCTCCTGTGGCATTAGTCATAAACCGAGGACAAAGATTTGCCTAGGTTAAAAACTTGGGAATTATAATTATTTGAACAAGATAAATCCATTTGAAGCTGGGTGGTGGTGGTCTACAGGTCTACCAGGACTACACAAAGAAAGCATGTCTCAAAAAAAAAAAAAAGGAAAAAGAAGTCTATTTGAGCCTACTCTACCAAGGAGCCAGATCTTTGGGAAGAAATTACCCTTGATGAAAATGGAATGGAGCAGCTAAGTTTATGTAGCAAGCTTTTGTTAAGCAACTAATTAAATGCTGTTTTAACAAATTGGGTTGTGTACACTTTTGGAGATTTTTTTAGGATTAACTTTAAAACATAGAATTTAGGGACTGGTGAGATGGCTCAGCAGGTGAGGGCAGATGCCATCAAGCCTCAAGACTTGAGTCTGATACTGGGGACCCAAAAGATTAGGAGAGAGTCAGCTCTCCAAGGTGTCCTTAATGCATGCTGTAGCATGAGCTCACACAAAAACGGGGAAGGAAGAGGAAGAGAGGTGCTGAGGAGTCTGTGTGATGTACCGTAACTGGGGCCCAGGGCTAAAGAGTTGTTTCCCCAGCAAGCGGGAGAGCCGAGCTCAACACTAGCTCAGCCGCGCATACCCTTCACACTAGCAGGAATCCAAGCAGGTTTTGCTCTGCACATGGATTTAACTACTTGATGAGAATAATTTATAAATACTGTCTTAGAAATAAGTGAGATTGAAATGCTGTTCGTTTATGTTACAAGTCCTATTCTTTGGCTTCAATAGTTATACCCTTCATGGGACACCCCATCCCCGCACCCCTACCCTGCCCACACTGGATCAAGCGAAGGATCAAATGTTGACATCTCACTCCGCGAAAACTTAATAGAGACGGCCGAACAGAAGCAATGGCAAGGATTTTTGTTCAGTTTGTACCAATCCCATTATCTCATTCCTACTGGTTCTTTGGGACCAGTTCTCACTATGTAGTTCATCCTTCTGCCTCCTGGGTGCCTCTCCTGGGCTTTGGATCACAAGCGCTTGCTTTTCGAAGCATGCATTTCTCTGACGTGGGGCTATGACTCATCCATCTCAAACCGCTCGAGGAACGGAGGGTCTGAGTGGTTGGTTGGTTCCTCTCCAAAGCCCCAGTGATAAAAATCCAAGCAGGCAGCCGCGGGACTGCTATTGCCGGCGAGCGGGCCCTTCCCCGGCAGGAAGCGCGTCGCTGTCCCCAGCTGCGCCCCGGAGCCCGTCCCTCGCGCGGATCCGCCTCTGCCAGTGGCGGTGGCGGGCGACACCTGTGGCCGCCCCTGGGAGGAGAACGGAGTTGGCAGCTTGGCCTTCGGGCATCGGCAACCCAGGTAAACCACCGAAGCCTGACGCACCCCACCGCGGGGAGGCCCGGGCCACCCCAACTCCCACCAAGGCCCGGCTAGATGGCACCTGAACCGTGGGTGGGATCAGTTCTACTTTAGAGAACTTGCAACGCTCTTCTGCCAAAATAAAAACAAAACCTCGAATATCGTGTTGGGGGTGTGTAGCCCAGTAGTCCTCTTGCATAAAAACTCGTGGGTTTACACCCCCCTCTTCCCCAATCTAACTTGTTTTTTTTTTTAATCTGGAGTGGCTCTGTCCAATAGAAAAGTACCACAAGCCACGCGTGTAATTTTAACTATCCAGTAGCCCCTCTGACTAGCGGGAAAAGAAGCAGCTGGAATTCATTTCAGTAACATTTATTCCAGTACCACCAAAACGCCATCTCAAAACGCCATCTCAACACGCACGTACTCCCGGTACGAGTTGAGTTAATTGGTTTTTCTTACCAAGTCTTCACAAACATCATATCATCGGCTATCTCAACTCTAGCTAGCTGCCCGGTGTGTGGCCGTGGTACTGTGATGCACAGCGCAGCTCCGGATTCATACTGCCCTAGAGTCCACCTGGGAAGATGAACCCTTAAGACCTAGGCAGCAGTAGAGAAAGGCTGAACTAGGGCCCCATGCAGGTCTTCTGGATGTGCGAGCTGAATGTAGCGCCTCTACTTCAGAGTCCAGTGGGCACTCGTGAGGAATCTTCTCTCCCTCCCTCTCTCCCAGACTTCCTTCCTGTGTTTGTTTGCGAGAAGGTCTCACTATGTAGCCTGGGCTGAACTCAAACTCACTATGTGGCTCTAAGCTTGTCTCAAACTTATGCCAATCCTCCTGCCTTCGTGTCCTCAGAGCTGGGATCACAGGCATTCACACCGTTTCTGCTTTGTAGGGTATTTGGTTTGGTTTGGTTTGGTTTGGGACCTACCATTTCCTTGGGATGTATTTCAGCTTGGGAAAGGTTACAAATGTGGAGATTGTCTAGTCTAAACTCTCAGTGGTACCAAAATAAATAAATAAGCAAGCGAGCAACTATGAAAGGCTTCTAGATGTGCAGTTGAGGCTGGAGAAGTGGATCACTGGTTAGGAACCTCCGCAGCTCTTTCAGAGGATGTGGATTTAATTCCCAGCACCTACATGGTGGCCCACATCTCCATTTTCAGGGGATCCAGAGCCCTCTTCTGTCCTCTGTGGGCACTGCACACATTTGGTGCACACACATAAACGTGTGCAGGCAAAATACTCACACTCTTAAAAATATCTTTAAAAGTAAAAGGGCAATGACTGAAAATGAACTAGAAATGTGTAATGATCTGAGGTGTTTCTGGCAGGTCACGTCTGTGTCACACTGCACTCCCGAGTCTGAACACACAATGACATCCGTATCACACATCTCCAGTGCAAACTTCCCCAGAAGCCTCAGCTGCGATTCCAGTCTGTTCTGTGTAAAGTCTTCGCATACAAAGAGTCTGCTCCATTAGAAACACCATGGTTTAACTGTAGGAAACAGTTAATATTTTTCTATAGTCTTTCCTCAGCGTGTATCAAGTTTGTATATTTTAGATTTTATTATGTTAAAATGCTTTCTTTTAGTGGTTTCCATTTGAGGCTGACTTCAGTTTCGTTAAAAAAAAAATGTGTGATGAATTTTCGCTTGAGATTAGGTCAGAATTTCTGACAGCGTCTCAAATGGCCCTAAATAGACTTCTGCCACTTTGTAGAGTTCTTATGAGAAGAGAGGGGCTTTTCAGCATTGAAGATTTGAGAACATTAGATCCATGAGCTGTGGAAAATGTTGAAGACACTATGTGCCTTGGGTAAACAGATGAACAGATACTCAACCACAATTTTATCCCCTGCCCATGGTGTGTGTGTGTGTGTGTGTGTGTGTGTACTGGGGATCAAATCCAGGCCTTAATAAATGATAAGTGCTCTACTACAGCTTCACCCCAGTCCAAAATTTAATTCTTTGTGTAAAAAGAAATAACAAAAAAAAAAAAAAAAAAAAAAAAAAAAAAAAAAAAAAAAAAAAGCACGCACCTTTAATCCCAGCACTTGGGAGGCAGAGGCAGGCAGATTTCTGAGTTCAAGGCCAGCCTGGTCTACAGAGTGAGTTCCAGGACAGCCAGGCTACACAGAGAAACCCTGTCTCGAAAAAAAAAAAAGAAAAAAAAAAAGAAAGAAAAGAAAAGAAAAGATGAAGATGGCCTGATTCAGTGGATATGGACATAAGCCTGAAACAGCTGAGTAAACATGTGGCGTCTAAACCAGAGGCAGCAACAGGCCCAGATTCGGGTTGTTCTAACATCAAGTTCTGTGTTGCTTTCAGATGTGACTGACCTGTGAAAGTAAAATCCTGACAGCCAGAAACCAAACCACTGCTTTTCCAGATTGTTTATAAAGGGGTTTATGAGATTAAACTTTCTTTCAACTTCTTTTCTAATCGAGGAGGGGCCATCTGGATTTGGTTAAAAAAAAAAAAAGTCAGAGGAATCAGTCTGTGGGCTTCTCACTTTGCAGGGGCTGGGGGCGGGGATGTGGTGTCAGGAAAGTGATTGTTATCAACTGAGGCGTTTTAGAAAGGAAACTGGGCTGACAAGACGGCTTAGTGGGTGAAGGAGCTGGCTGCCAAGCCTGATGCTGAGCACTTGACCCCTGGGTTAACCTCTGGTTTTCATCCATTTGTCTATGTGCAGTAGTACAATACATACACACATATGTATGTATGTTTGTATGTATGCATGTTATATATGTGTATATATACATGTATGTATATATGTATATGTATATATATATGAGAACCATCATGCACATGTATATGTATATATATATATGAGAACCATCATGCACATGGGGTGTGGATATCTCTCAGTGATAAGAATACATGTCTAACATTTGTGAAACCCTTGGGTTTCATCCCCAGCACCATAAAAATGAAAAAGAGAGAGAGAAAAAGCTAAGATGTTATTTCATTTGTTCCTGTGAAGTACTGGAGTTTGAGCACAGGCCTTTCTGTGTGCTGGCCAAGTGTTCTACCATGGAGCCACATACCCAGCTCAGTTGTGCACTGTAAAACAGCCAGTGGAAAGGGCTCGGAAGGCTGTCAGTACAAAGACATGAAACATCTGTGATGATAGATATGCCAATTACCTTGATTTGACCTCACTACCCAGTGTACACTTGTACTGAAATGCCACATTGAGCCCCATAACTATGTACAGGTTTCCGAGTGTCAATAAATATCTGTTAGGCTCCAAGCATGGGTCTGTACACCAGCAACTCCAGGACTTATGAAGCTATAGCAGAAGAATTGCGAATTTAAGCATAGGTGGGACTCTGATCTGGGCCAGTTTGGGCTTCATGGCTGTGGGGCCGAGGTGGGTGGAGGCAGACAGACAGACAGGAAACAGACAGAATTAAAACTAAAGCTGCATGGATAAGATAGTAATCTCACAGCCCTCCATTTGCATATCTACTTAACACTCATTTCTCCCATCTTCTGTCTCGTGGCTCTGCTCATTGATCAGTGCTTGGTCCTTTTAGCCAACGGGCCAGACAGTACACCCATGCTAGCTAGGTACTTGCAGATAGATGATAGCCCTGTCTTCCAGGTGTGGAGTAACTGATTTCTCTGCACAATGTTTTCAGCCTTCAAGGGCTCCCCAAGGACTTCTTGCTAGCACTGGACTCTCGAGCTATCATTGTTAATAGATACCATTTTATTTGTTTACTTATTTATTTTAAGAATGTTTGAGATTTATGTATAGATGATCTATCTGCACATATGCCTGCAGGCCAGAAGATGGCGTCAGATCCCATTACAGATGGTTGTGAGCCACCATGTGGTTGCTGAGGATTAAACTCAAGACCTCTGGAAGAGCAAGCAGTGCTCTTAACCTCTGAGCCATCTCTCCAGCCCCTAGATACCATTTTTTTTTAAAGATTTATTTATTTATTATCATACATAAGTACACTGTAGCTGTCTTCAGACACCCCAGAAGAGGGTGTCAGATCTCATTACGGGTGGTTGTGAGCCACCATGTGGTTGCTGGGATTTTAACTCATGACCTTTGGAAGAGCAGTCAGTGCTCTTACCCGCCGAGCCATCTCAGCCCCTAGATACCATTTTTAAAAAATCATATAACAAAGGGGTTTGTCAATCAGTGAAAGATAACAAACCTCACTCATTCACATGGTTAGTCTCTTAATAGTTTAATACCAGGTGGTATGTGCTAGGTTTTGTCAAACCCTTCTGGATATAGCAGAGACAAAAAACAAAACAAAACAAAACAAAAAGTCTCTTTCCTAATTTTCTAGAGGAAGAGACAGAGAGTTGAGGAAGAGACCAATGCTTTTATGGCATAGTCAGAGTAAAAGGATAGAAGCAAATTCATTTGGGGTTGGAAGTTGAGACAGGGTCTCACGTCGTGCAGGAAACCTTGAACTTGCTGTCTTGCTGTAGTCAAGGATGACCTTGAACTCCTCATCCTACATCTCGTCCGGCTTTATGCAGTGCTAGGGATTGAACTCTGGACTTCCTGCTTGCTACACGAGCCCTAGACCAACTGAGCCATGTCCCCCAGCCCCAAATATCCTTTTGGACAGGGCAGTTAGAAATGCCTCCATAGGGCTGGAGTTTGGAATCAAGCAAATTAAAAAGGATATATCATATTCACACTGAAGGGAGAGATGGCTCAGTGGACGCGCAACAGCTCTCAACCCTCCATAACTCCAGTACCAGCGAATCCGATGCTTTCTTCTGGCCTCTTTGGGCACTGCATGCCTGTGGTGCATGGGCCTACATGCAGGTTTAAACACCCATAGAAATAAGGGGTGGGGGTGAGGGAATCGATCAGTGGTCAGCATGGTTGTACCCGAGGGGAAAGTATTAGCATCACGTGGCTTATCTAGAGTTCATCCGTGAAGAGTTGTGGTTAGTGCGTGCTCTAATAGAATCACCGTGGCTGTCGTGTGGGAAGCTGGTTAGTGCGTGCTCTAAAAGAATCACTGTGGCTGCCGCGTGGGAAGCTGGAGGATTATTGCTATAATGCAGTTAAGATCATATTAGCTTGGATCAGAGAGAGAAGCAGAGAGGGCCATTCAGTCAGATCCTGGATATATTTAGAAAGAAGAGCCAGGTATTGGGGCACAAGCCTGTAATCCCAGTGCTTAGGAGGTAGAGGCAGGAGGATCAGTTCAAGGTCATCCTCGCCTTGTAGCAAGTTTGAGGCTACCATGGGACCCTGTCTTAATAACACCTCCCAGAGAAATAAAACCACAAGCAAGCAAGCAAACAAACAAACAAACAGCAGTTCGGATGAAATTTGCAGAGAGCAAGGGTTGGTGTAGTTTAGAAGCCAGAGTGCACTCACTGTGCTGTGGGTACTACATAGCTGGAGTTTGTCAGCAAAGACAGGACTAACGGCCAGGGAGAGGGGGGACTTCAGCTTTGATTCTAAGGAAGGAAGTTGCTAGGGTCCTTGATATGGTTGACTTCCTGAGTGGCAGGAAAGGCGCATGTATATGACATACACGCATGGCCCAGGTTGTTTTCACTCTCAGTGCTTGTTGGCCATGTGTTCTAGGGTGTCAGACTTGCTGTCTAAAATCCCCTGGAAGGAGTCCAAAAGCACTGAAGTAATTTGATTCTGGCTTTCAATGTGTAGTTCTTGTTTGTT
>NW_022196911.1:105703593-105716513 GCF_008632895.1 Mastomys coucha
GTGTCTTTAGAAGCATTATAAAAATGAACACCAGGGGGACCTCGTGTGCCTTGGTGGCCGGCCCACCTATTGGATGTAGTGGACCCGTGTTAGAGACACATCTGTAGAGAAAGGGCAGCACCCTTTCCTCTGTGTTCTGTATATCTCTAGGGTGACGCAGCTCGTAATGTGTTAGAATTGCCTTTGTATGGGCGGGTTTTGATGTCTGTTTAACACTTCAGTGCAGTGGCTTCTAAACACTAGGTTGCTTATCAGTGAACCCCAGAGTGTGGGAGCTTTTAAAATTAAGAATCATGCCAGACATGGTAGTACTGGTCTGTAATCCTGACACTTGAGAGGTGGAGGCAGGAGGATCAGAAGTTCAAGGTTCTCCTTGACTGGATAGTGAGTTCAAGGCCATCCCAGACAAGTCAGAGAGAGGGTGGAAGAGAGGAACGGAATCATGATGATTTTGATTTTTAGTTTATTTTGGACAAAGATGGACACCTATGTGTAATGAGTACCTTGAAGTGACTTGAATTTAGTCTATTGAAACTCAAATTTAGGCTGTATTTTTCTATTCTATCACCAAATACAAGTAAATATCCTGAAGCTATGTACTGCTGGAGAGTAAAACTGATAACTTTGTGTGCTGGGAACGTGGCTCAGTTGGTAGAGTATCTACCTAACATACACCAGGCCCTGGGTTTGATCCCCAACACTCCATAAAACTGGGCATAGTAACCATGTTTATAATCCCAACACTGATGTGATAGCTGGAGAATCAAAAGTTTAAGGTTATCCCCTGCTACATAGACAGTTGAAGGCTAGCCTGGGCTACATAAGACCCTGCTTCAAAAAAAAAAAAAGATAAATTGGTAAAGGGTTTGGAACACATTATGAAGACATACATTTGTCTCAAAAGGGCATACAACCTTAACAACCAGACAGAGGTACACATCCTACCTCTGTACAGAAAAGACACTGTCTAAATACAAGGACAGAAAGTAAATGAGCTGAAGAGTCATCATGGAGAAAAATATCAGTTAATTATGCATTGGCAATTGTCTGAGCTTGCCTGACTTTGACACCTGTGATCTGAAAATTACTTCGGTGAGAGTCTGAAGAGATGGCTCAGTGGTTAAGAGCACTGGCTGCTCTACCAGAGGACCCAGGTTCCAGCCTGAGTACCAACCAGGAAGCTCACAATGTCTGCAACAACAGTTCCGGGGCATCTGACAAGGTCTTCTGGCTTCTGCGGACACTGTACACAAGCAATGCCCAGATGTTCATGTGCATGAAATACAATGAAAATGTATTATTTTAGGGTGTGCAGGTATTTTGCCTGCGTGTATGTCTGTGCACTGCATCTGTGCCTGTTGCCCTCAGAGGATGGAAGAGGACATTGGATGCCCTGGGACTGGAGTTACTGATTATTGTGAGGTGCTGTGTGGGTGGTGGGACTCGAACCTGGGTCCTCTGGAAGTGCAAACAGTGCTTTTACTTGCTGATCCATCTCTCTTGTACCAGAATAACAAACATTTAGAAGAGGGACTTTGATGATCCCTTGTGCGTATGTGTGTGTGTGTGGGGTACACATTTGTAAAGGTGGACTCTCCTGTGCTTGGGTGTGTGGATGTTAGAGGTCACAATTGGGCACCTTACTCTATTTTCTGTCTTATTCTTTTGAAGCAGGGTCTGTCACTGAGCCTGGGGCTTGTTCTTTCAGCTAGACTGGCTGACATTTGAGTTGTAACCCAAGAGCTGAGGTTCCACTTGGCTTCTATGGTTAACCCAGGGGTTAAACTCAAGCTGTGCAGTAAATGCTTTACTTTTAGCTGTCTTTTTAGCCCCTAAAATGACTCTTGGGTTTTTTTTGTTTGTTTGTTTGTTTGTTTGTTTTATTGATTATGCTTTCTTTTTGAAGACTGACTTGGAACTTGTGACAGTCTTGCTTCCCATGTCCTGGCATTACATGTGTGAGCCACCACACAGGAACAGCAATACCTTTCTGTCTGTCAGAACTTAGTTTTCAGAGTTGGGGTGCTCTGAGCCATTGCAATATCCTAGACACGTGGAGCAGGGATAGGAAACTATGGTAGGCAGGTTAAATTAATTTTGATTCTTGTAGGTGACAGGACCCAGAGTGCTTCTCAATGAATTTATTCCCCAGTGCCACCTCCACTTTGTAATTCACTATGTAGAATAGACTGTCATTAAACTCATGATCTTCTTGAATTTGTCTCCTGGGTTCTGGAATTATAAGGGTATGCTACCAAGTCTGGCACCAAATTTTGCTTGCTTGCTTGCTTGCTTCCTCCCTTCCTTCCTTCCTTCATCCCTCCCTCCTTCCCTTCCTCCCTCCCTCCCTCCTTTCCTTCCTCCCTCCCTCCCTTCCTTCCTCCCTCCCTCTCCTCTCCCTCCCTCCCTCCCTCCCTTCCTTTCTAGGTTTATTTTGTATTCAGTTATGTCTGTTTGTGTGTATGTGTGTGTTTGTGGATGAATGCTGGTGTCTGAGAAGTCCAGAAGGTGGTGTCAGATCTCCCAGAGCTGTAGTAACTGGCAGTTGTGAGCTGCCCCACTTGAGTGCTGGGAATTGAACTTGTGTCCTCTGCAAGAGTGGTATAGAGCCATCCCTCTAGCCCGTCCAAATATTATTTTAATAGATCATGGGCTAAAGATGCCTTACCATCCCCCCCAATCAAATATTTCACATATGGTCATTTTTATGAAATTCAAACGTCTGCATCCTTGATAAGATATTGTTGAAGGCAACTATGCCCCTACGTTTACAGTCTGTGCCTGCTTCGGACCCTACAATGGCAACTGGATAGTTTTGGGAGAATCCCGTGATAAGAAAAGACTCAAGAGTCTTTTCTGGACCTTTATAGTAAAGGCTTGCCAGCCCTTGGCATTGGGTGTCTGTGATATTTACTTAGAGATTTAGCATTCCGAGAAGGCATGCGCTTCAGTTGATACAGTGCCCGGCTAACATGTTCAAAACCCAGGGTTCAACTCCCAGCCCCACATCAATCAAGCAGGGTGGTGCATGCCTGTATTCCCAGCATTTGGGAGGTGGAGACAGAAGGATCAGAAGTTTAACATCATTCTTGGCTTAATATTAAGTTTAAGGTGAGTCTGGGCTACATGAGACCCTGTCTCAAAACAAACAAACAAAAAACAACAAGCAAGCAAACCAACACACGGAACAAAACAAGAGATTTGAAACGTTCTTGGGTCTTTCTTTAACAGCGCAGCGTTTTAAACTCTAATGCTTTCTTTAAAAAGCAGGTCTTAAGATGTAGCCCTGGCTAGGCTGACCTTGAATTAGCAGCCATCCTCCTGCCCCCATCTTTCAGATACTGGGATTACAGGCACACACCCCAATGCCCAGATGTGATTACATCTAAAAAATGCATTTTGGGGCTGGCAAGATGGCTCAGTGGGTAGGAGCACTGACTGCTCTTCCAAAGGTCCTGAGTTCAAATCCCAGCAACCATACGGTGGTTCACAACCATCCGTAATGAGATCTGACACCCACTTCTGGTGTGTCTGAAGACAGCTACAGTGTACTTACATATAATAAATAAATAAATAAATCTTTAAAAAATTTAAAAAAATGCATTTTGGATTAATTGTGTGTGTGGCCATGGAAAGGCACATATCCAATGATATATATGGGTTGGCATCAGGACTGTTTGTATAAGTTGGTTCTCTCTTCCATTATGTGGGCTCTGGGGATTAAACTACTCAGGTTGTTAAGCTGAGCAATTTTGCTGGTGCAATACAGACACACAGACAAGAACACCTATATAGCATATGCACACACGCACACACACACAAAGAAAAAAGAAAAAAAAATACAAATGAAGAATTTGGTGGCATTTACTTTTAATTCATGTATATAGGCAGCTAGGGCAGGAGGATCACCACGAGTTTGAGGCCAGTCTGGATTATGTAGCAAACTAGTAAGACTAGTTTGTCTCAAAAACAAAACAAAGCAAAGCAAAATCAAACAAACAAACATAAGTCTGTGGCCAGCTGTGAGACTGTCTGGATAAATAAAGGAGTAGGTTTAGTGTTGTGCGGAGTGTCAGGGAAGTGCTCGGATAAAAGGAACATTTATATCATGTCCCACCAAGGCTCAGGAGCCATCTCGGAAGAGGATGTGAAAAGACTGTAAGACCCAGGGGTCAGGGAAGAGCAGAGCAAAGGGCCCGGCTGTGGCTGCCTGCACTGCACAGGATCAAGCTGGTCACCCTTCCAGCATGGGTGAGGAGGTGCCTGCCAGCCCCCAGCTTAGCTGAGAGCTCCTGACAGGCAGTGGAAGGGAGAGCTCTGTTTTCTTTAATGGTGTGTGGACTCTGGTAGGTCCACCCAGCTTCACACTCAAAACCACACAGATTGGACTCCATAGGTTATAAAGCAACATCATCATCAACAACAACAAAAGAAAGGAAGGAAGGAAGGAAGGAAGGAAGGAAGGAAGGAAGGAAGGAAGGAAGGAAGGAAGGAAGGGAGGGAGGAAGGAAGGAAGAGAAGAAAAAAGAAATAAAAAAAGAGAAAAGCCAAGGATACAATGGGGATGGGAGGGAGGTAGATTGGGTCTGGGAGGAGTTAGGAAGAGGAGAGAGGGCTGATATGATCAAAAATACTGTATTTTTCTCAAATAATTAAGAAAGATGTATTTTAAGAAGTTTCTGATCATTTTTCTGTTCCCTGACTCTGGACGGGAAGAAAGGATAGCTGCATTACGGATGCCTGGGGGCGGCTCCAGGATTTTACAGCTCTGGAGATCAGTAAAAAGCACCTCAATACAGGAGAACACCAGACTCTTTAAATAAAAAGCCATACATTTATTGTAAATCCAGAAGTACCAGAATGTCACTCATACAGAACAGATCAGTGATCCTGTGGTGGGTTTTTTCTTTTTTCCTTCCCAACATTCGCACCCCCGATTGTTCACATACTGAAATTGGCATACATATTCCTGTCTCATGCAGTATACAGATTGAACTTAAAGAGTAGATCCCTCAGAAATCAGTTATAAATATTAAATTGTCTCGAACATTCGTAGTACAAAATAGCTTGTAAAGTGCTGAAGTCACATACATCTGCAAACCTGGCCACGAGCCTAAAGCCTTTCTCGAGGGCAGCCCCACCGAGCTTGGCTACATCCATCCCGTTTCAGGTGTGTCTGCTTTTCCGGACAGACACATTGTCTTCCAGTCACTCACCCTCCCCAAAGTTTTACAGATTGTCCTATTTCTATGGCTGATAAGATGCTGTATTAAATGTGGCAGGTGGTGACAAACCACACCCACTTCGTCTCAGTGCAGAGAAAAGATTCAAGCTTGTGTGTACCTGTAACCAGACTAGGCTTGTTCTACGTTCCCCCTGAGTTATCCTTAATGGTAAAGACGAGGAAAGAAAGGTTGAGCAGCAAGCATTGGCCACCCTGTCGGGGAATACCTTCACACAGGTGAGGAAGCAGTTCCCTCACCCTCACACTGCCCCCTTTACAGAGATCTGCTAGAATGCAGAACACCATACACACATGTAGTGTAACTCGTCAGCAGCAGTGACCAGGTACACCCGTACCCATGGCAACTTAGGGCAATCAAGTTCTACGGAAGATGGACATCTGCAACTCGTAACTCAGTAACTCAGTGATGGTGACGTCTGCGTTTCTCCCATTTCAGATGAAATGAAGAAAGGCTTCAACAACAGTTACAGATTGAATAAGAAGAAGAAGAAGAAGAACAACAACAACAACAAAAAAACCCACTGGAAATGTTCCAACAATTCAATGAAATATAATTCTGATCGAAGAAGATCCTCAAGTATTCTTAGCTGATATATGTAAAAGCTGAGGCGATTTGCCGTCTGTCTTCCCCCTCCCCTTTAAATAGCACATTGCCTTTCACAACGCCTGAAGAATTGTTACAACGTAGGCTGTGGAAAACTGATATTGTGAGACCAGAAAAGTTCTCTGAAGCATTTAAAGAGCTGCGGAACAGAGGTAAAAATATGTTGTGCATATCTCAAATCACTTTTTATTTATTTTGTTAGTTTTTTTTTTTACATTTAAATTTTGTGTGTGTATGTGTGTGGGTGCATGCATGTCATAGCACGTCATAATAGCATGTGTGTGGAGGTCAGAGGACAACTCACAGAAGTTGGTTCTCTCCTACTGTGTGGGTCCTAGGAATTGAACTCAGGTCATTAGATTTGGTGGCAAGCACCTTTACATACCGAGCCATCTGGCTGGCCCTTTCTTTTGATAGTTTTAATCATCCTAGAATAACTTAATAATAAATAGTGGTTTAAATTAAAGACACAACAGTCATTTATTTCTTGCATTATGAAAAATAGGAACATGAATGCAATTTGATATTTCTATTGAAATACTTGTGGTGATGACTGGCCATGAAAAAATGGCAATAGTCTTCATGTTCATGAAGTTCAAGTTGTTATATGTGTTTAATTTTTTGCATATTAATCAAATGCTTGGCTTTAAAGCATTGCTTCCTTTTCATGCGGTATTTGGAAAATCCAGAAGCCACAATTCATCAATGTAAACTTTAGTAATTGTTTTCAAATCAATTAAAAAATAATTCACTTGTATTTCTGAAAATTAGCAATGTCTTTAATAGTTCAAGACTGTGTTTTTTGTTTTGGTTTTTGTTTTTGTCGTTTTGGAATGGCCAATTCATTTCTGTGACTCAGGCTGGATGTCACTTTATAAGATAGTAGTTTATCACAGGAGTGAGCGCTCTTAACAGCAGTCTGTCGGTTCGCGGCACCGCTTTTGCTTTCGTGTCGGATGTCCCCCGTCCTTCCACTTATCTTTGTATTGCTGTGGAATAGGGCTGGATTCCTATATGAAAGTGTTTGGTTGTTTTGGTTTTGGCTTAAAGAAGCAAAAGGGACTGGAGGGGAAGAGACAGCTGCTGGTCCTGCCGTCTGACAGGCATTCCCTTCATGCAGTTTTGAAGGTGGGGTCTAGTGGTTAGCGCCTACCCCTCCCTATATCCCCAGAGACTCCGTTCCCAGGTGACATAGAAGCTACGACATGAATATGTGTCACACAGGATCCATTTTCATATGAGCCCTGTGTTCGCATTTCCCAAGATCCATTTCCAGAAAGTCTTCAGGTATGTCCTGTAACGCCTTTCCATGATGCCTGTCTGTCTGGTTTTCACCTGAATGGGAATTCTGGCACAGGCCCTTTTTGCAGGGTCTTACCAGGGCGAGGCACACAGCAGCCAGGGACATGCCTGCCGCGCAGGAGTAGAAGGCCCTGCTGTACATCTTGCTCTGGTCAACTAGCAGGCCTGGAAGAAAACATCGGCACCATTAGTGACATCACCACCACGCATACCCTCACTCCTGGGCTCCCATCCAACCCAAAAGTTCTCCATCTCTTATCTTAGGCTGACCTACCATCTTATTAATTAATTAATTAATTATTTAATTACAGGCACGGACCACCACACCAAGCTAGCTTCCTTCTTTGATTTTAATTTTCTGAAGGAAACATAGTCAAAGGCAGATGCCTGCCAGGCTGGAGAAAGAAGTGAAGCATACAGCATAGCACTTGACAAAAAACGAGTTTTCAGTTACCAACTAGTTCTTCACGGGCTACTCCACCCTACTGAGAGCCAAAGGGCAGGACTGTTAGATGCCTGTTACCTTAACAAGCTAGTTTCTTTGTTTCTTTGTTTTGTTTTGTTTTGTTTTGAAACAGTTTCTCAGTGTAGCCCTGGCTTTCCTAGAACTCACTCTGTAAACCAGGCTGGTCTTGAACTTACAGAGAACCACCTGTCTCTCCCTCCTGAGTGCCGGGATTAAAGTCGCATACCACCACCACCGCCTTAACAAGCTTGTATTCTTTTTTTGTTTGGTTGGTTTTTTTTTTTTTTTTTTTTTTTTTTTTTTGAGACAGGGTTTCTCTGTGTGGCCCTGGCTGTCCTGGAACTCACTCTAGAGACCAGGCTGGCCTCAAACTCAGAAATCCGCCTGCCTCTGCCTCCCAAGTGCCGTGATTAAAGTCGTATTCCACCACAGCCACCAGCTTAAAAAGCTTGTATTCTTAACAGAAAGAAGGGACATGTTTTTCCTTGAGGAATCTTTTAATGAGCACAATTTCTAACCACGGAAATTCTTTTTTCTGAGATGGAGTCTCACCTGGTAGCTCTGGCTCAGTTGGGACTTACTACATTAGGCCAGGCTGGCCTTGAACTCACAGGGATCTGCATGCCTCTCTGCCTCTGGAGTGCTGGCATCACAGGTGTGTACCACCAAGCCTGGCTTTAATCACAGAAAGCGTAAGGGACATATCACAGCTAGGATGTGAAACATGATGTGCCTCTACAACAAAGAAGCATTCTGTACTAACCAGTGAAAGCATCCCGATGGCTCAGTGTGTGCTGCTAAGCCTGACGGTCTAAGTTCAGTCCCTGGGACCCATGAGGTGGAAGGAGAAAACCGACTCTCTCTAAGCTGTCCTCTGACCTCTACATGCATACCCACCAATAAACAAGGAAAAAAGCAGTTTAATCACCTGCCAGGGGCGGCCCTGCAAGCCCCGAAATGCTCTGAATGAAGACATAGACCCCAGCTGCAGATGACATCTTCTCGATCCCAACGACGTCATCCTCAGCCAACATCGGGATGTGGGTCCCTCCTATGGTCCCAACCATACTGCCAAAAAACACGCTACACAACATGAGGCCCCAGAATTCGGTAGCAAAAGTGAAGGCAAACAGAGACACTGTCAGTAAGATGACACATATGAGTTCGATGTAGATCTTGCGAATGGGCTCCCTGTTGAGGACAAACCCAGCCCCGATCCTTCCGAACACTTCTGCAATGGCCATTGTAGACAGTAAAAATGCAGCTCGGTCGGGGTCAATGCCTAGACTGATACCCAAAGGAATGATGTACAGGGAAGGTGCAAAGAAGCCCAGGGTGGCAAAGAGGCCGAACAACGCGTAACAGATGAAACTTTTCTCTTTCAAGACAGAGAAGTCCAACAGTGGAGCTTTCTTCCGGCTGTGCTTGGGGCCAGCCACCAGGGTCTGCTGCTGTTCAGCCCTGGCTTCCTGCTCTGTCTTAGCTTCGCTAGGCACATTTTTTGGTGAGGTAGTTAGTTCTACTCCTGAGTCGATGGAGTCTATGGAGGTCCGTGTTTTCTCGTTTTCAAGCATATACTGAACTTCTCTGCGGGGCTCCAGAGCGACTGCTTTCGGTGACTCTGGCCCTTTGATAATAATTGGTCTTAGCAAGGCGCCACAAACCATGATGTTCAGCTGCAGAAGGCCCACGAAGAGGAGGCTGTATCTCCAGCCAATATGCTCCTTCAGAGCTGTGATAGCTTGAAGAGACAGAAGCAAAGAAGAGAAAAAAAAATTCAAGGTCAAATAACAGACTCCAGATCCAGTAGACCACAGCCAGAAGAAATATGGACAAGGTTTTAGTAATAAATTCTGCTCAAGGTGAATCCAGACGTTCTAGACTAGACTTTAGGTGGGATAAGGGGAGGGGTGAATAAATGTGTACTCGCATGGAGAGGCCAGAGGTCAACGCTGGGTGTCTTTCTTGACTGTTCTGTCTTGTTTTGAATGGAATGATGGTGATTAAATTTAAGGCTTTTCTACCAGAGCTACAACCCTAGCCCTTGGAGACAGACTTTCTCGTTGAATCTGGAATTAGCAAAACTGGCTGGTCCCCGGGACCCACCTGTCTCCATCTCCCTAGCACTGGGAATACAGGCATGTGCCACCATACCCAGCTTCTTACACGGCTGCTGAGGATTCAGGGCCTCACATTTGTACTGCGTGGAGACGTCTCCCCATCCCCATACACCACCCTTTATTCCAATTTCTGGTGTATTTTATGAATGAATAAAAAAGTGTTATATTATTATATATGTTATTAAAAACTGTCAGCCCAGCTTTCCAAAAGAGCTTTGGGCAGTGGGTTTTTCCAGGCAGAGGCCTAAGGAGGAAGATTTGGCTGTAACCCACGTTAAGGCTCAACAAGCAATAGCCCCCAGCCCAAATGTGACCCACTGAATAAAACTGGGCTGGGACTGAACCATGTTTGTGTGCTCACATGGTCTGTGGATGCTTTTGTGCTAAGACAGCAGAATTTAGTAGTTCTAACACATGTACAATTAATTCCCAAAGCTGAAAGTATCCCTTGAGCTGAGGACATATTAGTGGTAGAACAGCTGCATGAAAGAGGCCCTGGTTACCAGGAGGCTCAGATACCATGAAAATACAATAAATATTTTTTTAATCACTATTTGACCTCTTGTAAAAATAATTTGCCCGCTGGGCAGTGATGGCACATCCCTTTAATCCCAGCACTTGGGAGACAGAGGTAGGTGAATTTCTGGGTTCGAAGCCAGCCTGGTCTACAGAGTTAGTTCTAGGACAACCAGGGATATACAGAGAAACCCTGTCTCGAAAAACCAAAATAAATAAATAAATAAATAAATAAATAAATAAAATAATAACTACAATTAAAAAATGATAGTAATAATAATTTGCCCAACTCTGAACTGTGTCACTGTGCAGTCTACATATTCAATCCTTGTAATTAAAAGTAACTAAGAACTCTAACAGGCAGTTGCTTAAGACCCTCACCATGAAGCCTGCTTGCTTTTCCGAGTTCTAAAGCATAACATTTCTGTTCGCCTGCCTCTTTCTCTGGACACCAACCAAAGTCCTAAGCATGTATGCTCTGACACCCTGGGCTTTCTCACTGGGTCCCAAGGACTGCCCACCCTTTCTACGGATGCTAGCTAGCAGGTCTCCGTTATGCACTCTAATTCAAAAGACACGCACTTCTCTCTTATCCTAGCATTCAAGTATACGGTGCCCCAGGCTCTACCTGAGTATGTTCTTAGCAACCGGGCGTCTCGCCTCTCTCACTGTGAACCCAGGGCGGAGGCTGCTGACCAGAAACAGCTTGAAGAGAGATGGTCAAAGAGAGCAAGAGTCTCCATCACTAACAGTAAAACTCTACCCCCACCTCCTTTAACAACAACAACAACAACAAAAACCCATCTTATTTTGAGATCGTGTTTATTTTTATTTTATGTGTATGAGAGTGTTTGCCTGAATGTGTATCTATGCAATCACATGTATGCAGCGCCCTCAGAGGCTAGAAGAGGACGCCAGCTCCCTCAGGCCTGGAGATACATTTGAGTGTGAGCCAGCGCGTGGATTGGTGGGTGCTGGGGATTGAACATAGTTCTTTTACAGGAGCAGCCAGCATTCCTAACCACAGCCATGTGTCCAGCTCCTCATGTAACATTTCTTTTCTTTTCTTTTCTTTCAAGACAGGGTTTCTCTGTGTAGCCCTGGCTGTCCTGGAACTCACTCTGTAGACCAGGCTGGCCTCAAACTCAAGAGATCCGCCTGCCTCTGCCTCCTAAGTGCTGGGATTAAAGGTGTACGCCACCACTGCCCGGCTGTAACATTTGTTAAGTATGAGCCAAGTGCCAGGAATGGTGCCCAGTGCCACCTGAGTAATTCCCGGTTTCTACGCTCAGGGGCCTCCCAATTCCTTCTCATGTCAAGACTTTATTTTATTTCTTTGAGAAATGGAAAGATGGCTCAGTGGTTAGGAGCACTGAGTGCTCTTCCAGAGGTCCTGAGTTCAATTCCCAGCAACCACAAAGTGGCTCACAATCATCTGTGATCGGATCTGATGCCCTCTTCTGGTGTGTCTGAAGCTATCTACAATGTACTCACATATGTAAAATAAATAAATAAAAATTAAAAAGGAGGAGTGGAAACAGAGGGAGAAAATGGCAGCCATATGCCCAGCCTTCACTACATTCAACATTAACACAACTTCTCTGACTCTCTTCCCCTTCTGTGTGTGTGTGTGAATACACAATTATCTGAACCACCTGAAAAGCTTCAGATATTATAATACTTAATTCCTAATCACTTCTATTTGCAACCTTGCAACCCACCGATGCATTCATCAGGAGAGAGCATGGGGCTGGAATGCAGCTGAGTGGTAGACTTTGGCAGTACGCAAAAGGAGAAGGTGGGGCAGGGAACCCGGGAAGAGAGAAGGAGAAAGAGGAATGAAGCCGGGCGGTGGTGGCGCACGCCTGTAATCCCAGCACTTGGAAGGCAGAGGCAGGCAGAGGCAGGCCGGGGCAGGCCGAGGCAGGTGGATTTCTGAGTTCGAGGCCAGCCTGGTCTACAGAGTGAGTTCCAGGACAGCCAAGGCTATACAGAGAAACCCTGTCTGTGAGGTTATCTACCCACTACTTATCTTTTCTTGTATTGCAGGTATTAACAGTGAGTTGGGGAAATAAAACCAGGGGGAAAGTGTTGCTGTGAGATTGCTCACATGCACACAAGAATGCTGACTTCGTTGGCATAACTTACGTCTACACGGAATGCAGCGCTTCTGGAAAGGGAGCAATATTAATACGAACAGTCCACATTATTAAATGCTTTAAGGGTTGTTTTTTATGTTTCAAGAAAGCCTTACCGCTGAACATGTACCCATTTACGAAAACTTGGACTAAGAATAAAATGGTGTGGATTCCTAAAATAGAGGAGAAGGAGGGTATCCTAAAAATGGGCTGCAGAGAGCCTGGGACATCTCACTACAAGTCACCCACGCTGTTGGCCCACGTTAGTACAGCAATAGCAACAGACTGGCTTCCCCGGTCCCCAGCTAATGAGCTGCCATTGCTATCATGCACATACCTGGTGCAAAAGCAAACACAGCGAAGCACTCTCCCGTAGAAGCAACCGCAGTGACAATCGAACGCCTTTTGTCAAAGTACTGTGACAGAATGGTCACAGTTGGGAGGAAACTAAAGCAGTACCCCAAACCTGTGGGCAAAATCAAAGGGCCGGTGAGAACCAGACATAGTCGGAGCCCAGAGGGCACAGTTA
>NW_022196911.1:105716523-105728530 GCF_008632895.1 Mastomys coucha
AGAACTCGTAAGTTCCGGGAGCCAAGCTAATCATTCTGCAGAAAAAGCGATGACAAAGAAAAGGGAGTGTGGGCTAGCTCAGTTGATAATGTGCGAGTCTAGCATGCACGAAGCCCTGAGTTCAGTCCCCAGGTACCTCGTGAAATTGGGTATGGTAGTGGATACCTATAACCGCAGCACTCAGGAAGGTCAGAAGTTCAAGGATACCTCTTGGCCATTGCATAGGCCTTTGGAGGCTAGCCTGGGATGCATGGGATTGCTACAAGCATAAATAAATAAACAAATAAAGAAACGCAGCTACAATCATGGAGGGAGCTGAGACATAAGAACTGAGAGCCGTCCTCCAGAACTCCCCAAACTTATACAGCTCACAGTAGAATAAATTATCCAAAGTAATGTTTATGTAATATTTGTATGTGGAAATAAGTCTCCATTTTTTATTATTTATTTATTTATTTATTTATTTATTTAGACACGTAAGTCAGGCTGGCCTCACACTCATGATCTCCCTGCCTGAGCCTAGTCCTCAAGTGCTGAGATTACAGACCCATGTCACCCGGTCTGTCCGACCAAGGCTTCTGATGTGTGCAGAGATCTATACAAAATTTAAACTATGCAAACTGGACACACATATATATCGCCTACCATCAGTGTCTTCTCAGACACTCCTAAGACCAAGGCCAGCATCCCCCTTACAGCACCCAGGGTGCTCAGCCCCCAGTCTGGGAAGCGTCGGCTGGCGTAAGAACTTAAGTCTTATGTTGTGTAGATGATGCATCCCAGTCTCAAACTAGAAAGGAAGAAAAGTTCTGAGTAAAGTTTTTTTTCTCCCTAACAAAACAAAAGCTCTTGGACGCTTGGGAATGTGTTCTCACGTGGGGACCGTATCCATCCGAATCACTCAGTTCAAAATCACTTCTCAGACATAATTAACTTTAAAGAAAAAAAAAGAGAGAGACCCCAATATGATCTGGGTTCGGTTTCATCCCTCCCTTCTTCAAGCGGCCCGTGCATGCACAGAACTCTTGAGCGGAGGAGAGGCACTCACCCGAGATGACCCCTATGGAGATGTACATGTGGTAGACCCTTTGGGAGAAGGAGGCAGCGATCATCCCCAGGCTGATAAGCAACCCGCCTGCCATCACCACCAGCCGATGTCCGAAGCGGTTGCTCAGGACTGTGGAGAGTGGAGCTGTGAGGGAAAGGAACAGAACGAGACCTTTGACCTTCCGTTTCTGTGCCGGTTTTCACTGCTATTCCTTCCCACACGTTTTGAACTTGAACTTATATCATGGGGTGATGTAAGAACCTGGGGTGTTTCCTACAATGGCCATTGGTCGGGCCAGAGGTTATTTCAGCGTTTGTTCAGATTCAAAGTGCAAAGAGCCAGTCCTGGTGGCTCAAGAGTGAAATCTCAGCTACTTAAGAAGCTGAGGCTGGAGGATTGCAAGTTTAAGGCCGTCCTAGGCAAAAACTTAAAAAGAAGGCTGAGGTTGCAGCTCATGGGAGGAGCATCTGCTACCACTAGCCAGACCCTAGGTTCAATCCCCAGTACTTTAATGAAAAAATAGCAAGAGGAAAGCCAGGGCCTGGGGGAGAGCTGGGGAAGAGCTTGCCCAGCATGAGCAAGGCCTCAGATTCCAGCATCTGTGAGGGTGGTTGTATCGAAGACATTTTTAGGTGAATTATCTTTGCTCAATACAGAACTGCGCATGCAATTAGTTTGCTCTCCAGCATACACTGTCTCTCCCTAGGATCATTTTCCTAATAACTGCTTTTATTTTCTATCTTCACTGCTTCCAATTCTTTTAAAAGAGCCCCGTCTGTGGTCAGTCTACCTAGTTTCATTAGACTGTCCGGAATATACCACAGGATGAAAATAGGAAGCATTCTCTGGCATGTTCACTTAAAAGACAATAGCCATGGGACAGCTGATCTGGAGCAGTGAGGAGTCTTAGTCAGTTTGGCTTCTAAACGCTCTCCCTGGGGACACTGAAACTTAGCAAATTCTTTCCTACTTACATTCAACTCAACACTGGCTGGAGTACACTAAGATAAGCGAACCAGTCAGAGTTGGGTCAAAGAGGAACATACTAGTTGGAAGGGGAGAGCAGGGGAGGGCGGGATGGGAGGGGAGGGGAGGGGAGGGGGAGGGGAGAGGAGGGGAGGCACTCTGTTGGAATCAACAGACACGTTAGTGTTAGTTTTCACAAGGTAAATTTATATATTTTTTAACTTCTAAAATTGCATGTATGGTCAGGCAGTGCTGGCACACGCCTTTAGTCCCAGCACCCAGGAGGCAGACTGAGTTTCAGGACACCCAGTGCTACCTACACAGAGAAACCCTGTCTCAAAAAAAAAAAACAAAAAAAAAAAAACCCTAAACATGTATGAATGCATTTATGTGTGTATGCATATATGAGTGTATATGTGTATATGCATATGTGTAATGTATGTGTGTATGCATGTATGTTTACATGTGTGTATGCATACATCTGTCTGTGTGTATGCATGTGTGTATACATATGCATGTGTACACGGATATATGTGTATGCACGCGTGTATGCATATGCACGTGTATGTATGCATGCATGTACGTACATGTATGTGTGTATGCATGTGTGTGTATGTAGGTGTATGTATTCAGGAGCACCAGTGGAGCCAGAGGGCAATTCTGGGGGGTTGTTTCTCTGCTTCTCCCACATGGGTCTCAGAGACCAAACACAGACCATCAGCTTGGCCACAAGCTTCTGCAAGCTTGTAATGACTGCAGCTGCTGATGGGAGCACTCTACACAGTGAGATCCTGTTGCAAAACCCAGCAGGATGGAGGGCCTTTTAGGATATTCTGCGGCTAACGGGAACTACACTTAGAGGGTAGCTCTCACTCACAGGTGATGTTGCATGACAGGGCATGAGTCAGGGACGTTTAAGGGCAGTCTGGCTGCCTTTCTGAGGTAAGCTCGGCCTTCTGACCTGTCAGGAAAGCCTTGGTGTTGCCTCTCACAGACAGATGAACACGGGACGGTAGCATGCATGTTCAAATCAGGCCCGAGTTACTGTGAATGTGTTCAATGTGACAGTGGCCTCCCACCCCATCTGATTTTATGCACTGAATCTAGAGTGCTGTGCCGAGACGAATCAAGTGTAAAGTGACAAGTGTAAAGTGTTTTGGGGAATCAGGTGATGGGATTCAGTGTCTCCTCAGGATATTTATAATTTTATAAGTGGGAATATAGTTTAGTGGTACATGCATGTTATATGTGTCCATGTCCAGCATGCATGAAGCTTGAGGTTTAGTTTCTGGTACCACAAAAACAAGGAAAAAAAATACATGAATTACTTTTTTTTTTTTTTTGGTTTTTTGAGACAGGGTTTCTCTGTATAGCTCTAGCTGTCCTGGAACTCACTCTGTAGACCAGACTGGCCTCAAACTCAGAGATCCACCTGCCTCTGCCTCCCAAGTGCTGGGATTAAAGGCATGCGCCACCACTGCCTGGCTATGAATTATAATCTTATGGGGAATGTTTCTGGGATTCCCTGCTCCACAGGGAGACCCAAATCCATGGGTACTCAGGTTCCTTATGCTGACACAGTAGTTGTATATAACCTATACACACCCTCTATATACTTACACCATCCCCAGACCATTTACGACCTCTAAATGAAGGCCATAGCATGTAAACAGTTGTCACACTATGCTTAGGGTGGCATAATGAACGTGACAAGGAAGACGTTTGAATGTGTTAACCAGGGTAGACTCAGCAATGGTCAATGGCTCTGGAACATTTTCAGCCTGGCTGGTTGAGTCTGTAAGTGAAGAACCCTAAGATACAGAGCTGACTGTCTACCCTCACACACCCCATCTTTCGTGTGTCCACACTGAACTTTTTCTATTCTGCCTCTTCAGCATGTCTCTAGGAGTCCAAAGCCTTAGCATGCTAAATGAGTTTCTTTTTTAAAAACACAGGAGTCACAGAGGTGGCTGAGCAAATTAAGAGCACTTGACTGCCCTTCCACAGGACCTGGTTCAACTCCCAGCATCTACTCAGCAAATCAAAACCATCTCATATATAACTCTAGTTCCAGGGAATCCTATATCATCTTCTGGCCTCTTTTTACCTCCAAGCACACCAGTGGTGCACAGACATACACGCAGGCAAAGCATTATTAATCATTAAATAAATGCTTCATGAATTTTCATGTTATCCTTGCCCAGGAGCCACTGTGAGCTGACTCCGTGTAGCTCCATTTTTAGTGCATGTGCAGTCAAAGCTAGTACCTGGGGACTTTGGGTGTTCTTTCTTAGCCAGTGGCTAGGTCCTTGGAGGACTGGGATTTACCACTGTCTTCAAAATGCTCTACAGACCACAAGTGCCATGCACGCTATACGTATCTCACTTCTTCCTTCTTTGTGGTGCTGGGACTTACATGGTTTGAAAGGTAAGCATTCTCCCATTGAACTACCTCCCAAGCTGCGGACATCCATGCCTAAAGTGTGTGTTGGACTACAGACACTATGTCTGGAAACCATGGCTTTTCCTTCACTGTCTTCTAATTCTTGCTGGTCCCCAGCCTGCTAAAAGCCACATTCCTTAATTGCTGCTAGACCGTCCAACAGGGCATAGCGAGAGGACACATCGAGATCACATCATGACAGATCCACTGACAACTGGCAGGCAGGCAGACTAAAAGGACCAGGTGTGCTGGCTAAGCTTATACTGACAGATATCCTGGCATGTAAATGTTAACACAAGCACACATGGATACCGCTCATGTACTCACCTGTAAATGTTAATACAAATACACATATCGATATTATCCATGAGATCTTGCTGTTGGACTCATCAAAACTGTCCATTAAGTCGTTAAAGAAGACACCAAATGACTTAATGATGCCATAGGTAAAGACCTCAACAAAGAAAAAGGAAACAGCTACGGCCCAGCCCCATCCTCCATCAGGCACTTGGGTATACACATTGGCTCTGGAGCAAAGCTTTGAGTTCTTTTGGGTCATTCTTGACCTGCAATAAAAACACGAAAGAGAGAATTCAGATTAGTAATATAAGGTTTGATCTTTTTCCTGGTTTTTTTTTTGTCTGTTTTTTTTTTTTTTTGTGAGGTGGGGGGGTCTCATGTAGCACAGGCTGGCCTTGAATTTGAACTCATGTATCCTAGGCTGGCTTGACTTTGAACTCATGTATGCAAGAATGACCACTGCTGGTTATTAGTGCTGTCTCACGTGAATGCTGGGATTAAAGGCCCATGCCACCACAGCCAGCTGATTCTCATCATCTTTAGCAAACATACCTCACAAGAATAACTTATTATCTGAGTCCCATAGATTCAGTATAGTCTTATGCAATGTTATATCTATACAATATTTTATACTATGCATGGGACCAATAAAAAATCTGAACATGAGACTTCTCTGTCACAGTTAAAAGTGAGAAGCCATAAACAAACACAAGGAGCCTGAGCAGAATATTTGAAGGCCCTCTGAAGGATGCAGGACGCCCACCAGACCAAGCATTGATGCTGATGTCAAAGAATATAAATTAGGTAAAGAAAATGAACTGGAGCCAGGGGCGCTGTGACACACACCTTTGACCCCAGCACTCGGGAAGCAGAAGCAGGTGGGTCTCTGAGTTTGAGGCCAGCCTGGTCTACAGAGCTAGTTCCAGGGCTACACAGAGAAACCCTGTATCAAAAACAAAACAAAATAAACAAGAAAGAAAGAAAGAAAGAAAGAAAGAAAGAAAGAAAGAAAGAAAGAAAGAAAGAAAGAAAGAAAGAGAAAAAGAAAGAAAGATGGACAGAAAGACAGACAGACAAAAAATGAATGACCATAAAGCATAAAGCTCATAGGAAGGGAAGCCCAACATTGAGGGAACTGTCCAGCCGCCTTCCAGGTAACAAGCCCTTGAGACTTCCCACTCGTGTCTATTTAGTATCAAGTCATCCACACAACCATTTTAGCTCCCTTTGCCCCCTCAGTAAACAGGATCCTGATTACTATTTGGTGTCCCACATAGAGGGATCTTCATGGATAGAAGGCGATTCTCCATGAAAACACTGAGTTTTCTGAATGTAGATTCTGTTCCTCCAAGTTGGTCGCCAGGAGCGAATTAACTTCAGAAGGGATGACAAATACTTACCACAGGCTAAATGGGGCATCCCAGGCTTGCAAGGGCCTGAACTCGGCAACCTAACAGAGTTAACCCTGATCTCATTATACTTTTTCTTCAGACTTCAACAGGATGAGCAGCAGCAAGCCTCAACACAGCTACGTAAAAGACTCTAATAGCGTCTTCAGTCAGAGACTTTTGAAATGGGCATAGACATTTTTAGCCCAACGAATAGCAGTGATAACTCTCACGATAACTTAATCCATAGTTTCAGACCTCCTATTGGCAATGATTCTTGCTGGGACACATACATGACAAGTTCAAGGTCAGTCTGAGCTATAGGAGACCCTGCCTCAAAAAAAAAGAAAACCACCCTCCTCCCACCAAAACAAACAAACAAAACCAACCAACCAACCAAGCAACACAGAACTGATGATATCATTGTACACCAGTAAGTCTCCAGGTATTTACAGTCCTTCTCCTGATATACGGTGGCAGCATTCACACGACTAAGGCATAAGGCAAAGATGCTTCTTTGCTTTAGTTTTACAGTACTGAGCTCGGCAGGGCCTTGCACTCCTAAGGCAGGGAATCTATCTCAGAGCTAGAGCCCCACATTGCTTTTTCATTCTCACAGTCTTGATAAGCAGGCAGGCCTTAAACTTGAGATTCTCCTGCCTCACCTTCCCAACTGGCTGAGGTTATATTATACATGTCCTAAAAATAACAGCAAACAACAGTAAGTGAGTTTGTATGCCACAGACTTGTAAGATCTTTTTTTTTTTTTTTTAATTTAAAAATGAATTTAAAAATTAGTTCTAGCCGGGCGTGGTGGCACACGCCTTTAATCCCAGCACTTGGGAGGCAGAGGCAGGTGGATTTCTGAGTTCGAGGCCAGCCTGGTCTACAGGGTGAGCTCCAGGACAGCCAGGGCTATACAGAGAAACCCTGTCTCGAAAAAACCAAAAAAAAAAATTAGTTCTGTGGCCAAATGGTGGTAGCATACACCTTTAATCCCAGCACTTGGGAGGCAGAGGCAGGCGGATCTCTGAGTTTGAGGTGAGCCTGGTCTACAGAGAGAGCTCCAGGACAGACCCGAAAAGCAAAGCAAAACAAACTAACAAAAATAATTCTGTGGGGCTGGAGAGACTGCTCAGTGGTTAAGAGCACTGGCTGCTCTTCTAGAGGACCTGGGTTCAATTCCAAGCACTCACATGGCAGCTCACAACTGTCTGTAACTCCTGTTTCAGGGGATCTGACATACACGCAGGCAAAATACCAACGTACATAAAATAGACAAATTATAAGTAAAATAACTCTGTGGATGTGTGTGTGCCCACGTGTCATGACATGCGTGGGGAAGTTCTCTCCTTCCACCCTGTGGGTCCTGAGGACCAAACGCAAGTGGACAAGCTTGGCAGAATGGAATTGCTTCGTCACTGGCTCCTAGTTCACACATCTTAAAACAGTGACATATCTAACCTATACCCATTTATCCTATTGATATTTCCCACAGTGGTCTGTATTTCGAAGGAGCTATACCTTCATTTTTTTTTTTCATACTCTGGCCCTGTTAAATATTTGGCCAAGTGAAACTGGGCACAGGATGTTTTAAGAGGCTGGTGCCCTTTGCAGGAAAGGTCGTTTCCTGTTGTGCCTCGTACCTGAGAATGAAGGCACAGGCAGCAAGGGGTGGGGAAGAGCTCCAGGATGTAGTCCCGGCAGCTTCAGCAGTGATTAGTGTCTCTGACCTGGAAAGCATTCCATCTCTGATGAGAGTCGGGAGTGTGTCAGCAAGGGAGGTCTCCACACCCCTTCTCCTTCATCAATCTTTCCAAAGTCGCCCTGAAGACAGGCAGCCGCGGCAGACGAGTACAAACAGCAGCCGGCGGTGGTTTAAAAGTACTCCCCAGTGTTGGCTTTGGGACAGTGGTTTTCCCTGGGGAAGGATGCTGGTGGGAAGGGAGGCCATAGTGGTGGTGAGCCTGCAGCTGTCAAGGCCTTGGCACTCACGTGAGCCTGTCTACTAGATCTTCTGTGAAGTTCACAGGTTCCTCCTGGCTAAAAAGAAAATGAATCTACTGACAGCATTGCATTGCTGAGTGTGTATGTATGTGGTGTGTGTTGTCTCAATCACTCTTCTCTCTCTGAGGGAAACAGTCTAATGAGCCTGATATTCTGTGTGCCTCATTATCAGACCCCAAGCTATCCTCAGAGCCTTTTTTCTTCGTTCTAAAGCTTGGACTCACCTACCATGGTCAAAAAAGCCTCCTGGTGGCTCTTGTGGTGTCCAGGTATGCCTGTCACTGTGTCATTTCTCCAAGCTGCACGCAGTCTCTATAGCTGCTGTGGCAGCTTCACAGCCCTGCTCCGTCTGGTCCTCCTTTCGCTCAGGCTTCCTCTGATAAACTCAACTAACGTGGCCTCATCCTGATTGGAGAGGAACCCCTTGATGGGTAATGGTTTACGTTCACAAATTTGTCCTCTTTGCTCAATGAGATTATAAGGTCACAAAAATCTGACTTTTATGTGTTGAATGTCACCTCACACCTAGCTTACAGGGTCTTACTAGCTCTGGCTGTTCTATCCCTGGAACTCACTCTGTAGACCAGGCTGGCCTCTAACTCACAGAGATCCATCCTCCTGCCTCTGCCTCCTGAGTGCTGGGAATGAAGGTGTGTGCCACCACACTGAGCAAATACCTAACCTCTGTCCTGATTAAAGTTCTGTATTTTATTCGGATGGGTGGAACCAAACTGCAACTGCGGTTCGTGCTGAACTGGAGTCCCTGCCACCGCCCGAAGGCTGTCTCTAGACAACCTCAAAGTTCTGCTTGCAGCTTCTCACACTGCTCTTGAAAAAGCCTGGTGGCATTAGGAGCAACCTATTGCCCTCAAACGAAATTAAGAGCACGGGAGGTTTAGGCTGCAAAGGGGTCTAAAATCAGCTTGTTCTCCTCACTGGCGAAACAGGGGACCATGTCCAGGGAGGTAAAGGGTTTTGGCGCACACAGTCCAGAATCAGACTTTCCAAGCCAACTAAAGGCCGCGGAGGGAGGTTGTGCTTTCTATGTTTATTGTGAGTAAGTTGTTTTTTTTTTTTTGTTTTTTTTTTTTTGTGACAGTCTCACACAGCTACTACTGAATGGAGGATGACCTTAAACTTCTGACCCTCCTGCTTCTCTAAAACCTCCCGAGTGCTGAGATTGTAGGCACTGGTCACCATACATGGCTTACGGGATACTGGGGACTCAGGGCTTCGTGTATGTGAGGCAAGTACTCTAACTCCACCCCCAGCCTGACAAAGCACTCTGCAAAAAAAAAAAAAAAAAAAAATTTAAATTTACATTAACTTATTTAGTTACATATAATGTGGAATGCATTCATGCCACAATGCTCATGTGGTAGTCAGAGACCACCTTGTGGGAGTTGGTTCTCTCCTTTCACCAGGTGAGTTTTACCTGTAGAGTTGCCTCCCATCCCCAAACTACTCTTGACCTTGTATAGAGGTCTTGGACTGTTTAGCCACACAACTATGTGACTTGAGATAGTCACTTCCCATCTCTGAGCCAGCACTCCTCTTCAGAAGGGACTGGTGAATCTCTGTTGTTCTTTATTGAGACACCATCTTTCTACATAGACCAAGCTGGCCTTGAACTTGTAGCCATCTGCCTGCCTCTACCTCCCAAGTGCTGGGATTAACAGTGCTCGTGACCTCAGCTAGCAGAGACAAGAATCTCTAACGCATCCTCCAGCTTTAACAGCTGATTTTTTATTTTTAGGTTTTTCTCGAGACAGGTTTCTCTGTATAGTCCTGGCTGTCCTGGAACTCACTCTGTAGACCAGGCTGGCCTCGGACTCAGAAATCTGCCTGCCTCTGCTTCCTAAGTGCTGGGATTAAAGGTGTATGCCACCACTGCCTGGCAACACCTGATATTTTTGACTTTTGCTTTAAACTCTATTCATCAGCTGATATTATTGCAGGCTGAACCTAGTGGATGGCCCAAGGAAACTGAGCTAAGAGGCCAAGTGCTAACTCTGGAAGGGTCTTGCGCGAGTGGGTGTGGAGCAGCTGGGCGTTGGATTTGGTCTAGGACAGCTGCCCAGAAGACCCTGAACTTCTAGCTTTTGTTTATTTTCTGAGCCCCTTTTGGGTAATCAGTTGGCTCTCTTAGGCTTTAAAGTCTTGTTTTGTGCCTGCGCCTCTGTTCTGGCTACAATCAAATAACAGCTTTCACTCACATTCATGCTATAGCCCTGGCTTGATATGTACAAAATTGCAGCAGTCCTCCCGTCTGGGATTAAAGGCACAAGCCAGCCATGCCCAACCAAGGGAGGTTGAAGGGAAACAAGGCTTTCGACCTTCTTACTGGGATCATCCTAAAGGTTAGGCGGCCTCGCCCAGACGACTCTAACCTGTATTCCTGTTACGAGCCTGGGGTATCCTATGTCCCAGCATAGGTGGCTTTGAGATAAGACCACAGAGTGGCGCAGTAACAGAGTACAAGCTTTCCTAGAAGATAATGTCGGCATGTTATAGCTAAGATCGCACGTGAGAGCCTGGGCATGGTAGCATGCTATCCAGCATGTATGTAGGCATGAGGATCAGGAAGTCATTCAAGGCCACTCGTGGCTATAGGCAAGTGTGAGCTCGTTTGGGTTGCGTGAGACCGTTTCAGCCTCCCCTCCCCCAGTGGAAAGCACTGCCTGAGCTGGGCTATCTGCTACTCTTCCCAGCCTCGGTGCCTGCATAACATTTTGTGTCTCCCAGACGCTTGCTCAAAGTTTACTAAACGATCTGGGCATTGTGGCCAACTCAGAGGACTGAGGCAGGAGGATTGCCAGCTTTTGGTTACACAAGACTCTGTCTCCAGGAAAAAAAACTAAAGTCCAGCCTGGGCTACCGTCCTGTCTATCTTTCTCTCCTCCACCTCAAAAAGAAAAAACAAACAAACAAACAAACAAACAAAACCCAACTTCCCCCAAACAAACAAAGGAAATAAACACTAACAAGCAACAGAAACAAAATTAGTCTCCTTCAAGTTTACTAAACAAAATAAGAGTCTTGGGGTACCCCCAAAGGAACACACAACTCATGCTTTTTAAAAAGGAATCATAAAATGAACAAGTGTCTGGCTGCAGAACGAGCAGCTCCGCTCAGTTCTTCTCTTCCTTCTGCCATTTAACCAGCAGGTCATCGGGCTGTACAAACCTCGGTCACACACAAAGCAACCGAGGCCTAACCTTTCAACGTGGCTACCCAGAAGCCTCTAAAAGTTACAGAGAGCGAAAACTACCTGCCCGCTAGGTTTTGGATCTGATGGGAAAGACCTTGTGGGGATCTAAATGACAGGGCTGGTTAAGCAACCTGATGGTCTCCGGCCACCACTTCGTTTCTTCATGTTCAGTGTCCCCAGTATGTAAATTCTGAACCTAACTAGGCTGAGTCCAGAGCTTGTCTCCTAAGAAGAGGCAATTTCAAGGATGGCCTTTGACCCCGACTGACTCTGAGTTACCACCTACAGATAAACCCAGTGGGTTTATCTTCTGGAAACCCTTGGGCAGTGGTTCCTGACCGACAGAAACCTCCCCATGGCTAAATTGCTTCTGTGAAGGCTGTCTCTAGGGTTTTTTCCCATTAGATAGTTCTGTTATTCTGAGTGAGCTCCTGCTGGCTTTTTTTCCCCAAAAATGTCCTTTTGGGGGGGGGGAGGCTGGGCAGTTTAGTGTATTTCCTAGTAGCTTCTGATTACCTCTGTGTCTTCATCAAGAATGAAAAAGGAGCTGGGCAGTGGTGGTGCACTTGGGAGACTGAGGCAGGCAGATTTCTGAGTTCAAGGCCAGCCTGGTCTACAGAGTGAGTTCCAGGGCAGCCAGGACT
>NW_022196911.1:105728568-105743404 GCF_008632895.1 Mastomys coucha
AAAAAAAAAAAAAAAAAAAAGGAAGGAAAAAAGGAGAGAATATAAGGTAAAACAAACTGGAGTGAGGTTCTTTGCTCATAGAACTATAGACATGGCTGCACTCAGGAAGTCAAGACAGGAAGTGGGCTATATGTTGAGTCAAGCTTTACAGTGAGTTTGAAGCTAGTTTGGGTTACAGGATGAGACTGCCTCCCTGAAGTGGGTGAAGGAAGCATGTCTTAAATAAGGGTGTCCTACAGGTCCCAGAGTCATAATTAACCTGGGACACTCACTGTGATTTAATTTGTTGTGAGGATTTGGCAGAAAGGCAGAAAGACACTGGATTATCACGCAGCCTCTGGGGTTAGTCTAGGGTCACTTCTGGGCAAAGTTCAAAAGACAAGCTTAGAAGGCAATGAGCTGACTGCTGGCTCAGCAGAACAGAGGCACTGGGCAGCTCCTTCAAGGTGCAGCCCGAGAATACAGCTTCTGACAAGTTGTCTGTAGCCTCAGTTGTCTGGACCAGTCTGCGTGTGGGGGAAGTTCGTTTGAATTCTCTATTTCAAAAAAACAAAACAAAGCAAAACAAAAACCCAACTCTAACCTGCTAAACGACCTCAGCCACGTTTGAATGAATCACTGGCTACGACCAATTCACCCGTTTTTTGCAAGACCATCGGGTTGAAACCCAAGCCCCTAATTTAAGTGTCTTCCCCTGGAGTTCCACTGAGGAAAAGTCCTGTTTCTGGAAACCACAGAAGGAACACTCAGGGCTAGTGGTACTCATTAAGAACAGTTTTCCACTTGACTGCATTGTTTATTTACATACTGTCAGTTTCTATCTTAGAAACTGACTCCCCTTAATTACCAGAAAAGGTGTTTGAGGACTGTATTCGGCCCAACCCCCAGAGCCACCTAACAGTGCTTGATACACTGGGAGATAGTGTAGGAGCTGGCGTTTTCTTGTAGCTAGACACTCATCAGTATGGTTTGCAAAAACAGGCAGCTCACCGGAGGCTGGAATCTCAGTGCTAAGGTAAAAAACCCCCTTCCCCTTCCGGCACAGTGTCTAGCCCTACAATCCACCAGCTTCCAGGTTAAGGAGTTGTAATGGTTTCCTCGGTTCCTACGATCTTCACACACACACACACACACACCCCGCGCGCCATTCTTGTTCGATGACATTTTTACACGCCATCTAACAAACTTCTATCACTTGTCTGCTGAGGTGCAGGGATTGAAACCAACCCAGAAGGAAATTAGCCTATTTCCTCTGTGAAATCATTCTCCACCCTGCCAGGAGCCGTTCAGCTGCACGACAGTTTGCTGCCGCTGGTAGCCCGGCGAACCTTGCAAGTTGTGGCGGGACCAGCAGGCAGCGGGTGACAGTGCAGACCGTCAAGGTGTGGGACCCAAGCTCCGAAGGGAAATCTGTCTCTCTCTAGGACCGCTGGAGGAGGAGGGGTAATAGGGATGGAGACCTGGAGACCCGGAGTCCCACTTTCCCCTCGTGCTGCCTCAGTGGCCACCTTGGGTGCGCGCGCGAGCCCGGGGAAGGAAGGTACCTCTCTGACATTTCGCTCTTGGTGACGCGCAGGCAACTTCATGAGGAAAATCCACAGAGTGTCTGAGACGGTCGCCGGACTCGCCTCACAGCCTGGCTTCTTTCACCCCGGGTTGGGGGACGATCAAAGGCCAGGGCACCCTTTAAGGTATTTCCCAGAACCCAATCTATACTTAGGGTCATGGACATTCAACTCTCAGATGCCCACAACAGCCCGAGAACGCGTCATCCCGGTGGCTCCGAGCACTCCCAACTGTCAGAATATTTTTCGATTAACCTCTTCAAAATGTTAAAATGTTAAGTGCTTTCTTTCTCCCCACCCTTAAAAAAAAAGACCCCAACACATATTAAAAAAAAAAACAAAAACAAAAACAAACAAACCCATACCCCATAATCAAACTTTTAAGCGTGTAAAATAATAAAACCAACTCACCAAGTTAGAAGGGAAGAGAATAAACCCCAAAAGGCTCCCAATAAGGCGGAGGCTGGGCCTCCGGAGCCTTCTTATAAACCGCTCCGAACCATGAGAAAAAGGTTTAACCCCTTAGGGCGTGGGCCAGACTCTCTATCAACTTGGCTCCGGGCCGGGAGCCTGGAGGACCCTGGTTCCCACCCCACGCCAGCCTCGGCCACCCGAGCCACACCCTCCCCCCGCCCCCCAACCCAGTCGCCTCCTCCCGGGCCGAGCGTGCCGCCGCCCGCGCCCCGTCCCCGCTTCTCTCTGCCTATCTCTTATCCTATACCGGCTGCAGCCGGTCTCCGCCGGCCTCGGGGGCGCGCCGCCGACCATGTGCTGGGAGCGCCGAGCTCCTGCAAGGAGGGGACCGGCCTGGTGCGCGCGCGCGGGCCCACGTGGATCGGGGCCGCGCAAGGCACGCGCTCCGCCTGCCGGCTGCCGAGGCTGGGGGTCACGGAAGGTAACCGCGCTGCCACCGCGGGTCGCCCATCCCCGCCGACGCCTCTGGGGTCCTCGGCCCGACGCCCTCATCCCCTCATCCGCGCGTGCCCGGGTGATCCCGGCCCGATCGGACCCCGGCACTTAGCTGCAGTGCGAGCGGGAGCGCGATCGAGCCCGGGGCGACCGAGTGCGCCCCTGCACCCCCTCTCCGAGTGCAGCTCCCGGGTCCGCCCGCGCCCTGAGGATTTGGGGAGCCAGTGAGAAGGCTTGGGGGGGTGCGGGGGGCAGGGGAGGCGCGCGTTTGGGCTGGTCCCGCGCGTCGCTGGTCCCAGACTGAACAGGTTCCTTCCAGTTTGGGTGTGAGCGGAGCACGCGCGGGATCCCGAGTTCCTCCTCTAGAGACCACTTCCCCCCCCCAATTTTCGTCAACTCGCGCGCCCCGCCAGTTCCCCTTCCGGGCATGGCAGGGAAGTGCCGCAATGGGCCCCAAGGAGCCCGCGGCCGGGTAGCTGCCGGTGCATTGTGGTGTCGTCCTTCCCCCCCCTAACCCCCATCCCCCGGGCTGCCTTGTTTGCAGCCGCAGCAGCCACCAACCGCCAGCATCCGCGCTGCGCGATAGGGATAGGAGAAGCCTGGCTGAGTCAGCATCTTCGCTTCTCCGTGCGCGTGCACCCGCCTAGGCAGGAGGCGGCGTGAGCACAGGTGCACGGCAGCCTTAACCCCGGGAGGCCCTTGTAGGGGATCGGGACCCCCCACACACACCTCCAAGCCCCTTGACCCCCCAAGGCCACTATGAACTAAATAGATGCTTCCCGAGAAGCCCAAGTTATTCCTGAGGACAGCGCGTGTGTGAGAATTAGGAACTGTTGAGAGCCAGAGGGGGCGCAAAGTTGGTTTCCTGGACTCCATCTCACACCTCTGGAGAAAAACTGGGAACTGCCTTGCTGCAAAGGCCGTGTTCTCTGCATTTCCCCCCTGCAGACTTAGGCAACCCATGTTGCTTGGTTGTGGTTCAGAAATTGTCTTTCTGATGTTAGAAACTCCAGAGAACCTACTTTGGGAGTGTGCCTGAAGGGTCGCCACAGGGAGGAGCACCCGTTCTCAATTTTAATAAAAACCCTTCCTTGCTCTATCATTTCCCCCACGATTTGGGAATGCAGTCATCTAGTGCTGTTAATAGGCTCTGGTGCGGGCTAAGTGGGGAGGCAGGTGTATTGGTGTATAGTGTGTTACTGTGGTCACTGTAGTCCAGGTAGGCTACCACTGAATACTAGCTGACAAATTTGTAGGAATAATTAAATCTTTCCCCCATCCGAGACAGGTGTGGCCCCACTGGCTTCAAACTTATATTTGAACCCCCGATCCTGGTTTGTTTGTTTTTTAAAGACACAATCTCACTAGCCAAGACTAGCCTTAAACTAAAGATCCTCCTGTCTCGGCCTCCAAAGCAATGGGATCCATAGGCTTTCATAACCATGCTCTTTCTGTAACTGGTCTGTACTAGCCTAGGCTCAACCCATCCTCCAGACTCATCCTGCACAGTAGCTGTGACTACAGGCACAATATACTTTGCCTGGCTGGAAATGGTGTGTTTTTAAGATGGAACTCAGGCTGATCTTGAGCTTGCAATCTTCCAAGCGCTGAAAATGCTGGCATGGGCCGTGATGCCTACCTCTTGGGTTTTTTTTCAACCTCCTGAGTTTAAAAATTAGATAGTGCCCGAAGTCCTAGCTGTCAATGGATGATTGACTGGTAAAACCAGGCTATCGGAGGCAGTAACCGCAACCAGGTAGAATTATTAATAATGTCTAACTGCTATTTTATTATAACTAATTGTTTTATGTTTGGTTCCGATAATGAGTTAAGTGCCACCCATTTGCTTTTATGTGTTTTGTTTTTCCAGATAGGGTTTCTCTGTGTAACAGCTTTGGCTATCCTTGAGCTCTCTTTGTAAACCAGGCAGCCCTCAAGCTCAGATCCACCAAAGACATGAACCACTGCTATGCCCAGCTTGTTTGCGTTTTTGAGATAAAATCTGATGAGGATGACCTGATTCCTGATCCTCTGAATTCACCTACCAAGTGCTGGGATTATAGGTCTGCTCCATCCTGCTTGGCTTTGTCCCGGTATGGTTTGGTCCCATCAGTAGCCCTTTGCAAAGGATAGGCATGCTTCCCATTTTAGAAATGAGGCGGATTGAAGGGAGAGCGCGGGTTACATGACATTAGTGATCCACAAGTGACTTGAGCCACTGGTGTTTGGATAAGGAGAGGTGGCCAGAATCCAGCCTTGCTGGCCACAGGCTGGTGACTTTTGCTAGTGCTGGTTAGAAACAGGCCTCACCTTTCCCCCCTTGAAGCCTAGTGATCTAGGGAAAGATGAAAACCCTTGTTTTTCTCCCTTCTTCAGGACTGCATTTCCATGCTAATCAAAGCCCCCAAACAGAACTAACTTTGTTTAGTCCTAAATAAGAACAAAGAGACCTTTGCAGTCTAGAGTACAGGACCAGAAAAATCAGGAAATTAAGCTAAGGGTCGGGCTGTACGGTTGTCCTCTTCAGTAGGTCAGTGGGAGTCTGTGGCGCAGGCAGAGCCCCCTCTGGCTCTGCCTCAGCAGTGGGAGAGGCGATGAGTTTGTTCTGAGAGTTCCACGGCATCTTCTGGGGGTGTGGGGAAACAGCTTCTTCCGTGCTACCCCAGGCTCTGTTTTTTCCTAGCCCTCTAGCTTAGGGTCATTTGCATGAGAACAGATTCCTTTGTGCAAAGTTGGCCTGCCTGTTCCCTGTCCACACTTACAGTCTTTGGGGTTGGGTTGCTAGGCAGATTTGACCCTCCCTGGCTTGCAAATAAGCTCATCGCTTTTTACCAGCCTGTGAGAACTTCATCTTGGGAAGCTGACTGAAAGGAGTCTCCCCTGGAGCTCAGAGGGAGGGTCCTGCAAGCCTGCTTTGGGCTGCTGGGTCTTCAGAAGAGGAGAAGAGGTCAGTTAGTCTCTGAAGAGGAGAGTATGGGGAGGCGGCTATTAGGGAAGGCCTCAGCCCCTCAGGGTTCCACTTCCCCTTTTCCTGTCGCCATTCCACCTACTGGACGCCTACCTAAGGCCTTCTGTTCTGCTTGAGTGGCTTAGATCCAATTAGAGTTCATTCTTGCTTTTAAAAACGCTAATATCCGTTTCTCTAGTTGACAGAGAAGCGCACGTCTGCGTCATCTAGGACTCTTCAGTGAACTGAAGTAACCAGGTAGAGGGGTTGCCTGTTTATCTTGTGGTCTTGACTCCCACTTGATAGGGCTGTAGAAAGGAGAGAGGAGAAACTGCTCTGAGGGACAGTGTCTGTTTGGAAAGGAGCAGCTAGTGATGGTGTTCCAGAACTTGGGGGTCACAGTCTGTACCCCCAAAAGCCAAGAACAGCCACCTGTCCTTAAGCTGATTAAAACAGCCCGGAATAAATAGAAACAGGAGAAAGGGGTAATTTATTCAATACAGGCACATTGGAAAGTGGAATAAAGAGAACCAGTGACCCCCTATTCCGACTGAAGTCCATCTGCAGGGCCCTGAAGTGAGAATAAAGCTTAAATAAAGGGCCAGAGACTTCTAAGCAACTCCTGTCAAGGTGTGATGCTGCCCACCATCGCTCAGCATTGTCTGAGCTTCACCCCCACACTGTAAGGTGGTCTGAGAAGTTGTTACATCTGGGAGACAAGCTCCCCCTCTGGGCAGTGCCTTTTCCTCCACCCAGCATGAGGTTCTGGGGGTGGGGCCCTGTCGTTTCAATAGTCCCATAGTCGGTGTTTTTAGTCGGTGTCTTTTTAGAGTGTCATCCTTTCTGCTGGGTTATTTGTAATGGACAAGGGCAGGACAGTATTCCCTGCAGTATCCAGGCTCAAGGAGTGAAAGTTTATAAGGGCTTGCTGCTGTGCCAGTCTCCCAGGGAGCTTCCTTCCACAAAGCGTCACCCTCGGTGGCTCCTGGGGAGTTGAGTAGAGTGGAGCTCTGTGGCATGTAGAACAAGCAGGGAGGATCTTGGGAAGTTTGGGAAGTGTGTGTGTGTGTGTGTGTGTGTGTGTGTGTGTGTAGAGAGTGTGAGCCAAAGGAAGGCTGCACGGAATGACAGGAAGGCAGGAGTGGGTGAGAGCGTGCTGTATTTGGGGACAGTGAGGTCACTCAGAGCAGTGGGGGCCACTGCGGATGTTCATTCCCTCACACCCGGTTATCATCCAGTGCCCTATTGATGACTCGCCCATGGCTGTGTCTCATTAACTCTGGAGCAACTTGGATTTCAACACCACCGTGGCTCTTCTCTCCCAGCCTTCTCAGTCTTCCTTGCTTAGGGCTCCTGTAGTGTGTCATCCCCTCAGTGCTTCAAATAAAGGAAAAAAAAAAAAAAACCCAGCCACACGAAAGGGAACATAGCCTCCGGCCTGTTGCAAATGTCCTAAAAAAACAAACCCAAGTCGTCAGAAGAAAGCGTTAATCATGTTGCATCTAGGAAAGAGTCCACATGATATTGAGCTTTGTAATGTGGCTTTGGGTCATGCAAGCTCATCTGAGATGTCGGAAAGCTGTGGATTAGAAACACTGACCTTTGCTCCAGAGAAGTCTAGCTTCCCCCCAACAGTTGCTGAGGTGGCTCAACCTGCCTGTGCTCCTCCTGGCTTAAAGGAACTAAAGCCTGCCCTTCTATTATCTGTGCCTCAAGAGAGTCCCTGGCTTCCTCTGTCTTGTCTAAACACACACTCATGGGTCCCCTGGAAGACAGTCTTAGGCTGGTGGTTTTTTTTTTTTTTTTTTTTTAACTCTTTAGGAGCAAGACAGCGGCTTGCTTCCTGGTGGCTGAGAAGTACAGCTCTCATGTGTTTCTAGGACCGTCCTGTGGAGAAGAGGCCAGGAGAGGGCCTGCCAAGTTGGAACTCTGCTGTGGTCTGTGGAGAGAGCCCTGGCATTAGGTGGGCTTGGGAGAGATGACTGGGAACTCTGATGAATGCTCTTGTCTCCCACAAAAACCGTGCCCGGAGTATGCTCACTTCTCTGAATTATTTATTTATATTTTTAAATTATTTCTTTATTTTTATGTTATGTGCATTGATGTTTTGCCTGCGTGTGTGCCTGTGTGAGGACGTCAGATCCCCTGGAACTAGTGCTAGAGTCAGATGTGAGCCACCATGTGGGTGCTGGGAATTGAACCCCAGTCCTCTGCAAGAACAGTCAGTGCTCTTAACCTCGGAGCCGTCTCTCTAGCCCCTCTGAATTATTTATTTTATCTAGTTCAGATATATGTATTGCTGAAAGTAGGCTTTTTCTCTTTTTCTTTGGAGTGTGAGTGTGAGTGAGTTCTTTGGTATGTGTGTGTGTGAGTGTGTGAGTGAGTGTGGGGTGTGTGTATGTGAGTATGGGGTGTTTGTGTGAGTGTGGGGTGTGTGTGAATGTGGGTGTGTGGGTGTGAATGTGGGGTGTGTATATGTGAGTGTGGGGTGTGTGTTTAAGTGTGTGGGGTATGTATGTGTGAGTGTATGTGAGTGTGTGGGGCGTGTCTCTGTGTGTGTGTGTGTGTGTGTGTGTGTGTGTGTGTGTGTGTGTGTACATACATACACATCAGAGGCCAGGCATCTCCGATCGCTTGTTCTCCACCTTCCTTTTTTGAGATCTGGTCTCTTGTTAACCAGAAACTCATCTTTTCAGCCATACTGAGTTGCCAGCACCCCCAGGGATTCCTCTTGTCTCCATTTCCCAGCATCCCCAGGGATTCCTCTTGTCTCCATTTCCTGGCACTGGGATTATACCACATACACACTGCCTTGCTAGAGTTTGTGTCTGTGCTGGGGATCTGAACTTAGGTCCCCCTTTCCTGTGCAGCAATCACCTTACTGAGTTTGCCATCTTTCGAGTTCCCTGTTTTTCTTTTTCTTTTTTCCTTTGGAGCTGGGGATGGAACCAAAGGCCTGACACGGGTTAGGAAAGCACTCAACCACTGAACCACACCTCCACCCTCGAAGACAGCTTTTCCACGGTACCTACCGTTTTACAAGTGACTGCCTGGGAGGAGACATTAGAAAAGGTCATCTGAGGTTAGGGGAAAGTGAGGCGATGAAGCTGGGTTTTCAGGGCAGGGCCCATCAGGCCGGGACTTCATTGTTCAGCTTTGAATGCCCTCATTCAGCAAATACTGATTGAACAGTCTCTGGGCAAGGTACTGGGATTATGCAGTGCAGGAAATATACTGAAGTTCCTGCCATTGCTGAGTTGCTGGCATGTTCAGGCAAGCGACTCGGATGAGTCCTAGAGCTCCTACATTCAGCTAGCACCAGTGAAGGGGAAATCTCCCTTTCACCTCCCCCCACCCCCAGTCATTTAGACATCATAGCTATAGTTCCCCAAACCAGATTTGCTGGGAGAGAGAGCTTTTACCAACAATGTCAGCCATCAACAGGCTCTGCCCAGCAGAGAGACCCAGCTCACGATTAGCAGAGATGGCACAGTGATGGGATCCTGTGACAAGGGGCTGTAGTTTGAGACCTTTTGCTCTCCTTTCCGAGTTGCTCAGGCCCCAGGTGTTTGTGACTTCTCCCTTTGCTTGAAGGCCACCACCAGACTCACTGCCACATGGCTCCAGTAAAGACTCACACGCCAAAAGCTGCAGGAAGTTTGGATTTCACCACTCGGGGTTCGAGTGCTTTTGTTTAATAACAATTTCAGTAAGGCGCTGGGTTTTCATCACCCTTTTTCCTGGTATCCTTTTAGTGCTCAAAGCAATGGAGAGACAGACTTACGAGAGCTGGCCTTTCTGAGTACAGCTTGGGTTGTTTCGTCCTCTTGTGTTGTTGGAGGTGAAGGACATTAACTGTGGCTTTGTTTCCAGCTAAGTGAGGAACCAGAGACGCAGTGATTCTGTGACATAGCCAGTGTCACCCAGCTAGCAGGTGACTATGCTGAACCCATAGTCTAGGAACACCCTACCTGGGGCGTAGGATAGAGCTTATTGGTAGAGATCTTAACTAGCATGAAAAAGGTCCATGGTTTGATCTCCAGCACCCCAGAAAAGAGAAAGGAGCTTCGGAGATGGCTCAGTGGTTAAAGGGCTTACCAGTCAAGCAATGATGGGCTCAGATTCCTAACAGCCATGTAAAAGCCAAGTGGGCATGGCAGGCCCTCAGGAGCCAAGCCCCCGAGATCTCCTCCCTGGCTTGTATGTGGCTACCTTGTGGCTACATTGGCTCTCTTCATTAATCCTGTCAGGCCACCTCCATCCTTGTGACATCAAGTTACAGCCTTGTCATCCCAGGTTCGGGAGTCTGAGAAGAACAAACTTGAACTTGAATCAGATTTCACTCCTACACCCTCTATCCATCTGCAGAGGAGGAGAGAACTGAAGAAACATTTTATATAATGATACCATAGGGGATACAAGTTAGCTAAAACCCAAATTTGGGAAAATGTATGGCGCAAACAAGTCCATTTGTTTTTTTTATGTATATTACAGGCAAAGGGAGAGGGGAGCATTTAAATGAGAAGGAATGGGAGCTGAATGCATTGCCTGTCAGGGAGACCTTGTCTAGATCTAGCTTGGAATAAAGAGCAGAGTCATGCTTATGAAAGCTGCGCTGTAGACCCAGTGCTTGCTGGGATGGGCTTTCAGTGACTGGTTTATGGGGATACCAACCTCAACAATGGATTAACCCGCCAATGACTCCACACCAGCCTGTCTCAAAACAAAAAAAAACCAAACAAACCAAAACCAAAACCAGGTGTCTGGGAGATAGCTCAGTGTGTGAGGTACCTGAATGTGAGAATGTGAGTCCACTGCCTAGCACATACACAAAAAATCAAGGTGTGGGGGTTGAACCTGAGGAATAATACTCAAGGTTGAGTTCTGCGCACGCGCACACACAAACACACACACACACACACACACACACACACACACACACACACACATACACACACACACGACCAAACTAAAAATTTAAAAACAAAACAAAAACCCAAAACAAAAAAAATGAATATTTGTTGTCTTTGGGTCAGCAACAAATAATTATTAATCTATAAAAGGCCCGTGTTAATGAGATTATAACTATTTAAGTTTTTTCATCTTTTAGAGCACTGTGTAGAAATATATATTTGTGGTTGGTCGGGCGGTGGTGGTGCACACCTTTAATCCCAGCACTTGGGAGGCAGAGGCAGGCGGATTTCTGAGTTCGAGGCCAGCCTGGTCTACAGAGTGAGTTCCAGGACAGCCAGAGCTATACAGAGAAACCCTGCCTCGACAAAACAAAAAACAAAACAAAGGAACAACAACAACAAAACAACAAAAAAATTGTGGTTGAAACCACTATTTGTTACTTCGACAGAATGCTTGCAGAAAACAATGTAAGGGAGCTGTATTTTGGTTCATGTTTCAGAGGGTTCGGCAATGGGTGGCTGGCCCCATTGCTCTGGGTCTGTGGAGGGGCAGAACATCTGGCTAGAGAGCACAACCAGGCAGCGGAGTGACAGGAACCATCTGGGGATAAGATAGACATTGACCTTCATTGAGTTAGGTCTCACTTCCTAATGGCCCATTCTGTTCTGAAGTCAGTTGGCAGGTTGATCCACTGATGAAGTAGGTATTCACATAAGCCAGTCATTGAAAGTCCATCATGAAAAAAAAAAAAAAAAAGCTGGGCAGCGGTGGTGCTTGCCGTTAATCTTAGCACTTGGGAGGCAGAGGCAGGCGGATTTCTGAGTTGGAGGCCAGCCTGGTCTCTAGAGTGAGTTCCAGGACAGCCAGGACTATACAGAGAAACCCTGTCTTGAAAAACCAAAAAAGAAAGAAAAGAAAGAAAGTCCATCATGGGCATGGAAAGGCAGCTCAACAGTTATGATCACTAATTATTTTCACACAAGACCTGAGTTTGGTTTCCAGGACCCACACTGTGGCTCATACCCATCTATAACTCTGGTTCCATGGAACCTGATGCCCTCTTTTGACCTCTGCAGGCTCCTTTACTCACATGCTCTACATACACACACCCAGGCACACTCTCTCTCACACACACACACACATTAAATAAATAAATAGATCTGAAAGCAGGGGCTGGAGAGATGGCTCAGTGGCTAAGAGCACCAGCTGCTCTTGCAGAGGACCTGGGTTCAATTCCCAGCTCTTTTTTAAAAATATTATTTATTTATTTTTATTTATATGAGTACATTGTAGGTATCTTCAGACCCACAGCAGAAGAGGGCATCAGATCTCATTACAGATGATTGTGAGCCACCATGTGGTTTCTGGGAATTGAACTTAGGACCTCTGGAAGATCTGTCAGTGCTCTTAACCGCTGAGCCATCTCTCCAGCCCCAATTCCCAGCTCTTATACAGTGGCTCACAACTGCCTGTTAACTCCTGTTCCAGGGGATCTGATGTCCAGTTTTGACCTCCACAGGGACCAGGTACACCTGTGACAAACAGATATTGTTAGCATCAGGGCATCCAAAGCCTGTGGCAACGCATGGGCGGGTCTCAGAGACCTGTTGCCAGGGCAACAGCCACCATATTCCCAGAATCCATTGGGCTCACCTCCCACCTTTACCTGCGGCCGCTACGTCAAAACACACATACACACACACACACACACACACACACACACACACACACACACACACACGGGGAACATTCCTCCATCTTGCTCTCTCTCCCTCCTCTCTTTCCATGCTACTTTCCCCTCTCTCCCTCTCAATTAAACCTCTTACACATGGAACCATTTGGGCCTAGTATGTGGTATGTCCTGACGCGACCCGCTGTTCTAACACATCAGATATTCATATAGGCAAAGCATTTATACAATAAAGATAAAAGATTTAACAAAGAGACAGAACAGCTGCACCCAAGCCTCTACCCTAGGAGCCTTTGAGTGAGGATAGTTCTTATTCCAAAACATAACACATGGTGTCTGGGATTTACTTAAAAAGTACTCTAGAACAGGTCTGGAGAGATGGGTCAACGGGTAAGTGCGCTGCTTCCTGTTCTTCCAGAGGACCTGAGTTTGGTTCCCAACACCCAAGTCAAGAGACTCACAGCTCCCTGAAACCCCAGCTCTAAAGGATTCAACACCCTCCTCCAGCATCTGAGAACACTCACATATACACACATACACACAGACATGCACACCCACAACTGAAATACAAATAGAAACAGTCCCGTATGTTTCCAGAGGGGCGGGACCAAGGGACATGGAGGGGGCAGACATCTGGATCAGACTGGCTCTGAAGTGATCCTTGTTGGGTTTACATCCTGGATAAGCAGGTGTGAATTTCTCAAGGCTGTATGTTTTGCCACATCCACAATGAGATCTTTAGCAAATAACAAGCAAGCATGGCCTATAAAAACATCTTGAAAGCTGACCTCACTGTTCTGGAGGTGGGGTTCAAGTATGTGATCCCAAGCCCTTTCCCCTTGGTGGTTTGGTTTCTCCAGTGTCGGGGAGAGGTTTACAAACAAGATGGGATGCAGAAGGACAGTTGCTCCCTCAGGTCTTTTGTGCTTCAAGAATCAGGCATAATTTCCGAAGGACTCCTGGGTCTTTGGATGCGTGGCGTGAAGCCACTTTGAACCTCCCAGATTGGCTTCTGCCATGTGGTTTCTGTCTGTGACAATCTCCACAGGTGGTCTTAGCCTAAACCTGGACAGGATGTCCTTCCCCTCCTGGTGATTGCTTTCCTGGCAACAATGGCCCCCAGAAGGGAAAAACAGGATCTGGCCTGAGCTGCATAATGCATAAATAAATTTGTAAGTAAAGGTCTTGGTGAGTTAAGTGGGATTGCTTTCCCAGCCTCAGTGAAGATATTCTCTTTTGGTTTTCCAAGACAGTGTCTCTTTGTGTCATCCTGGCTATCCTGTAGATCAGGCTGGCCTTGAACTCAGAGATCCACCTGCCTCTGCCTCCAGAGTGCTGGGATCAAAGGTGTGCGCCACCACTGCCCGGCTTTAGTGAAGGCATTTTATCCAGGATGTATCAGTTACTTGTCTCCTTTGCTGTGACAAAATACAGGGTTAAAGGAACCAAAGGAGAGGAGGAAGGCTTTGTTTGGCCTGCTAGAAGGCATAGTCAATCTTTTGAGAGTGACAGGACTTTGTTGTCTATGAAGTTCAGGCTGGAGAATCACAAAATTGAGTTAGAACCCCCCAGCCCCACCAAGGGGCAAAGCAAAATTTAAGGAATCACCATACTTGGCTCTGTGAGTGCAGGGTGTCCCCTGATCTCGGGCTTCCCTGTCTCCTGCGCTCTAGGTGCCTCTGCCTCCCTCAGCCTACACTCTCCTTGCCCGGACGTTCTGAATGTCTCAGCTTCTTCCCTTACTGACATCTCAGATACGCTTTTTGTGTTTTCAATGTAGCAGCCCCAAGGATTCTGTTACTGTCTTATCTAGCCATCTAGCCATCTTGCTCTCTCACCAGCCCTCCTCTGCCTTCCCTCTGTGTTGCTCTGACTTCTCTATTCCCTTGCTAGCTCTCCTTGTTTGACCTGGGCAGATTAGGGTTTTTTGTTTTATTTTGTTTTGTTTTGTTTTTTGTTTTTTAACAACTTGACATAAGATAGGGTTATCTCAGAAGAGGGAACAACCGCAGCTGAGAAAATACCTCCATCAGATTGGCCTGTAGGCAAATCCATGAGGGCATTTCCTCTTTCTGTCTTTCCTTCCTTCCTTTCTTTCTTTCTCTCTCTCTCTCTCTCTCTCTCTCTCTCTCTCTCTCTCTCTCTCTCTCTCTCTCTCTCTCTCTCTCTCTCTCTCTCTCTCTCTCTCTCTCCCTTCCTTCCTTCCTTCCTTCCTTCCTTCCTTTCTTTTTTTTGTTTTGTTTGTTTATTTTTTCTGAGACAGGGTTTCTCTGTGTAGTCCTGGCTGTCCTGGAACTCACTCTGTAGACCAGGCTGGCCTCAAACTCAGAAATCCACCTGCCTCGGTCTCCCAAGTGCTAGGATTAAAGGCATGCACCACCACTGCCCAGAGAGGCCATTTTTTATTTTTTTATTAATGATTGATATGTGAGGGGCCCGGCCAGCGGACAATGCTGTCCCTAGACAGGCAGTCCTGTATAGCGTAAGAAAGCAAGCTGAGCAAACCCTGGAGAGCGAGCCTGCAAGCCATCTCCCTCTGTGGTCTCCACTCCAGTTCCTCCCTTTAGGAGCCCGCCCTCACTTCCCTTGGGAACGGCCTGAGCTATAAGATGAAGTAGATCCTTCCTTCTTTACGCCGCCTCTGTTCATGGCCTTTATCCCAGCGATAGGAAGCAAGCTTGTCTTCACAATTACCTCTTTGTGGCTTGCCACTTGCTCTAGATCTCAGCCTTCCCTCATTGCTCTGCCTGTGGCACCCTTGGCTTATACCCTTGTCTCCCAAGACTCTTCGGCTCACCCTGAAGCCCCTTT
>NW_022196911.1:105743414-105755375 GCF_008632895.1 Mastomys coucha
ACCTTTCTTGCTTCAGTTTCCACAGCTCCTCTGTTTTACTTTTCTCCCTGTTCCCCTCCCTTGAACAAACCAAAGTGGTGCACAAGGTAGGGATTTTTGTCTGTTTCATTCATGGCTGCGTGCACGGTACCTAGGTTAAAGCGCTAGCACACATGTGGCGAGCCAATGATCGAGTGCCTGGGAGAACCACCCTTGACCTCATGTGGACAGCTGGTGCCCAAGGCCCCTCCTGGTAAGTCCCCATGTGACTCCTGGCCCCTTGCCAGTGAATAGGCCATGCCCTGAGTTGGCTGGCAAAACAAACAACAGGACTCTGCAATCAGACACTGACTTCTCCTTTCTCCTTTGTCTTTCTTGGCCTCCGTTCATCCGAAAAAGCTTCGTTTCTGGAAAACCAACAGAGCCCCGAGCCAGAAAGGTCTGTCCAACCTCCTTGTTGTTTCAGCTGTTTTCAAGGTTCTCTAGGAGGATGCTTGGCCACAGGGAGGGCTGTGGGAAGCCAGGGTCAGGTGATGGAGTGGACATCCAGGCCGAAGTTACTCAGGCACTGTTCACATCTGCAGATCGCCTTAGAGCATGCACGCCTCTCGGCCGAGAGCCTGTTCATGGGGGAAAGCTGACCTTTAACACACCTAGCAACCTTGCCTTATAGCCAGGCTCAGGGGCTGGGGGGTGGGGGAAGGGTAGGTGATGGAATAGCACCTGCTTAGCATGCGTGAGGGGCCTGTGTTCAACCTCTAGAATCCCATCCAACCAACCAACCGAGTCATGGGTAGAGAGAACGTGAGTTGCTGGGGAAGTGGATTGGTGGCTGAGGTTTGTCTCTACTGCCTAGGGAAGTAGAGTTGATGACGCCTGCTCAGCCAGGATCTATCCCTGGAGTAGGTGGCCTTAATTTTGTGACGTGTAGAGAGATGAGTGGCCCAGTACCTTCCACTGACGTGGAGAGAAGAGTGAATGCTTAGTTTGTCGAAGACGCCTCCCTTGCGGGCACTGTTGGGAGGAGAGCTCCATGCCTGTGCCTGCCCCTTTTCCCTTTTCCGTGTGCACATTTATGTGGCGTGTGTCTGTCTGTGACGGCACATGTGTGCCAAGAGCAGAGTTTAACCTCAGATGGCTTTCCTCAGGACACTAACGACCTTGTTTTATGAGGCAAGGGCTTTCACCCGCCTGGAACTTGATAATTTGGTTAGGCTGGCTGGCCAGAAAGCCTCAGGGACCTGTGTGCTGGGAGGAGCAGCCCTCGGCACCACACTGATCTTTGTGTGGGTTCTGGATTTGAACTCGTGTCCTCACACTTTCATAGCAAGCACTTTACCATCAGAGCTCTCTCAGTCACTTCGGTGGTCTCTCTAGCCCCTCCTTCCTGAAAGAGAATCATTCATAAAGACCGAGTTGGGAAAGTGACATCAGATCACGTCCCAGAGCAATACACGGGGGCCATTTTCTTTAGAACAAAGATATGTAGAATTTCAGTATGAGTCTTCTCTGAAGCCTTGTGGTTCAAGTCCACCTTTTGACCAACTACTTTGTGTCTTCCCTTTGGTTAAAGAAAGTAAATGAACAGAAAGGGCTGAAATGTCCCCTTGGAAGTATGGATGTGAAGAATTCTGCAGTAGTCTGGTGGCTAAGTGACCTCATTTCTATTCTATGAAGATTCAAAGTGCTGCATTAACGCCTCCTTTCAAAAATCCTCAAAAGAATGCCTTGCCATGGAACTCCGAAAGAAAACAAATCTATTTTGATTTCCACTTTAATTTTAGCTTCCTTCTTAAATGAATTTCCCCCCCTGGAATTCTTGTAAGGTCAGGTCATCCAGAGATGGATTATTGACCAGAAATGAGGCCATACTAATGCCTTAAGCCAAACAGCTTTAAGAAGGAAAGTCTCCGGGGGCTGTGGCTCATGGGTAGAAGCCAGGAGGAGGAGGCCGGGGATTAACCAGCAGGTGAACAAGTACTTATTAAGCACCCTCCTTATGCAAGAGTCTTCCAGAAAGGGAGAAGTCTTTGGGATCTCAAGATCAGTGAATACCACTTGAATAATCAAGTGTGAAGTAAGCCCTTTTGGGAAATGGAAGAGTTTGCATTTCCAAACAGTCGGCTCGTGGGCCTCCAGATGGGACTTCTGTTTATCTTGAATGAGGATGACTCTGTTCATGCGTTTGCTTTTCATCGAGATCTTCTAGAATTCCCATCCGTTGAAGCTAACGGTGGGGTTAGCTGGTCACAATGTCTGACTGTGGGAATTGGCTCAGTGGGTAAAAGGAGCTTGCCACCGAGCCTAACTGCCTGAGTTTGATCCCTGGGACCCACTGGATGGAAGGAGAGACTTCATTCCTGCAATTGTCCTCTGGCCTCCACATGTGAGCTCCACGGTTTGTGCGGACGAACATAGGCACGGAAACGTGTAACTAATCATTATTTCTTTTTGAGATGGGGATCTCACTTTGTAGTCCAGGCTGGCCTAGAGTTTGCTAGAGACCAGCCTGGCCCCAAAGTCATTAGAGATCTACCTGCATCCGCCTCCCAGGTGCCTGGATTCAAAGAAACACACCACTATGTATGGCTCACAGAGAGACAGAATTTGAAAAAAAAAAACCAAACATTTTTTTATTAGAAGAAATAGCATGTGAAAGAGCTTCAGCCTCTAGCGATTTTATCCACTGCAGATTGGTTCTTTGATTAATCTTCCAGGGGTGGAAGGCTGTTATTTGCTCTAGCATTTCAACACCGTGTCACCTTCCAGGTTTAGAGCCTTTAAGTAAACAAGGAGTGACTCGACTGTATTCTCAGCTCTATTTGCCCCCTCCAGCTGGACATCTGACCTCCTGTCTCAGAACTTAAGTCTGACACCCTTCGCTTTCAGGTTTGCCCACCGGAACTGAGTCATGTCCAGTTAGGCCACACAGTTTCCTTTTTCTTCTAGGCCTTGAGTGATATTTTTATCCCCCAACATCTTACTCTTCCAAGAGTGAACCAAGGACAAGGGGTGTAGTTCTCACCTGGGAGCTTGCTCAAGTTCCTATCTCAAAGCCAGGTGTGACGGCTCACACCTGCAGTCCCAGAGCGAGAGAAACAGAAGGAGGAGGAGGAGCAGGAATTCAGGGTCTTCCTGGGCTGTGTATTGAGTTTGGGCCACATGAGATCCTGTCTTGAAAAATCAGTCCAATGAACAGAAAATGGTCCCAGCCTTCCTGCTGAATTTGCTGCTTTGTCTTTGTTTTTTGAGAGTAGGTCTCTGGCTGGTCTTCAACTGGCTATGTAGTAGAGGATGACCTTGAACTTCAGATCTTTCTGCCCCACTCCCACCTGCAGAGTGCTGGGATCCTGGATACATGTGGCCATGCACAGTTTATGGAATGCTGAGTATTGAACCCAGGGCTTTCTGAGTGTGACTGCTAAGCAACCTGAGCTATATCCCTAGCTCTGAACTTGCTATTCATGTGCACACCCATGTATGGGCATCTTTGGCTAAATGGTGTTTGACAGCAATGCCTTGTGCATCTTGTGTGTGCTAAATCGCAATGAACGACACCTTCCAGTCCTAGATTTTTTTACTAAAAATGTCATGATTAGAATGTACAAAGACATGTTTCTATTTATTCTTTGGGATTTGGGGGCCAGCATTTAATTATGAAAATTACAAACACAGAAAAATAGAAAGCATTCTACAGAGATAACTTGTATCCTCCACCTACATCTATTATAAAATTTGTTTTCACAAGTCTTTTTTATTTTTTTACCCAAATTAATTTCTCTGGGGGAGGCTGTTTGTTTGCTTTGAGATAGCATCTTATGTGTCCCAGGCTGGTCTTGGAGTAGCTGGGAATTACTTTAAACTTCTGGTCCTCTTGTCTCTATGTCACAAGTGCTGGTACGACAGTCAAACACTAACCACACCTGGTTTTTGAGGTGTTGGGGGATCGAACCTAGGGCTTTGAATAAGCTAGGCAAGCACTCTATGAACAGAGTTATAACTTCAGTCTCCTGGATTAATTCATGCCAAGAATTTCTTGCAGAAACATTTAGGTCATAACATGGCCATTCTAAATGATTGTGTCTTGATCATGGGACTTTTTTTTTTTTTTAAAGCTCTTTCTTTTAAAATTCTCAATGAGTTTGATCATTTGTGGTGGTAGGGATGGGGGAGGCACTCCGGGAGGGTTAGTACACTGGGAGCTAGCTGGTCCAGGGTACTGGGGGCTTAGTTATCTTCATTTATAGCATGTGTGAATTGCCAAGGAGTCATCTCTAATGTTACTGCCAACCCTGTTACTATAGGTCCATTGCAAATATTATTGCCATTCCTGTTTTCCAGGGGGACGAAACTGGTGAGCCAGTTAAACACCCGGAGAAGAAGGAAAACATCTGTTGGCATGGAGAAGTGATTATTTTCCCAAGCTACCGAGTGAAACACCACAGACCTGGCTGTTCCAACTCTGGTTTCTTGTCAGTTTGTGTTCCTTCAGGAAACCTTAGAGAAACCTCCACCATCTGGGACTCAGAAACTCCTTTGGGGGCTGACTGTGGCTTCTAGAACATCCAGGTGTTCTGCAGATGTGAGACTGTATCCCGTCCTAAGCAGATGCGAGGCTTGCGTTGTGGCCTTCGCCTCCCTGAGTGCAGAGGGTCACCTCTTTGCTAAGTGGCCAAGAGTGGTTATTGACATTGATGTCTGAATGCTGCACCCAGCCAGTCAATCTTATTAAGCTGTGATGAGAAAAAAACATCTTGAGGGGACCAACTCAACTTAGGGATGACACATTCCTGGGTTAGGATTCCATACGGGGACCTTATTTCTGTAGCCCCTACCATCCCCGTAGTCATTACTAACACCAGCATGTTCTTGACAACTGGACTCCTTGGTGACTTCCTGCACTGAAGGTGAACAAAGAGAAAACTCTTCGAGCAATTCATAGTGGTGGTCAGTTATCACTTAACCTAGACAACAGGAGTCTGTGTGTCCTACCATGGGCTGGCTCTTTCTAAAGGTTTCGCTGGTTGGCATGGCTTTTTCTGGATTTTTCTACCCTCTCGTGGATTTCTCTATCAGCGGGAAAACAAAAGCCCCCAAACCAAACATTGTGATCATTCTGGCTGATGACATGGGATGGGGTGACCTGGGAGCAAACTGGGCAGAAACCAAGGACACCATCAATCTTGACAAGATGGCTTCTGAAGGAATGCGGTAAGTCTTGAGAATGCCAAGCGAAGCTTTTCGTCATTTCAGTTTTTGTTGGGGGTGCAGACAGTATCGAAGCTTTTTATCATTTCAGTTTTTGTTGGGGGTGCAGAAAGTGTAAGTACTTTTTTCTTTTTAAAGATTTATTTGCTTTACTCTGTAAGTTTGTTTTGCCTGTGTGCATATATGTGCATCATGTGCATGCATGTCTGTTGGACCCCAAGGAACTGGCATCACAGATAAGCCAACATGTGGGCACTGGGAATTGAACCCAGGCCTCCTTTAAGGGCAACAAGCATTCTTACCTGATGAGCCATCTCTCCAGCCCTGATAAACCCTGATCTCCAGCAGGTGATGAGTCTATGTCACTTTCATTACTTTATTGATTTGTTGTATTTGAACCTGGTATAGCATCATACAGACATCTGCCCATGTCCATTCTTAATTTCCTATCATCCATCTGTATGTCCTGAGTTCATCTCTCTGCCCATCATCCTTTCATCCTCCAATCAATCATCCATCCACGAATCCATCCATTCATTTACCCATCATCCATTTGTCATCTGTCCATCCATCAATCCACATATCCACCCACTCCACCCATCCGGCCATTTACTTGGTAAGATGTATGTAGGTTAGGCATTGAGAATTTGGAAGTAGACAAGACAAAATTCCCTGCCCCCTAGTTACTTTCCAAAAGGGAAGACAGGTAGAGGAAAGTAGACAGTCAGGTTACACCTGTGCTCACACTGTGGGTTTTGTGGAGTCCAGAGGAGAAGGATGCTCAATCATAGGATGGCCTATGTCTAAGGGACAACAAAAGGGAACTCGTATGTGTCTGACAGGTCTAGTGTTTACAGGGCAGCCATTGCAAAGTCTCATTCAAATCCCAGATCCTTTCCTCACTTAGATGGAGAGCAAGTGTCAGAGCTTGCAGACTCCTTTGAGTCCCCCAGACTTTCTTTCAGTCAGTTTTTGTTGGTCTAGTTGGATGCAGGGGCATGGTTGGCCAGCATGGATCCTGTTTGTGTTTTGTAAAACAACCTACATTTGGCTCAGTGGGAATGGTTCATGCTAGCTGCTAGGGACAGCCTGGGGAACATCTCCTTAGAGTTTCTGCCTCAGACATTCCAGAACTTGGAGCTTTCCCTCTTCCAATCACTCAGAGGCATTAAAAACCCAAACCCCATAAAACACCCCACAAACTGTTTTTCTCCTCTGCCTCTCCAAATTGTGGCTGGCTTCAGTTGTCACCTGCTTAGGTGAGCCTCCCTTTACTGACCTGTGTGGTGGGCACTTCCTGTCTATTTCCTGTTTCGAGTGCTGCTCACCATTTAAGTTTCAGTTCTCCATATGTCAGGTGTTCTCCACCCTTGAAGCTCTACATGATGAGTCTTTCCATAGCTGACTATATGGGTTATGTTAAATAGCAGCCCCCCCACCCCCTTTCCAAATTCACATCTACCCAGTGTAAGTGTTACAGTTCTGAGAGGGAAAGTGTAGCAGCTCTGAAAGGACAGGTATCCTGGCAACCAGGAATCAAAGAGTGCCACAGAGTCCCACTGCACAGCAAGCCTCACATGAGAGTTACGGGGAAAGACACAAGGGCGTGGCTGCCTCTGCTTAGGTACAAATGGGGAAGGAACTGAACTGGAGGCAGACCTCACGTAGGGTTTCTTGGGGGTGGAGTTTTACAAGGTAGGCATTGGTGGGATTTCAAGTTCTGAGTTTAGGGTGAGCCCAGGGATTAGTTGAACTTTGCGCTCGGGATTGGTGGGTTCCCAAGTTCCAGTGACTGGTGGGTTTTCAAACCTGGAAGTGAGCTTCCAGAAGAAACCAACCCTGCCGAGATGTCATTTAAAATCTCTGGCTTCCTGCACTGGTGCTTCAAGCCGCACAGCTGTAATTTGTTGCATCAGCAACAGACACACACAGACACACACAGACACACACACAGACACACACACAGACAAACACACAGAGACACATACACACAGACACACACAGACACACAGACACACACAAACACACATACACAGACACACACAGACACACACACACAAACACACACAGACACACATACACAGACACACACAGACACACCACACACACACACACACACACACACAGACAAACACACAGAGACACATACACACAGACACACACAGACACACCACACACACACACACACACAGACAAACACACAGAGACACATACACACAGACACACACAGACACACACAGACACACAGACACACACAAACACACATACACAGACACACACACAAACACACACACAGACACACATACACAGACACACACAGACACACCACACACACACACACACACACACACACACACACACCACACGGACACACAGACATACACAGACACACACAGACATACACACAGACACACACAGACATACACAGACACACCACACACACACACATATACACACACCACACATACACCACACACACAGACACACAGACACACACACATACACACAGACACACACAGACACACACACACCACAGGCCCTTTCTAGCTCTGGGCTTCAGAGAGAAAAGTAACTTGTCTTCTCCCTACCCCTGGTGCAAACACAAGGCTTACTGTATGACGAGCAATTAATATCTGCTCATCAGTAGATGGACTTTAGAGCCAGGCATCATGGGGCTCACCTGGACTCTCAGCTCGCTGGAAGCTTTGTCAGGAAGATGGCAAGCTTAAGGCCATCATATCTCAGACACTATAGAGTGTGTGGGAGCTGGCTGCCATAGTTTTTAAAATGTCAAGTGACATTTTATTGTTATTATTATTGTTTATTTGTTTCAAGACAGGATTTTGCTGGGCAGTGGTGGCGCACGGCTTTCATCCCAGCACTTGGGAAGTAGAGGCAGGAGGATTTCCCTGGTCTACAGAGTGAGTTCCAGGACAGCCAGGGCTACACAGAGAAACCCTGTCTCGAAAAACCAAGAAAAAAATAAAAAGACAGAATTTCTCTGTCTAACATTCCTGGCTGTCCTGGAACATGTTCTGTAGTCCAGGCTGGCCTTGAACTCATAGACTTCTGTCTGCCTCTACCTCCCAAGCACTGAGACTAAAGACATGCACCGCCATGCTTGCCATCCGTCTTGAGTTTTATGTATTGAATTCCCTCCTCCCTCCTTGCCCCAGGGAGACAGTTTCTCCAGATAGATCTCCCCACATACCTGGCTTCTAAATTTTTAAGAGCTTCTCCTTGAGTATTCCAGTGGGTTCTCCAAGAGACATCTGGATCATTATTTAAGCTGAGACCTGAGATGCTCAGTCACCTCTTTTCCAAGCTGCACCCCCCCCATGCCCGACTCTGGGCAGAGGTGGGCCAGGTGCAAGCCCAGTCTGGTGGGGACTCCGTTATTCTGCTAATCTGAGCCTATGATGATGGCCAGGTGGGTGGCGTTCTGCCATGAGGTCAGTGGCTTTCCGTTATGTGTGTTGACTACGTGAAAGGCAGGCTTCCAGCTAAGCCATGGCTGATGCCGGCTACGGGACTCATTTCTTAAATGTTGTCTACCTTTTTAATTCTTTTATTTCTTGATTTTTAAAAAAAATACACGAGGCGGGCACTTACACTAAGGCAGGGGTTCTCAGCCTGTGGACCTCAACGCTTGCAGGCGTCGAATATCAGGTATGTCGCTTATCCGCTGTTTACATCTCGATTCACAGCAGCTGCAAAATTACAGTAACAATGACATAATCTTACGGTTTGGGGGTCACCGCAAAGTGGGGAACTGTGTTAAAGGGTCAAAGCATTAAGAAGGGGTTGAGAACCACTGTGTAAAGCAAGCACGTGGAAGTCAGGAGACAACTTATAAAGGAGCTGGTTCTCTCCATCCACCTTATGAATGCTGGGCTCAAATGCTGCAGACTGACCTCAGGTTCTCACCCTTGCAGGGCACACATTTCACTGCCTGGGCCATTGTCACAGCCTACCCTCAGGGGTTTTATGAGAGAAAGAGTGTGACCATGACTGTGAGAGAGGCGTCCTTGCCAGCCCAGCCCACACAGTGCCTTTCCTGCTTCGCCCTTCCCGTTTGCCAGGCTGACCCGGGTAAGCCGAGAGCTTGTAGTGCGCATGCTTACTCAAGCGCATCGATTGGCAGCCTGCTCACTTTGCACCTTGCTCTTACTTCCTGTGTCTCTCTTTAAACTGGCCCCCAGTTTAGTTCTGGGTCAAGTCAATGCCACTGCCGCTAGTGGTTTTGGGTAGTAGCTTAGTCACGCGTCAAAGATCAATCTTCACTACTCAAAGGTCAGAGGCTCTCAGGGACTTGAGAAGTGTTTCTAAAAAGGGGTCTCAGTGAGTAATGAATTGAGCTGTCAATTCAGCCAAAGACCTGGTTTAATTTCTGTTCTCAGAATTGAACACATTTCCTGTCACCTCAACAATCTCCCTCCCTTGCCCCTCTTCCTCTCTCTCCTCCTCCTCTCCCTTCTCCCCATCTCCTGACATGAAACCTTGGCAGTGTGTGTGTGTGTGTGTGTGTGTGTGTGTGTGTGTGTGTGTGAATGCTTATAGTGACCTAAAGAGCATGCCAGCCAGTCTGACCTCTTGTTGTCTGGTAAGAAGAGAAAGCCTCTGGCCCTTAGCCGTGTAACCCCTCTGTAGGCTGACACACATGTAGGGGTGGGAGGACCCTCACTGGGAGTAATCCTCATTTTTCTCTGACCTTCGACATCTACTTCCGTTCTGTCTCTGAGCTTGCAGCATTGTGGGACAGGCAGCTTTCCATCTTTGCTCTTGAGTAAATAGGTCAAATGGACATAAAAGTCACCTCACGAGCACACGTCAGACCAGACGAGAGGAAGATAATAAGAAGGACCTCATGCAAGCTTTTCCCTCTTGGCTCTGTTTAATAGATGGGGACATGGAGAGACACAGTGACCTAGATGGTAATGAATCTCTAACGGAAAAGAGGAAAAAGGAACTGAAATATTAGCCAATGGGGCCTTGGTGTCTCACGCCTGCTTAACCAAGCATGAGATCAAAGATGCCCATTCAATTGTTATGATGAGTTTCTCTTTAAGACTTGGGAGTGCAGTCATTCTAGTACGTCTCCAAGAGCGATGAGATCAGCTCTCGCCTTATAGATTCAGATTCCTAATGGCCAATAAAGATAAGAAAAACCTTTTGAAATTCAGGGTGGTGTGTATCCAGAACAGAGACTTCTGCCCATCCCCTCGCTGGGGTGCATTCGGGATGAGCCAGATGTAACAGACTTGGCAGCTTAAAGCTAGCACAGCCTTACGCGTTGGCCCCCAAGAGAGGGGAGGAAGGATCTGCGCTGGGCTTCTGCTCTTTTGCTCCGTACTCTTAGAGGGACATCGGGGCTGTAGGAAGACAAGGGCCCTTGGGTAAAAAGAACTAGGGAGGCAGAAGTCTGTCACAGCTACTTTCTGGTTGTGATGAAACATCTAACAAACCGCATGGAAAGATGAGTTTCTTGCCATGGTTCACAGTTTGAGGGCATGGTCCACTGGGTCAGAGAGTCTGAGGCCGCCAGCAGGAAGCAAAGAGAGAAGAGTGCGCTAGCTCAGCTCCCTTCCTCTTTATTCGGTCTGGAACCCCAGCCTATGGAATGACGCCCCCCACATTTAAGACGGCTATTCCCACCCTCAGTTAACCTAATTTTTTAAAAAATCCCTCACAGACAAGCCAAGGGTTCTGTTCCATGGTGACCCTAAATCCTGCTAAGGTGACAGTCAAGATGAATTGAGCAATGTTGAGACCTGAAAGGCGAGTCTTAACCAGATAAAGGCGGGAAAGGTACTCCAGGATCAACAGATGGGTAGTGTATTCTAGAATACTTGGAATGGCTCAAAATGTTAGCAGGGAGGGCAAAGGAACATGTTGTGGGGTCCCTTCTAGGGGACAGTGTCATCCAGGGTGCTGCTGATGGAGAACCATGTGAGGTCCAGGAGGCACTGAGCTGTCCCAGCATGCCTTGTGATTGTGCATGCGCATATATGCTCACAGTGGGAATGTGGAGATAGAAGGTTTACCCAGGACTGGACTTGCCTCCAGGAGTCTTATTTGGAAACAACAAGCAAACAGAACTAGACTGTATATTCATGAATGGGGCATGGGAAGAACAGCGGACCACAAGTCGCCACCTTTTGCCTGTAGTGGACAGGAAGTGTGTGCATCATTTATCCGGGTGTAGCGGTGTTCTTAGGTCATCTTCCCATTTAAGAGAAGGTGATGTGGAGGCTGAACCAAACTGTCAGTCTCTTTAACTAAGCCATCTCTGGGGTTAGTTCCTCCCAACCCCGTCCCCTTGACCCACAAACGCCACAACAGATGATCTTAAGAACCTATTTCCTCCCCTCCCCCCTCAGCCTTTAAATTATGAATGAAACGAAGGTAGTTTTATTCCTGTCACATAGCAATTTAGACAGTTGCCACCGGGAGCCCAGTCATGCCATCTATTCTAAATTCTTTGTAAATGAAGGCTGGGCACGCTTGCAGCCTGCAGTGTGGCAGTCTCTCTGTGGCACTTTCCAGCGCTCTTTCCCTAATTCTAATACGCATAATTTATGCAACGGCAAGTTGCTTGGCTACTGCCTAGCTGTGTCTTAATTTGTTCTGATTTTCTTGTTAGCAGCCCGCTGTAATGTCTGGCCTCCCGTTTCCAGCTTTGCTTTACAATGTATTCGAAGACTTTAATGAGGACCCCTGTTGGCGAACTGGCCTGAGCCTGCCCAGAGAGACTTGGGGAAGAACAACCACAGC
>NW_022196911.1:105755438-105758838 GCF_008632895.1 Mastomys coucha
AAAAAAAAAAAAAAAAAAAAAAAGTCTCCCAAATAACAAGGCCAGTTCATGTTTATTCATTAGTCCCCACCAAATGGACATGGTGGCCTTGGAGGGATGGGGTGGGAAGGTGACACGTGGGCCCTGTCTTAAAGCTGTGTGTTTTAGGGAAGTGGAGAGGAGGTGGGTACCGGCCAGGCTTTCCAAACACCTTACCGAACGGCTTGAGTTTTCTCTTTTGAAGTTTTTTTTTTGTCATGTACCAGATATTGTTGGGGGAGCCTTGCTCCACCAAGGTGGTGCCTCTGGGGCCAGAGTTGCCTTCTGAAGTCCCTTCTGTCTAGAATCCACAATCTGTAAAGAGCTCAAAGCTACATCTTGCTGGGGATACATGTGTACTGTGATGTTTTACAAGAGGGTGGCATTCATATGTCCACAGAGACATTCCTCTCAGGACAGCAATTACAAATGGGCAAGCTGGAATACCAGTTAATCAAGGTGTTTCCTTCCTGGACCACTTTATCACCTCTGGCTGATGTAATAAAAACATACAGTGTATGGCTTGGGCAATCGTTTCTTTCTGTGATGGAGCCTGAAGACACACATGACCTCTTTGGAGGAGTGCTTCCTGGTGCACACACTGGGAGAATGCCTTGGTTTGGTTTCTGTTCTCCAGCAGCAGAGCTGTCCACCTTCTCAGTGAGCCACCAGGTTTCCATTCTCCATTACTGACACACTGCAGTTCCCAGGTCTCCACAACTGTGGCACAACCCAGCTCAGCCAGCGCACAAACAAACGGAATACAGGCTCTGCTCAAGGACTTTGCCCAGGAGGGGGGCTATTTTAGACTTGCCCATCAAGTGCCTCCATAAGACAAGAAATGTGGCTTTTCTTCTCCCAAGGCTACATCCTTCTGTGTTGAGAATCATGGGAGAAAGGAGTTATTTCCCATTCTGATTCAGAAAATGCCAGGGTTGGCTTTGTTGTATTTTATTTTGTGTATCATTCTTTAATCCAAGCCAGCCTGGTACTCACTATGTAGCCCAGGCTGGCCTTGAACTTAAGGCACTCCTCTTGCTTCAGTACCCCAACAGCATGAGTCACCACCTTTGGCCTCCAGTTTGGATTCTAAGTAACCCTGTTTGGGTCATGGGCTCAGCAAGGTCAGCGGAGGTCATGCTGCGTGATTGGTTTAGGGAAGGTCCTAAGGCCACAGTGTGTCTATGAGTGTGTTTATGTGTGTGTATGTGTGTGTGGGGGGGGGGCAGACACCAGTAGATCCAGGAGTGCTGGCTGTAGTAAAACACCACTTGGGACTAACGGCCTCGGTACAGATGTTGACAGATGAGTTTGTCTTCCAGCTCCTAGAGTCACAGGCTCCCTAAGTCAAAGCCAAGGCTAGCCCTCTGGGGTTCAAGCAAAGACTGTGAAGACGATAGGTGTGTGTGGATAGCTGGGAATCTGAAAGGGCAAGGAAAGGGATCTTTCAATCTTCATTCCTTTTAAAATGTATACTTTAGTTTTTCAAGTTTTTATAGTGTACGTATTATATGCTGAACATATTTCCCCTCATAGCCTCGTTTTTCTTCCCTGGTCCTGTTTGTCCCCCTAAACTAACTCTTTCTCTCTTTAATATTGGGGAACCATAACCAAGAAAACAAGTATATGATGTTTGTCTTTCTGTGATTGGCTTAGTATGGTTATTTCCAGTTGTGTCTGTTTCCTGGCAAGCGTAATTTTGTTCTCCTTTCTGACTGAAGAAAAAAAAAATCCCATTTTTTGTGTGTGTATATGTGTGTGTATATGTGTGTGTATGAATGTGTGTATATATGTGTGTGTATATGTGTACATATATTTATGTGTGTGTGTATGTGTGTATGTGTCTCTATATATACACACATGTGTATATATGTATATATGTATATATATGTGTGTGTATAAATGTGTGTGGATGTATGTGTCTATATATACATGTGTATATGTGTATGTGTCTCTCTATGTGTGTGTGTCTTATATATACATGTATGTGTATATATGTGTGTGTGTATGTATATATATATATATATACATGTGTGTGTATATATATGTGGTGTGTGTGTATGTGTATTTCATGTTCCTTATCTGTGCCTTGTTGATACATAGGTCAAATCTACAATTGGATTATTGTGAAAACTATAATTTCACTTCACAAATTTGCGTATCATTCTTGCAGCAGGGGCCATGTTAATCTTCTCTGTAGTGCTTTAATTTCAGTATGTGTGCTGCTGAACTGAGCATTCTTATGAGACACGGTGGTTCCCTGTAGACCAGGCTATCTTTGAAGTTACTGTGTTGTAGCCAAGGATGTCCTTAAACCTCTCACCCTCCTCCTGCCTTCACCCCACACACGGCAGGCATGCTCCATCATTCCCAGTCTGCGTGCTTTGTGTGGTGGTGGGTGTCAGACTCCGGGCTTCGAACTCAGAGCTTCGTGCACAGCAGGCAAGTGCATGCTCTGCAGCCGAGCTCTGCCCCCAGCCCATTTTGTCTTTTTAAGACAAGGTCTCACTGGGTGGCACACCTTTAGTCTCAGCACTTGGGAGGCAGAGGCACGCATATCTCTTGAATTTGAGGGCAGGTGGTCTATAGAGCAAGTTTCCAGGACAGCCCCCTTTCGCCAGCCAAAGACAAGGTCTCATTGTTGCCCTGTTGGGTCTTGAACTCCCGTCCTCCATAGTCTTCCAAGTAGTGCAATCTGTAGGCCTGTGCCACTCGCCCTGATAGCTATTTGTCCCTTTAATGCTTTTGAGTAGCTGGAAACCCTAGAAATTGGCCCTCTCCATCCTGCCGGCTGGACAATCAAGGTGTTTCGGGCATGCTCCTTCAAAAGTGATGACAGGACTCCTCAATTTCTTCCAGCTTCTGCTGGCTTCAAGCCACCTGGACTGATGGTGACCTCACAGCAATCTGTCTCCCTTGTCATGTGACATCTTCCTTCTGTACGTGTCTGTGTCTTTGCACACTGCCTTCTCTCTTGCCTCTCTTTGAACAGGAACATCAGTTAAACTAGATAAGGACCCACTCTGCTCCAGTATGATTCCGTTGAAACTAGAGACACACGCAATAGCCCTCCTCCCACAGAAGTCACATTTGTGGATACTGGGGTTTGGACCTCAGGAGTTTTTTTTTATAGCGGTGTGGATAGGGATGCATATGTGTGCCTGGATATGGACAGAGTTCAACCTCAAGTGTGAGTATTCAGGAATTGTCCACTTTATTTTATTGATTTAAAAAAATTCTTTATTTAGCTAGTTGTGGTAGTGGTTATGGGAGTGTGCGTGCCTTTAATCCCGGCAATCAGAAGGCAGAGGCAGGAGGATCTCTGTGATGTTTGAGATGCTGATCTACAGAGTGAGTTCTGGGACAGCAAGGGCCGTACAGA
>NW_022196911.1:105758848-105788722 GCF_008632895.1 Mastomys coucha
AAACAAACAAATAAATAGAATAAAATAAAATAAAGATGCCTCTTTGTGCCCGTGTCAGAGGACAGCCTGTGGGAGTTACTTATACCATGTAGATCTCAGCTCACAGTCAGGTTGCCAGGTTTGGCTGGGTTTACCTGCTCAGCCCTCTTGCTGGTCCCAAATTAATTAATTAATTATGTAAAAGATAACATTTATTTTACTACTTATTATCGATTGGTCTTCCTCTAGCCAGAATGTCCCAATTTATTTTTATTTATTTATTTACTTAATTATTTATTTATTTATTTACTTACTTACTTATTTATTGTGCCAGGGTCTTTCGTGAGGAGCTGGGGTTCACCTCTTTGACTAGACTTGACTGAACTGGCTGGTGATACCCGGAGGTTCTCCTGTTTTCACCCCTGCAGGGCTGGGATGGCTTTTTAATGTGGGTTCTGGGGACCAAACTCAGGCCCTTGTACTTTCATGGCAGAAACAGCACTGACTGAGCTATCTCCCCAGCCCTTAGTATGTCTCTGCTGAGGGACATAACTAACTTGTGTCAGGCAGTGAGGGCTCGGGATTCTGAAAAGGTAGGTTGAGGCAGAGCACAGTGGGTTGTAATGAAGAGGCAGAAGCTAGACACTGAAGAGGCAGAGACCAGAGGTAGGATGTCTGGTTAGGGCGCTGAAATGGATCAGAACGTGAGTTCTGGAGTGCTATCATGTGCACTCCATGGAGATTCTCCATGGCAGCACTGAGAGGAAAGAGACAAGAAGTCACATACTGGGCTGGAGAGAGAGCTTAAAGGCACTCACTGAGAAAGCTTCATTACTGAAATTTAATCGCTGGAACTTACCTACAAGAAAAATAAAAAAGTGTGCATGTGGTGTCACACTCCTTTATTCCCAGCACTTGGGAGGCAGAGGCAGGGGAATCTCTGAGTTTTAAGGCCAGCCTAGTCTACAGTGTGAGTCCAGCACAGGGGCTACATAGAGAAACCCTGTCTGAAGAAGAAGAGGAGAGGGAGGAGGAGCAGGAGGAGGGAGGAGAAGGAGGGAAAAAGAGGAGGAAGGAGGAAGAAGAAGAGAAGAAAAGAAGGAGGAGGAGGAAGAGAAGGAGGAGGTGAAAAAGGAGGAAGAGGTGGAAGGGGAAGAGGAGGAAAGGGAGGGAGAGGAGGAGGAGGAGAAGAATGGAATGGTAACCAACTCCAAAAACTATCCTCTGATCCCCCTACTCACTACCACCACAAACAGTCATTTTTAAAGTGATGTGCATGGCCAGGAGTGGTGGTGTAGTTCACACCTTTAATCCCAGCACTTGAGAGGCAGAGGCAAGCATCTCTCTTGAGTTTGAAGACAGCCTCATCCGCATTGTGAGTTCCAGGCCAGTCGAGCTACACAGAGGGACCCTGTCTCAAAGCGAGGGATTTATATATTTGAAGTGCAGGCTTCAGTTTCTAGTTGGTTGATTGAAGTAGATAGACTTGGGAGTTTGGGATGAGGACGGTATGGCTTCTCTGTGCCCAACTCGTGGCAGGTTCACCAGCAGCTAAGTCACACTGGTTCCTGGAGTGTCACTTGCTCATGTGTGTGGGTCCCTACAGGTATCATACAGGCAAGCAAACTGCTCAGAGATAAGAATGAAAACTTGGTGCAGACTGACTTGGTCAACCTGAAGCAGACTTCAGGGAGTCTAGCAACAAGCTGCTTATTCCCAGTGTGTTTAAGCCCAGCATAATTTGGAAAAAGGTTTTCTGGTGTGATACTGTCCCTGCTGCACAAGGAAGGGTAATCATACTGAAACTCAGTTTCTTTCAAGAAGATGGGGTCTGGAGATATGGCGCCTTTACTAGCTTAGGGGCCTTAGGGCCTAGTCTGCTCTCAGCCGTACAGATAGCATAGAGGTCATTTAAACCATAAGCCACCTCTGGTCCTAGTTGTGGGAGATTTATATGGCCTGGCCCAATAGCTAACACAGATCAGGTAACCTGGCTATTAGCCACTTCTGGTTCTCAGCTGTCTGGATGGAAGAACAGGTTCTTCAGCTTTTCCATAGGAAAGACAATCCTATGTGCTCCACAGTCTTGATTTCCCTGGAGATCTGTGGGCACAGGGACCTCCATGTTATGCTCCCAACACTCATGCCTGCCCTGCTCGCTTCTGCATCCTTTCCCTTGTCCCATTCTGGAATATTCTCTTTCTCCGTGTTTGACTAGGGCTATCAAAAGCTTGCTCTGTCCTCAGTGCTCTGCTAATCGCGTTATGTGCTTCATCTCTTTGGATCTCTCAGGTAACCTGGTGAGGGGGATCCAACCCCTCTCATCTTCCAGAAGAAGAGGGACTTTCAGAGCAGGTTCCCTGACGATCCCCCTCTTAGCAAGGGCTGCCTGATCTGCATCCACGTTTCTCAGAGCTTTTCTCTGTACTCCTCAACCTGGGCTCATTTTACATTGTGATCCACCCGTGCGTGTCTTCGCACTTTAAAGAGGAGACTGTCTCTCTGTGTGTGTTCATGTGTGCGTGCATGTACGTGTGCAAGTGCACACAGGTTTGTGTATCTGCATGTGGGGACAGAGATACTCCTCAGTTGCTGTCCACCTTATTTTTTTTTTTTAATCTCAAAGGTTTATGTATTTTATGAGAATGAATGTCTTGTCTTCATGCATGTCCACGCAACATGTGTGTGCCTGGTCCCCGAGGAGGTGAGAAAAGGCCATGGGATTCCCTGGAACTGGAGTTATGGATGGTTTTGAGCCAGTATGTGGCTGCTGGGAATAGAACCTGGGTCTTCTGCAAGAGCAACAAGTGCTTTAAACTACGGAACCATCCCTTCTGCCTCTCTACCTTGCTTTTTGTGACAAGGTTCCTCATTGGATCTGGAATTCAAAATTTAGCTATCTTGGGCTGACCTGTGTCTACGTCCCTAGCACTGGGACTCCAGACACCAGCGCAGCTCTGACACTACACAGTAAGCCCCTGTCTCAAAAAACAAAATAAAATAAAGTGGTAGTAGACTTGAAGGCAGTGATTTGGCTTCCAATCAGGTTGATTGGAAGGAGGATGCCAAGGTCAGGCTTAACTGTTTGTTTGTTGTTTGTTTTTGTTGTTGTTTTTAAAACCTGAGTTCTGGGAGCCAGCATTCAGGTCTTCATGCATGCATGGCCGACACTTTACCCCATTAGCCATCACTCCAACCCAGATTGTAGCCTCTGTGAGGGGAAGGCTAGGGCTTCTTTCATTCTTGAAGTGCCCCATTTAGCCCTAAGGGCCCTCTCTATTGTTTGCTGAAGGAGACTGTGCTCCCGAGAGCACAGGACACCACCTTGGCACTTCCAGTTGTTCTGGACCCCACCTGGCTGCCCCAGAGGCTGGCAGAAATATCTCAAGAAACTTGTAACCTGTAAAGACCTGGGTGTCAGGCTCCTGGTTGGGAAGGTCTGATAGAGGGCCTGCAGACCATGGGAATTACACTGGATTTATGGGGATTACAAAAAAATAAAAACAAAACCACCCAGATAGAGGGGTTCCAGCCAGGCACTACTGTTGGTTGTTAATTGCTTCTCAACATTGCTTCAGCTACCCCGTAGAAAATGGAGTGGTGGGCAGTGGAGGCTCACACTTTTAATCCCAGCACTCAGGAGGCAGAGGCATTTGAATCTCTGAGTTTGAGGCCAGCCTGCCCTAGAGAGTGAGCAAGGGCTACACAGAGAACCCTGTCTTAAAAAAAAGAAAAGAAAAGAAAAGAAAAAAGAAAGAGAAGAGAAAAGAAAAAAAGAAAAAGAAATCGACATGAAAGAAAATGGAGTAGGTAGAAGGGGAGAGGGGACTAGAACCAAAAGTTGGGGGGGGGGAGCAGGGTTGGGCTAGCTATGCTCTATTCAACGCCAGGCCACAGCATGCATGGTATTCAGTAGAGTTACCTCACAGGATAGAGAACCGTTTGCAAACAGGTGGAGACACAGGGTTAGATCTCTGTGTGTGTTTGTTAGGGCCATCTAGAAAGAGGGAAACTCAAGGTTGGCCTGCAGGCAAGTGTGTGGGGGCATCTTTTTGATTAATAGTTGATATGGGAGGGCCCGGCATTCTCCTGTCAGTTCGGTCCGTGGGCGTTGGTCCTGGGTGTGTAAGAAAGCAGGCTCAGCAAGCCAGGGCGAGTGAGCCAGTAAGCGGTGCTCCTCTGCGGTTTCTGCTTCAGTTTCTGCCTCTAGGCTCTTGCCTTGAGTTCCTGCCCTCACATCTGTTGGTGATGGATTGTGACACTTTCCTTCCTAAGCTGCCATTGTCAGTCGTGGTGTTTATTACTACATCGTTCGGCAGTTTGCAGGTAGAATTGTTAGGGCATGCTGGGGAGAAGGAATCGGAGAGGGAGGGTCAGGCCCAACAGCTGTTTCTCTCTGGCTCTGGGAAACCCAGCTTTGAGGCAGCCCTGAATTTGCAGGCATGTTGTCTAGGCAGGTGCACAGAGGCCTAGACTTAGAGCTTCCTTTGGATCCTATGCCTTGCTGCCGTCCCGTTCAGTGGCTTAGTGGGACTCTTTTTTTTTTTCATTTTCCCTTGAGCACTGTGAATTGTGCAGCGGATCCCACTGTGCTGGATGTAGAAATGACACTAGCAAGCTCGGGCCATTCCATTCAGAACTACATATTCAAAACAGAATAAATCCCAGGGCAACGGATGCTTAGGACTTAATATGTGTGAAGTGTTTGGGAGTGTGCCCAGGGTTATAAGAGGTGTTTTGTAAGTATCTGAGGTGAGGCTTATAAGAGTCACCGTGAGGACCACTTGGAGTGTGAGCTAGGCGGGTCCTTGTACATCACTCTCAAGAGGGAAGGAAGAATGGCTGTTTGTGTAGAAGTAAAGCTGTGAGCCATGGACCAAGCCGTCTGGAATGATTAGGACAGCTATTCATAGTTGCCTACAGTACCGGCATCCAAGGTTTCCCTCAGGAGTTTGAGCCCTGGGATCCTAATATGTGTGGGCTGCAGAAAGTATTTTGAATAAACCCACTCTGGGAAATGTTATCCCAGGCACCTGGGTACCCAGGGAAGGAAGGGCACAGGTACATTTTCCTGAGCTCCAGGACTCTGAGGGGCCAGATTGGACGTACTGGCAGGTGAAGCTCGCTAGCTATGAGTCCAAGATCTCCTGGAACATCCGGAGGGAGAGCCTCACCAAGCTTTATGCAAACCTGGCAGTGTGCATCGGCTCAGGCACTGTCCCTGACCTCATTCTGTCGCAGGGAGGCATCTTAGGAGGTACCGTGCGGCCTGCTGCCAAGAACGGAGGAGAGTTAGGACTGGAACGTGCAACCTGACCGGCGGGCCTGGAGTCTCACAGTGCGGTTTCCTTGCTCTCTGAGCACATCCTCTTTGCTGTTTGTTGCTTTAATAAAAATGGTTTTAGGCGGGGGGGTGGGGAGGGAATAATAAAGCTGAGTTGATAATGTGTTTGAGCTTTATCTTTAGAACCTGTATTAAAAAAAAAAAGCCAAACTTGGTGGCGATCCAAGTTTGTAATGTAATCCCATGTACTTGAATGCATGCAGGTGCAGGCACATATCCCAACATACACACATATAAACATGCACCTACATGAACACATGTATGAACACCACACACATGCATAGAGCTTTAGGGACAAGTGTGGTGGCATGGTAATCCCAAAATTCAGGAGGCTAGGTAGACAGGGCATTGTGATTGGGCCAGTGCAGGCCACATTGTGATTGGCAGGCCACCCTTGGCTATACAGTGAGAATCTGTCTTTTTCTTTTTTTTTTTTTTTTTTTTTTTTTTTTTTGAGACAGGGTTTCTCTGTGTAGCTCTGAAGACCAGGCTGTTCTCGAACTCAGAAATCCGTCTGCCTCTGCCTCCCAAGTGCTGGGATTAAAGGCATGCGCCACCACCGCCCGGCCTTCTTTTCTTTTTTTAAAACAGATGTTTGATTTGGAATTAACCTGTCTTCTGGGAAGGAGGCCTAGGTTTCTGTAGTGAGAAAGACTTTGTTAATAATGTAACAAACCCAGATATGTTATAGTGTAGACCAACCCAGAGGTTACAGGCACCATTCAATCAGCATGTATTCATACTTCCATTTTGGTTAACTCCCATGCCAGGTGTGGGGGAGAGGGGGTGGGGTGGGGAGGTGGTAGTGGGGGGGATGGTCTCCAAATATTGTGAAGTAAGAGAGTCATTACCTTGCAGTGGAACCCATATAACCGACTGCCTCGACCTCCCCACATGTACTGGACTTCAGACAGCAGCCATTTTGTTGTGGCTCAGGACCCACTTAGCTGGGCATCTGTGTGTTGCTGAAGATCACTGGGTACAATTCAGCAAGCAGGTGGTCAGGACGGAGGCCTGGGGACAGCTTTGTTCACAGGGCTGCTGTCTCCACGGTGATGACCTCAGCTGAGGCCACTGGCCAGAGCATCTACAGACAGCCTTTCCAGTGTGGCGGTCTTGTGATATCCCCACTTTTATATGGTGGCTCACTGAGGGTTTTGAGTGAGAAAGAGTAGAAACTGCCAGTCTTGTAAGGCCAGAGTCCAGACACTGGCAGCTTTGCTTCTGTGTTATTATCCTACTGGTCAGACAAACAAGCACTGACCCACCCCAGATTCAAGGGAAGTAATGTAAATCCCACCTCCCAAGGGAGGTGTGTCAAATTGGTGGCCAGCTTCAAACTGCCTTATGTAGAAAAGCAAAGAATTAGGGTTCTGTGCTGTCAGGGAATACTTCAAAAGCTGTGTGATTGCCTGGAGGCTGAGGAGCCAGCTCCATGTAGGATGGTACACCATTTACTTTTTGTTCTTCAAAAAAAAAAAAAAAATATATATATATGTCATGCTTTCTGGTTTATTTAGGCCCATAGTTACAAAGGGGTCAGTTCCATCATGGTTGGGAGGCATAGTGGCAGGAGGGGCTCTGTTGGTGGCAGTGGGGACTTGACACTGGACTGTTCACGTCCTGGTTGACCAGGAAGCACAGGACAGTCTGGAACAAGGGTTGAGGCAACCTCCTGAGGCTCACCCTGGGGATCTCCCTCCAGCCACGGGGGCCTAATGTCTAAAGAGTGGTTCTCAACCTCCCTAAGGTTGCGACTCTTTAATATAGTTCTTCGTGGTGACCTCCAACCATAAAGTTATTTTCATAGCTGTAATCTGCTACTGTTACGACTCTTGACATAAATAGCTTTGGAGACGGAGGTTTGCCAAAGGGGGCATGACCCACAGGTTGAGAACCACCCCTCTACCGTCTCCACACCTTTCACAAGCTGGAGACCACCTTCTGAAAAGTGTGAGCCCATGGGGAACAGTCTAGATTCAGCCCACAGCATGAGAGGCTGCTCCCTTCTCTGCTGATCACAGTATGGCCAAGGCCTCTATTTACACACAGTAACTTTTGTCAGTGAGACCTGATACCCAGACCAGTAGAAACCTCGACCCCCTCCCACAAGGATTTCTGGGTATTTTTCTCTTAGTCTGTAAGAGTTTGTTTGTTTGTTTGTTTGTTTAAATACAAAAAGCTATTTACAAGGTACAAACCGGCCACTTGAAGCTGTTAGAACCAGTGACCATTCAGTGACATTTAGTGGAGGTCTCCTGAGATCACCACTTCACTCTAAAAGGAAAGCCCTCATCCATCTCCCATTCTGGCAAGCTCCTGGCATCTGCAAGCTTTCTGTGTCTCACTGCATTTTCACACTTTAGATAGGAACACATGCATCAGTAGGTGGAATTTTGTGTCTAACTTCTCTTACCTATCAATATTTTTTTTGTGTGTCTGGTGTGGCGGATTGAACTCAGGGTCTTAAGCTTGCTAAGCAAGGGTTCTATAGACCTGATGCTTGTTTTTTGTTTTATTTGCCTTGATTTTTTTTTTTTTTGTCTTTATTTTGGAGACAGAGTTTCATTGCGTAGCCCAGGATGGCTTCGAACTGGTGATTCTCTTGTTTTGTCCTCTGAGTGCTGGGGTCAGGGGCATGTACTATCATACATCATACTTGTAATGTTTTTAAGGGACATCATACTACTTGTGTAAAAACTCTGTTCCTTTTTCATTGCCGAGTAATATTTCACTACATAGACATACCACACTGTAAAAAAATATCTGTTCACAAATAGAGTGACATTTGAGCTAGTCTCGCCTCTTGGTTATTCACAGTAGGAGTCTATGAACTCCTAGTGATCAATTCCCAGTATAGAATTTCTGAGAATCACAAATGACAACTATGTTTATTTTTTATGTGTTACAGGTATTTTGCTTTCATGTATATCTATGTTACATATACAAGCCTAGTGACTGTGGAGGCCAGAGGAAGGCATTGGGTCCCCTGGAAATGGAGTTACAGATGGTTGGAAGAGCAGCAAATGCTCTTAGCCTCTGAGGCATCTCTCCAGCCGTCAAGTGTTTATGATTTTAAAGATGCCTGGCTTGTAGTATGCCTGTGCTCCATCCTGAATGCAAAATAGAGGGGTACAAATGCAATAAAGAAATAAAGGCAATAAGGAAAGGAAGGAGAAACGAGCAAAGGAAGGTGTCCACACTCTTGGTATGAAGATCTCATTTGCCCCCCTCAGGGTCACTGTCGCTCCTGATGTTAAGGTCATGGTGAAGGGGGGCAGGGTGGCATCTACATGGGGACACCTCTGAGGAGCGTGAAACTATTAGAGACTCATAGGCACTTGGGGGTCCTAGCTGCCAGAAAGAGGCTGCATAAATGATGCTCAACTAGAAGTGTTTTGTTTCTTTGTGTGTGTGTGTGTGTGTGTGTGTGTGTGTGTGTGTGTGTGTGTGTGTTGAATCCGTATGTGTGCATATGTATTTGGGTACACATAGCCATGCATGTTTTGTGGTCAATGTCAGATATCTTCCTCTATAGCTCTGTACTTTGGCTTTTGAGTTAGAGTCTGTCACTGAACCTGGGGATTGCTGGTTTGGCTAGGCAGGCCAGTGGGCCTCCAGAACCTCCCCATCATCTTTCCCCAGCACTGGGGTTACTGATGAGGGCCACCATGCTCAGCTCTTGTGTGAGTGCTCCAAACACTTTACCAATGGAGTCATCTCCCTGGCTCCCACCTTGAGATGTTTCAATGTTACATTTCAGCTTCCACTTTGAGCTAGCCACTCACACCACGCAGTCTCAGGCAAACGGTGATTTATAACTGTCTGGACCTCCAGTTTCAGGGCATCTAATGTTGCCTTCTGGCTTCTGTCAGCACTGCACAGTAGTGCACATTCCTACATACATGCAAGCAGAACACTGATACACATACAGTAAGTACATCTTAAACAAAACGTTCTTCCATATGCCTGTAGTGCCATTATTACACTAAAAATGGCCAACAGTTCCTTAGTATCTAAAATCCACCTCACATTAAGATGTCCTTAGCTGTTCCTCAAATGTGCTGTTAAGTCTATTTGAAGCGAGACCACTTTCCATTTGTTTCTTTGTCTCTGGTTTGCTTTAATGAAGATGTCGCCTCCCCCAATCCCAGTTTTCTCCCTGGCTCTTTGGAGCAGCTGGACTTCTTGTCTCGAGACACCTGAACACCAGTTTGTTTGAGCATTTCCTTGTGGCATAGTTGACTCTGTTGTCCTCATAGCTGGATTTCCTGTAACCTGGAAATTAGATTCAGAAGTTTGATTAGATTCTGGCAAAGAGTTCTCGCTTTTATACACTTCATATTTCATCCCATTAGGAGGCATCAAAGGTCACAGGCAAATGATTAGTGACACTAACTCTAATCCCTTTATAAGGGAGCTAATTGCCAATTCCGTCCAATTTATAAATGTCTGTGTGGCAGAGTGACCCCATGTCCATTGGCCACCAGTTATTGTTTGGGAGCTTGCAAACACGCTCATTTCCCCAGGCTACTGCCGTACTTTCTGTGTGAGCTAGTTGCAAGGAGTGCTCTGCCTTGTCTCCTAGCAGAGGCTGTGGGTCAGTCCAGAGGGTCAGGACATGTGCCTAATTATTTTCCTTTAATTATGAATTTGCAGGCTCTTGGGTTAGTATCATGTTCTCCAGTACTGAAAAACATCTCTCTCTCTCTCTCTCTGTCTCTCTGTCTTTCTGTCTCTGTCTGTCTGTCTGTCTGTCTGTCTGTCTGTCTCTCTCTCTCTCTCTCTCTCTCTCTCTCTCTCTCTCTCTCTCTCTCTCACTCTGGGTGTGTGTGTGTGTGTGTTGGTATACTTTTTTAGCTTACTTTATTGAGTTCTATCATCTACCACCCTTCCAACCCTTATTATACCCTAATCCCGTCCAAACTAGGTGAGAGAGAAAGAAGGTTAGAGGGAAAAGGGAGCATAGACCCCTTTAGACTACTTCCTGCTGATTAGGGGCAATCCAGCAATAGCAAAAGCAGCAGCAGGGGTTGAGGGGCAGAGGGGGCAGTAATAGCCACAGGCCCTCTTGGGGCTCTCATATTTATTCCCTCTCAAGAGTCCCCAGAATTCCAAACTTAAACTATCTGCAGCTGGCAAAACCCACACCCTGCCTAGAGCATAAATCACAGTCACCGGCTGTGTAGAGCATAAATCACAGTCACCGGCTGTGAAGCAGGCTCTCATACCACACCTGGGATTAAAGCAAAACACACTCACATGACAGAACTGGGCTTTTGTTTTGTTTTTTTGTTTTTAAGATTTATTTATTTTATGTATGTGAGTACACTGTAGCTGTACAGATAGTTGTAAGCCACCATGTGGTTGCTGGGATTTGAATTCAGGACCTTCCGAAGAGCAGTGAGTGCTCTTACCTACTGAGCCATCTCACCAGCCCCAGAAGTCAAAATTCTCAACTATGTGTGTATGCACACGCATGTGTGGAGATCCCATGTAGGGCATTATGCATGCAAGGCTAGCACTGTACCAATGAACTGTATCCCCCAGCATATATCTATTCTTTTGATGCCCAAATTGTCTCAAACCTGGAGTTAGGAATTGCTCCAAAAAGATATGGTTCCTTTTCATGTGGGATGGTGTTGAAAAGAAAGAGCAGATGCAGGCATGCAGGAATGTTCATTTCACTTGGGGTGAAGGGGGAAAGCAATGTGTCTTTCTTTCATTTTAGTAGCTAGGATACACACACATACAAATATTTTTTGAGACAGGGTTTCTCTGTGTAGCCCTGGCTTCCTGGAACTGCCTCTGTAGACCAGGCCTCGAACTCAGAGATCCGCCTGCCTCTGCCTCCCAAGTGCTGGGATTAAAGGTGTGCCATTGATCACCATACCAGGCCTGGCAACTAATGACATTTTGTTTCTAACTAAACTTTTTTTCTTGTGGTATTGAGTTGAACTCAGTCTCAAGCATGCTAGGCAAGGCTAGTCTACCACTGAGCTATCTCCCAACCCGGTCTTTAACGCTGCCAGTGATTTTTATATCATAGGCTTTCTTAACATCTTATGGCTCTTGTGTTTTCTGACAGTGAAACTCTTGGGCTCCCTGTTACGAACATTAATGTAATTGCTTATCTATATTATTCTCTCATACACATGAAATTGTCTCAAGAATCCCATTACTAACTCTCCTACTAATCATGTAGCCGCTGTGTAAAGTTTAAGATTTTCTCACAATAGACATTTTAGTTGTTGTTCTTAGATTTTATTTTCTATCCCCTTGGGGTGGACGGCCAGAACACCAAGTACAAATGCCACCTGAAACGATTCTTCCCTCTGGGCATTCTTATTTAAAACATGTATAGTAAGACTCGTTTGCTTCTGTTTTGTTTCTTCTTATAGAGTCTGCTTTTCCTTTGAAGTTTAACTTTGAATTTTGCCCAGATCAGGCATCTACATGGTATAGAAATCAATCCTTAGAACCTCTCTACCCCAGGCCACTTCTCCTGTCCCTTGTGAGGAATTTGTGTATTTTATTTTGTTTTATTTTATTTTATTTTGTGGTTTTTTTTTTTTTTTTTTTTTTGAGACAGGGTTTCTCTGTGTAGCCCTTGGCTGTCCTGGAACTCTGTAGACCAGGCTGGCCTCAAACTCAGAAATCTGCCTGTCTCTGCCTCCCAAGTGCTGGGATTAAAGGCGTGCGCCACCGCCGCCCAGAGTGTATTTTATTTTTAAGATTCGTTTTGGCTTATCTTTTGTATCTATCAGTTATACAACATAAGCAAGGAAGGGTTATTTTGTCTCACAGTTTGAGGGTACAGTCCATCATGGCGGGAAGGTGTGGTGGAAGGAACATGAGGAAGCTGGTCATGTTGTGTTCTCAGGCAGGAAACAGAGCAAGGAGAATTCACTCATGGACCGCACGCAGCCCATGGGACCATGCCAGCCATATTAATGCTGGATCTTCCTTGCTCAGGTAAGCATCCCTGGAAATACTGTCACAGACATACCCAGGGGTTGTCTCCTAAGTGGTTCTAAATGCTACCAAATCTACAATCAGACTGTTCCTCCGTGCCATGCCTGTCCTTGTGATTTTCGGAGCATCCATAACAGGGTCATCTTTCAGATTCTAGGCTGGGTCCCGTCCACTCTGGGGATCCTCTTGCTAAGCTTGGATCCTTAGGAGTCCTTTCTCCCTGTCAGTTCTAAAATACTCTTGTCTCCCTCCCTTTGTCTCTGTCATGAGTTTGGGGTCTTACACTCATCCATTGTTGCTCTTTAAGCTATTCTACTCTTGCTTTCTTCAAATTACTTCTCTTTTTATGTTTACTTATTTTATGGGTAGGAGTATTTTGCCTGTATATATACATGTACACCTTGTGTGTGCTTGGTACCTTCAGGGTCCAGAAGAGGGCATCGGATCTTCTGGGACTGGAGTTACAGGTGGTTGTGAACTACCACGTGGGAACCAAACTCCAGTCCCTTGCCAGGACAAGTTCCTTTAACTGCTAAACCATCTCTTCAGCTCCCCGACACCAGTCTTGTTTTCTAACCAGGTTCTGTGTTCCTTAAGGGTGAGGCCATGCCTAGAATTTTAGAGAACATGTTTATATTACATTTTTATTTTTTATTTTTTATTTTGTGGACATGCTGGGGATGGTGTCCTATGCCTGTGGTACCCCATGTAGAGGTCAGAGGATAACGTATAGGAATTGGTTCTCTTTTCTACCATGTGCATCCCAGGAATTGAATCCAAGTCACCAGGCTTGATGGCATGCGCCTTTACCCACGAAGCTTTAGAATTCTTTTCTATTTCCTCATGGTATCTAAGGTAGGCATGGGAACTCAATCATACGTAACAGAGCCAGGCAGTTCTTTGCTGATAGCAGTGGTCACATCCCACATGCTCACAGCAAACAGCGGATACTGCAACCTTATTCTGGCTGGAAACACAGAGCTACATTCCTGTGAGCCCCTGGATGCAACATTTTTACCAGTCAGTCGATTCATAACCTTGTTTGATGTGTGATTCTGTTTGAAGACACCTTGTTTGTTTAATACATACTTCTGAGTCATTAGCGTCGCATCCAGCCAACTGAGCCGTAACTCAGTCCTGCCCAGCTTGAGGGACACGCTCGTCGTCTTGGTAGAGCACATCACAGCTTTCGTGTGCACCGGAATGCCAGACAGCACTTGGCACCTCACTGGTGGGGGGCACTGCACACTGTGAAATCACTCACGAAAATATCATTAGAAAAATAAAAGTCATGGTGCTCAATAGGGAGTTCGGAAGACACGAACAGCCTCAGAGCTGAACCAGGTTGGCAGAGTCACTTTGTCTATTTTGTCTGACCTCAATAAGGCATGTATGCATGCGCAGGCACCTCTCTCTCGCTTTCTCTGTCCCTCCCTCCCTCCCTCCCTCCCTCCTTCCCTCCCTGCCTCTCTATGTGTATGTTTTATTCATGTATGTGTTGTTTGAATGTGTTCATGTGTGTATGCAGCTATGTGTGCATGAAGAGGCCATAAATTGATGTCAGGTGTCTCTCTAGATTGTTCTTTCTACCTTATTAAAAATGTTTTCCTTGCATCTATTTTTTTTCTTGTTTTTTCTTTTTTTTTTCTGAGACAGTGTTTCTCTGTGTAGCCCTGGCTGTCCTGGAACTCACTCTGTAGACCAGGCTGGCCTCGAACTCAGTCCTTGCATCTGTTGTTTTGTGTTCAGTTGTTGGCATGCTTATGCCATGGCGTGCACATGGAAGTCAGAGGATAGCTTTGGGGAGCCGGTGTAGGTCTTGAGGATCGAACTCAGATCATCAGGCTTGGTGGCAAGCACATTTACCTGTGGGATGATCAGTTTGGCCCCAGCTTATTTTTTGAAACAAAGTCTCTCACCAAACCTGGAGTTTCTTTCTTCAGAAAGACTAGAAGGTTCGCCATTGACCTCAGGGAATTTTCCCATCTCCACTTCCCCAGCACCAGGATTCTAGACAAGTGTTGTGTTGTTATGTGTTGTATGCATGTGTTGTGTTGCTATGTGTTGTATGCATGTGTTGTGTTGCTATGTGTTACATGCATGTGTTGTGTTGCTATGTGTTACATGCATGTGTTGTGTTGCTATGTGTTACATGCATGTGTTGTGTTGCTATGTGTTACATGCATGTGTTGTGTTGCTATGTGTTACATGCATGTGTTGTGTTGCTATGTGTTGCATGCATGTGTTGTGTTGTTATGTGTTGTATGCATGTGTTGTGTTGTTATGTGTTGTATGCATGTGTTGTGTTGTTATGTGTTGTATGCATGTGTTGTGTTGCTATGTGTTACATGCATGTGTTGTGTTGTTATGTGTTGTATGCATGTGTTGTGTTGTTGTTATGTGGTGTATGCATGTGTTGTGTTGTTATGTGTTGTATGCATGTGTTGTGTTGTTATGTATTGTATGCATGTGTTGTGTTGTTGTTATGTGTTGTATGCATGTGTTGTGTTGTTGTGTGTTGTATGCATGTGTTGTGTTGTTGTGTGTTGTATGCATGTGTTGTGTTGTTATGTGTTGTATGCATGTGTTGTGTTGTTGTTATGTGTTGTATTGTTATGTGTTGTATGTATGTGTTGTGTTGTTATGTGTTGCATGCATGTGTTGTTATGTGTTGTATGCATGTGTTGTATTGTTATGTGTTGTATGCATGTGTTGTGTTGTTGCGCTGGATGGCATGTGTTGTGTTGTTGTGCTGGATGCATGTGTTGTGTTGTTGTGTTGTTGCGCTGGATGCATGTGTTGTGTTGTTGGGCTGGATGCATGTGCTCTGGGAATTTGAGTTCATGCTCATGCATCAAGCAGTTTACAGACTAAGCTTTAGTCCCAACCCTGTTACTCACATTTTTTGTAAGTGTATTACTTTTCTTAGATTAATTTTTTATTTTATTTTTCAGTTAATTCTTTTCCCCCCAGTATAAAACCCTTTATGTGGTAACCACAGCTGGAGCCCAGGTCCTCTGAGTGGAGACTCTGGTGTGAGAGTTCACACGATGGTCAGTAAATTCCTCATAAGGAGACTCGGTGAACACAATCTCTTTCCAGAGCTCGGGGATCAGGTAGCTGTGGGTCTTGGAGATGGCATCAAAGGTGGCCTTGGCAAAGTTGCCCATGGTGGCAGTACAGGCCCTGGCTGAAGTGTAGCTGTCACCTGTACCATCTGTCATCAGTAGCTTCTTGGGCACAGGGGCAGAGACACACACGTAACTAAAAATAGAAAATAGTTGTTCTTCAGGAGAACACCTCTAGGGCCTCTGGGGGAGGGATGAGATGTGCCAGCACAGAGCCACAGCGGCCTGTCACCTGCACAGAACAATGTGGAACCTGCCAGTCTTGTTTCCCCAGTAGCCTCTCTGCATAGGGACAACAATGGCCAAGATGACGGCCCCTTGGATGGCAGTGACTACCTCCTTGGAGCACTTAACACCAAGACCAACCTTTAGGGACGTGTCCAGGAAAAAGTCAATAATCTTAGATTCATAATGGGCAGGGAGATCTCCTCCAGGGACTTGATCTTCATGTCCTTCACTAGGCGGCCCAGCTTGGTGACGGGGATCCCCTCCTTGTCTTTGGTTTTAGCTCGTTGAGCCCCATGGCCTTGATCATGGCTACAGCCTTGACTGTTACCAACCACAGCTCCTAAACATGCTGCCAAATCTTCCATTGAAGCTTCTGAGGCCTCCTAGTCCTGGGCCCCCAGGTCCTCAAGACCTCCCTACTGCACTATGTCACATGCCATTTGGTATTTCCTGAAGAAGAAACAGCTATTTTTAAAAATTTTAATTATATGTATGTGTATCTATGTGGGAGTATTCACACATGAGGACAGTTGTCCACGGAAGCCAGAGGAGGGCGTTGACACCCCTGCTCCAGGATTGGAGTTACAGGCTGCACAACATGGGTGGAGGGAGCTGGACTCTGGTCCTCTGAAAGAGCAGTCTGTCCTTTTAATCATGAAGTTGTGTCTCTTGCAGGTCTGTTTCTATCCATGGATGATTCTAAACCAGCTGAAATATTGATTTGGGGGGTTCAAAAGCTCACTGAAGTGAGTGACTTTGACACATGGAATCTGTAAGAAGATTGGCCTTGCCAATCTGAGTTAACTCAAGACTAGTTTTTGTTTTTTGGTTTTTTGTTTCTTTTTCTTTCTGGGCTTCATGTTCCTTGAGCACCACCGGATGATTTCTAAAGCTTTTCTCAGGACTGCCTTTCTAGTTTCTGAGTCCCCGTTGCTTTTCAATTGACGCCCTGTAGCTGGCCAGGTCCTGATCTAGTTACTCTTTCCTTACAGGTTTGTAGACTTCCACGCAGCTGCTTCTACCTGCTCCCCCTCCCGGGCCTCCCTGCTCACTGGCCGGCTAGGACTACGGAATGGAGTCACGCACAACTTTGCAGTCACCTCTGTAGGGGGGCTTCCACTCAACGAGACCACCTTGGCAGAGGTGCTGCGACAGGCGGGTTATGTCACTGCCATGATAGGTAATGTGCCTCGGGGAGCTGCTTCAGGGGTTGCTGCATCTCTAAATGGCTCCTGCCTCTTCTGCTCACATCTGTGTTTTTTCCCCAGTTTCTTGCTGGGTGTGGTAGGAATGCTCTCAGCTAACTTTAAGCAACTGCAAAGACCTGACTGTAGCCCGGGAAACGTGCGTAGTTCTTTTGTCCCATGATAATAAGCTTAGTGGTAAGTGATTGCGTCCATTGGGTCAGATTATCTTAAAGATAACTCTGGGAACTTTTTCAGACTCTCTTCTGCTGTTGTGAGCACACTGGCTTTTGTTCTTGTGCCTGTGGCTGCCATGGCTCATCTTCGGGGTCCTCCATTATGATTAGGTTCGAGGAGGGAGAAGAGTAGGTGGCAGGCTCATGTGTATCCACCTACTTCCATCAGGAAAGGGAGACTTTTGTGTAAGATAACCGTCCTTCATTCCCAAGAACTGGGCTTTTAAATCTTACTGTCCAGAGTTGGGTGGCCTGGCTCCTGGGTTGCAAAGAAGGCTGGGGAACTTGGGACGGGATTATAATCATCGACGTCGCCCTGGACATGGTCCTCTTGAACAAACCCGGCAGCTCTAGGCTAGGAGTGCATCAACGATGGAGCACCTGCCTAGAATGCACAGTGCAGCGGGTGCCGTCTCTGTAGACAAGCAGCCCCAGCCCTGCCCCGTCGCCACCATAAATGAGGGCATGCATATACGATAGGAAGGCAGCAGTTGATTCCCTATTGCTTGACTGATTCTTTCTTTTCCTTCCGTTAGTTTTTTTTGTTTTTGTTTTGATACAGTCTCTCTTGTTTTTCTTTTTTTAAGATTTGTTTATTCATTTCATGTATATGAGTGCACACTGTAGATGTACAGATGGTTGTGAGCCTTCATCTAGTTCTTGGGATTAGGACCTCTGCTCGCTCCGGTTCGCCCCGCTCACTCCCTGCTCGATCTGGCCCAAAGATTTATTATAAATAAGTACACTGTAGCGGTCTTCAGATGCACCAGAAGAGGGTGTCAGATCTCATTACAGATGCTTGTGAGCCACCATGTGGTTGCTGGGATTTGAACTCAGGACCTTCGGAAGAGCAGTTGGTGCTCTTACACGGTGAACCATCTCACCAGCCCCAGTCTCACTTGTTTTAAGATGGCCTCAAACTTATTCTAGAGCTGAGAATGACAGTGAACTTCTGATCCTCCTGCCTCCACCATGCCTGGTTTTACGTGGTCCTGAGCACAGAACCCAGGGCTTCGTGGGTGCTAGGCAAGCACTCTACCAACTGCATCCCTAACCTTCCTTTTGGAAACAGGGTCTTACTATGTAGCCCAGGCTAGCCCCAACATACAGCCCTCTTTGCAGCCTCAGAGTGCTGGGATTCCAGGCTTCTTTTGCTTGCGTATATTTTTAAGGTGCCTTTTATTCAGTGAGCATTATGTTCTAGCCACTAGGATGCATACATTTACACAGGATTATTAGTCTCTTATTATAGGGCTAGAGAACTATGTCTTGAACCCCAGGGCACCTCCTTCCCATTCCTATCTGGAAAAGGCGGGGTCGGCACAGGATCTGACCCCAGCCTTCTCCAGGTGCTGAGACCACACAGCAGTTCCCACAGTCTCCCCATCTTTATTTGTGATTGTTAGTTACTTACAAAGATTCCTGCATCTCTCCACCATCACGAAATGGCAAGGGAGGGTGTGCCAGGAAGCTTGTGACAGCGAGGGTCCCTGTGGAGGAGACACTGGTCTCTAGAGCCTTCCGTGTTAGCTTGGAGGATGTTGCTTTCCTCAAACCAAAGGCTGGCATCTCTGTCTCCTTCCCTACTCAGGGTGACATTCGTTGTCTCGGAAGGAGAAGCCCCAGACAGTGGAAGGAAGGGATCAATTAAGTGTCATTCTTCTCTCTTCTAACTTCCTGTGCTGCTTAGTTTTATGCTAGCCGGACACACGCTAAGTCAGCCGAAGGGAGGGAAACTCGAGTAAGAAAATGCCTCCGTAAGATCAAGCTCTAGGGCGTTTTCTTAATCAGCCATTCATGGAGGAGGGTGCAGCCCATGGTAGGTGGTGCCATTCCTGGTCTGGTGGTCCTGAGTTCTACAAGAAAGCAGGCTGAGCAAGCCAACGAGGAGCAAGCCAGTAAGCAGCACTTCTTCGTGGCCTCTGCATCAGGTCCACCCTCCAGGTCTCCGCCCTGCTTGAGTTCCTGTTTGGAGTTTCTTCACTGATGAACAGTGATGTGGAAGTGTACGCCAAAGAAACCCTTTCCTCCCGAAGTTACTTTTGGTAACGGCATTTCACCACAGCAATAGTAACTCTAACTGAGACACTCCCTCCTCTTCCCCCACACCCTGAGGTATAATTACGCTGACAGCATCAGTTCCCAGAGGACACATGAGCTCCCCCGAGGGTTGCCAGTTAGATAGACCTCTAAGCTGTGTCCATTTATCCCCAGAGTCAGGAGCAGTTTGGTCTCTGGACTGCCGGATGCTAGAGTCTTATTCTGGGCTCTTCTTCATCTACTTTGGTATTAGGGTTCCTTCTGGCCTTTAAACACCAAGTAAGCGACTGATCGCAGGTGCCTGTACACCTTCCACCCTTCCCCTTACCCAGAATGCACCTTTTGCAAGACCTGAAGAAAATGAGAGCATCTCCTTGCTTATGAATGAAACCTACGGGAGGGCTCCGGGGTCCATTCACGGTGCTCAGGACTGCTTGAAATCCCCATCTGTGCTCACGTATTTTTACCTAGTTGTGTAGGTTTCCCTTGGCTCTACCCCTTTACTCTATGTTATTTTATATTTTATTATAATAGACTTTTTTTTTTCAGACAGAGACTTTCTGTGTATCCTAGCTTTTATTCTTATAAGCTGACCTTGAACTTCTGAACTTCCTACCTCAGTGTCTTAGGTGCTGTGCCCACCGTACTAGGTTTCTCTCAATTGTTTCTTTGTCTGTTTTTTTTTAAGATTTATTTTATTTATTTTTTATGTGTATGAGTACACTGTAGCTATACAGATGGCCGTGAGCCATCATGTGTGTGGCTGCTGGGAACTGAACTCAGGACCACTGCTGGCCCTGCTTGCTCAGGCCCACTCGCTCCAGAGTAATACACTGTAGCTGTCTTCAGACGCACCAGAAGAGGGCGTCAGATCTCATTACGGGTGGTTGTGAGCCACCATGTGGTTGCTGGGATTTCAACTCAGGACCTTTGGAAGAGCAGTCAGTGCTCTTACCCTCTGAGCCATCTCCTTAGCCCCTTTGTTTGTTTTTTGAGGCAGGGTTTCACGTGATGCACTCCTGATTGTCCTTGAACGCACTAAGTAGACCAGGCTGACCTGGAACTCACAGAGATCCACCCCTCTGTCCCCTGAGTGCATGTTTCTTTAAAACTGTTTTTCAGGTCCACAGAATAGGGCTGGGCATGGTGGGATATGGCTGTAAGCCTAGCTCTCAGGAGGATAATAAAGGAGGTCTTGAATCTAAGGCCAGCCTGAACTAGAGTAAAACCTTGTCTTAAATGAAACAATTTGCAGTTGCAAGAAGGGGACAGAGGGCTCTTACAGGAGCTAATATAGACTCACTGACTTACTTTTTTTGCCCCGCATGCTTTCTTTCAAAGGTAGTTTGGTTGTGTTTTATTGAGGTCATATCAAATAGTTTACTTAGTCACAGCCTGTGTCTGCTCTCGAGCTTCCCTCCTTCAGTCAAAGGTACCACGGTTTAGATCTTTGGATTGGTGATGTATCTCTGACTCCCTCGCCTTGGCAGCGGTTTCCTGGGATCCGGTCCTCAGAGCAAACGAGCGGATCAGAGGTTCTCACATTGTCAGAGCTCGGTCCCACATCACCCAATTATCCCCTCAGAATGAAGGTGTTGGTGGAACAGGACCTGCAGGTGGCTGAGTTTCTCATTTGCTGCCCTGCAGGTGTCTTAGTACCAGAGCTACTGGGGAAGCACCCTCTCCCCTCTCTGCAAACTGCTTGACACTACCCAGAGAGGAAGATGCTGAGACCAGGCATTTCTGAGACCATGCAGGGTGGGGACCTGCACCCATCCCCATCTCATCAGGACCCTCCACAGGGTGGCACAAGCCACGCGCTCCCTAAGGAACAGAGAGGCTCAGCTGGGCAGCATCTCTGAGCTGCTGGGAAGAGGGACTATCCCCAGCTATCTTTCCCATGTGGTCCTGAGTCATCCAGTCCTTGCTTGTCTTCTGCCTCCCTGTAGGATCCCTTGGGGTCCCAGAGAGCAAAACTCCACAAGCACAGGGCCTTGGCAGCTTCTCTTTGCCCTCAGGGAAGGGTGGAGCTGACGGGAACTAAATGTGTGGTCTGCATCTCTGAGGGTCTACATGCTCCCACAGAGACCCCTCTGAATGCCCCCCTCTCTCTCTTTTCCACAGGCAAGTGGCACCTTGGGCATCATGGCTCTTATCACCCCAATTTCCGTGGTAAGAATTCTCTTGGAGTTTGTTCCCTAGGAAACAGAAAAAAAGGATCTCTGTGTAAAACAAGGCTATGCGAATTTGAAACCATTGTAGCCCTGGGGAATAATCTATGTTAGTACATCTTTACTTCCAAAGTCACTTGGATACATGTGGGGTACCAGTGCCCCCATCCTCACATCTTTCTTTCTAGAACCTTCCCTGGTCCCCTACTTGCTGCCTGTCAGCCGGAAGACTAGTCCACCGGGGGTCTGTCTTAGGGTTTTATTGCTGTAAAGAGACACCATGACCATGGCAACACTTACAAAGGAAAACATTTCACTGGGGCTAGCTTACAGTTGTGTCCAGTATCATCATGGTGGGAAGCATGGCAGTATGCAGGCAGACAGGGTGCTGGAGAAGGAGCTGAGAGTTCTATATCTTGATCCACGGGCAGCAGAAGGAGACTATGTGCCACACTGGCGTGGCTTGAGCAGAGGAGACCTCAAAATCCTCATAGTGCCTATGGGCCTATGGAAGTCAATTCAGACTACCACAGAACGTCCATTTCCTTCCATCCTGGTTCTTGGTACCTTTGGGGAACATTCTACGAAGTCCTGAAGGCATGGGTAGAAGGAAGTGAGAAACTGTGGCCCAAGGGGTTTATCAGAGCGTGAATCTGTCTTGTGGACCTAGAGAGAGGTCCCTGTCTCCCGGCCTCCTCCTGCAGCCTTGGAGAAGAAGGCTGGGACCATTTGGATTTTCTCAAAGCTCAGTGGATGCCCTCTCTAGTGTCGGATTTGCTAAAATACGAGTATTCTTTTCCAACTCATAGTTTGTGCCCCTGCCTCTTCCTTTGCTTATGGGAGCCCACAGACTGCCCCTTAGAAGCTGTTGGCCATACCAGCAAATGCAGCCCTTGGTCCTACAGATGCCTGCCCGTCTTCTCTTGCCACTTGATACACAAATAGGTGGCCTTTTCCTTTAGTCTGATTCTCTGACGATTCTGCAAACTTCTCCCTCACCATCCCCCTACTCCCAGTGTCTCTAACCGTGTGGCAAAGGGCTGCATTGAGCCTCAGGGATCCCTTTAAAGGAACACAAAGGGCAGAAGATGGAGCTGAGCCATTTAAAAATAGCCAGCGGAGGAAATAAACACCAAGACTGGCCACTAACAAAAATGTCACTCCAGAACGTGTGTTCCCTTGGCCTTCAGGCCTTACTTCACATATGAAGGGTGGATTAGATCCGTTGGTGACATCTTGATCGATGTTCCTGGAGTCCCTGGGTAGAGAGGCATACTGAGGCTGAGCCCTGCTTAGAAGAAGGTCCAGGATGAGTTTGTGAGTCTGACCCAGGAGTGCAGAGTAGGAAGAAAGAGATCTACATATTTGCTGCCTTTGCCCCAGATAGTGCTGGAAGTCTTCTTGCTTGGATTTAGTGGGATTTCTTGGCTGCTAATTTCTGTCCTCTCCTGTGCTTTGCACCCTGCCCACGTACACTATCCTGGTTCCCATGAACCCTCATCTTCCTTACAAACCCAATATAGAGCATGCCAGACAATCACACATTCCTCATATGCATCCACACTCCCCGGTCCCCTACTGGTTATTTCAGAGACCAGGACTCCAGTAAATACCAAGGCTTCTCACGAGCTCTGGGTCTGAGGATAGCTGATGTCTAAACTAAGAGTTAGCATCCAGCATGGGCCAAATCCAGCATGCTATGTGTGTCTGTAAATACAGTTTTTCTTGGAGAACAACCATGTACGTCTTTGCGCATGTTGCCCATGGGTGCTCTGCCTTGGGAGAGACTTGTTGGCGATAAAGTCTGAAATATTTAGTCATCTTGACAGCAGGTGAAGCTGCAGCTCAGGGTTCTCCTTTACCTATGAGGCACTCAGATCTGTTTGTACAAACGAAGTTGACATGGACCTATGAGCTTTTCTTCAGTCACATTTACCAGCTGTACTGGCTGGTTTTGTGTGTCAACTTGACACAAGCTGGAGTTACCACAGAGAAAGGAGCTTCAAGTGAGGAAATGCCTCCATGAGATCCAGCTCTAAGGCATTTTCTCAATTAGTGATCCAAGGGAGAGGGCCCATTGTAGATGGTGCCATCCCTGGGCTGGTAATCTTTGAGTTCTATAAGAGCAAGCTGGACAAGCCAGGGGAGGCAAGCCAGTAAGGAACATCCCTCCATGGCCTCTGCATCAGCTCCTGCTTCCTGACCTGCTTGAGTTCCAGTCCTTGACTTCCTTTGGTGATGAACGGCAACATGGAAGTGTAAGTTGAATAAACCCTTTCTTCCCCAACTTACTTCTTGGTCATGATGTTTTGTGCAGGAATAGAAACCCTGACTAAGACACCAGCCATTCTATATGTACTAGTCTAGTTGCCTTTCTGGGATTGTGACATACACCATGACCAAAAGGAACTTCAGGAGAAAAGAATTTATTTGGCTTATACTTCCAGATCACAGTTCAAACATTGAAGGAAATTAGAGCAGGAATTTGAGGCAGAACCTACAGAGGAATTCTGCTTGCTGGCTCTCTCAAAGACCTACATTTAGCTAGCTTTCTTATATAGTCTGGGACTACCTGCCTAGGGAATGGTGCTGCCCACAGTGGGCTCGGTCTTTCACATCAATGAAGAAACAAGACAGGTGCCCACAGACATCCACAAACTAATCTGATCTGGGAAGTCTCTTAATTGAGACCCTTCCTTTGTCGGGCCACTCTAAGCTATGTCAAGTTAACAAATTTAAAGCTCACTGAGCGCCTACTGGTGAATGGGGATCTAATGTTCCAACTTAAGGAGTACAGGTGCTAAAGGGGAAGATCTTGTCATTCGTGCTGACAGAGAATCTGAAGGCTGTGGTAGGACTATAAAGAAGAAAGAGGAAGGGGCTAGTGGGCTGACAAGGAATGGGGCATATTATAGGAAACCGCACTAGAACTGTGCTGAGCAGCTTCTGTGAAGTTTCATTGGTGACAGTTACAGAGAAAGCAATTCAGGGCAAAGCCACTGGGGTTGCAGGGTATGAGTCTCACGAGTCACAGGAGGCAGCTGGTTTAGGATATGGAGCGTGCAGATAAAGCAGGTAAGGGACTGATGCAGGGGGAAACCCTCCTTGCTGCTTGCCAGGCCCAGTCAAGAGCTTGAGTAGAAGAGATGCGCTAAGGGAGACTGCCAGAAAGGGATTTGGATCCCAGCGCTCACATTCTTACTTCCTTCATTCCATTCCGCCTCCCAAACCGGATTCCCTCAACATTTAAGTCTGCTACATCCAGGAACAACTTCCTGCTCGGACCTTCTGTTTCCATTCTGCAGGGATTGTGGGCTTACAGCATCATACCTGGCTCATCCACTTCTTGTGGCTTAACTTATCTTACTTTCTTTGTTAAAAAATGATGTATGTACTTTAATTTTGCGTGGACACACACACACACACACACATTGTGCTGTGGGATGCATGTGGAGGTCAGAGGACAACTTTTGGGGGTCATTCCTTCCACCATGAGTTCTAGAGACTGAACTCACATCGTTAGTCTTTGTGGGCAAGCACCTTTAGCCGCTGAGCCATCTCACTGGCCCCATAAAGAAAGCTTCTTGAAGGCATAATTTTGGTTCCTTAAACTGTCATGTAGGCAGTGGATTTATTTCGTCTCATCAGGCACTCCTGTGTGTATTCATAACTTCATGGAGGGTGATCAATGGTCAGAAATCCTTGATACTGCCTCCAGGTCTAGGTTAACTCCTACCACGAAACATTGCACAAAGCTAGTCCTACAGGCAGAACCCGGCAATGTGATTTTTTTTTTGCATACTTCAAAGGGGTATTAATCAAATCCTTTTTTAATTACACACTCTAGAGTACTGCAATATTAAATGACGGGAAATTAAATTTTCATCTTGAGTGTAAAAGGGCAGGCATGCTGATCAGCGGTAAGTGGGGGTGCTAACCGATCACCTGTCTTCTAGGCTTCGATTACTACTTTGGAATCCCATATAGCAATGACATGGGTTGCACTGACACCCCAGGCTACAACTACCCTCCTTGTCCAGCGTGTCCACAGAGCGATGGCCTATGGAGGTAAGACAGTCCAATGTGTTGGCTATGGGCTTTCAGTTGAAGTGGAGACCTGATGTTCTAGAATAACTCAGTGAGATAGATGTGGAGAGTTGAGACAGCACGCAAGATAGAGAATACATCCAGGGAAAAGGTTTCCATTTATGTCCTAAGGCAAAGATGGGAACTACAATTTTTTTTTCTGTTGGAATTTTCCAGAATCACTGAATTGTTTAGCTCACCTGGGGAGAGCCTTGTGCTGGCCAAGGTCTCACACAGGTGCAACTTCCCCTCTCCTCTGCCTGCTGGCTTTGCTCCCAGGGTATTAGCTATTTGCCAGGCCGGGACATGGGCCATACAGAGAGAGAGACAGAGACAGAGCGACAAGAGACAGACTGACAAAGAAAAGGGGAGAGAGAGAAAAAGAGAGAGGGAGGGAGAGAGAGAGAGAGAGAGAGAGAGAGAGAGAGAGAGAGAGAGAGAGAGAGAGAGTTGCTAAGCTTTACTGAGGCAACAAGAGCTCAGTCTCTAAGCTCCTCTCTCTCAGGGCCTATGCTGTGGTTGTTCCTAAGGCTGCAGGTGTCTGAACTGCTTAGGGAAGGTCTCCGCTGACTCATTAATAACATAATAGTTAATATACTAATGGTTGTTTATTGAGAGGTTGTTACCTTTGGGGTACATCCCACCCTTACCTGTAGGACCAATTTGCCTCACCTAGGTCGCAGCAGAGATAGCAGGAGACAAGAATCCAGATTGCAGCCTGAGTCTTTAAGCCCAGGGCCTGTGTCCTGCAGGTTTGCTTCTTAGTGTGTGGTTATTGGACCAGCAACTGGCACTGTCACCACCTGGGTGCATATCAGACACACAGAGCTCCCTCCCAGGTCTGCACTTAACAAGATGGCACGTGACTGTGTGAAAGGCTGTTGCACGTCTTGCTGCCTTTCTTACACAGCTGTGTGTGGCCTATGAGTCACCCATGTGGCCGTATCATGGCCTGAGATATCTCAGTCGACGTCTCCATCTCTCCCCCTCAATCTCTCTCTCTTCCTCATCAACCTGTATCACAATCAAACAGAACCAAAGGCATTGGCTTGTTGGGTTAGATTCTAAATGACAGTGGAATTCAATCGAGGCAATTAAAAGCTGTACATTCCAAGAAAATATGGAATAATCAAGCCAACACCATAAGGTCATGTTTTTTTTTTTTGGTAAATATTTATTTATTTCTATGTGTATATGTGTGCATCTGTGTATAGGTTTGTACATGTGAGAACAGGTATCCAAAGAGGCCAGAAGAGGGTATCAGATTCTTGGAGCTGGAATTACAGGTGGTTTTGCTCCGCCTCATTTGAGTATTGGGAACAGAACATGGCTCCTCTGCAAGAGCAGCAACTACTAAGCCATCTCTTTGGCTTCAACTTTTTCTTTAAAATAAAAATGTGTTTGGCAATAATTTACCCAGTCTGACCTCATCCCCTATGGTTCTACAGCAGAGTATTGTATGCATTTGGTGTGGTGTAGTCAGGTTATCCCCAGCCCATCTCTAGTTGTCCTTGGGAGGACGCACTTGACACTGCACACTTCTTGCCCTTTCACTCAGTTCTTGGTGGTAACCAGGGCAGAGAGCTGCCTTCTGTCCTCCCAGAATCCCCTGTAAGGGGCACAGGTGACCCCATGCTAGACAAATGGAGACCTCTGAGACTGAAGATAGCTCACTCAAGATCATGTCCCGAGGAGAAGGCATGTGGCCTGTCAGGTTCTCTTCAACCCTAGGGCCCACAGGTTCTCTTCAACCCTAGGACCCACAGATTCTCTTCAACCCTAGGGCCCACAGTAGAATCTGTTTTCTCCAGGAATTGCTATCCTTCTGACTTTTTTTTTTTTAAAAACTGGGTGTCACCCAGTTCCTCCATGCTTTCTAAACATGATTCAAAATTAAAACTACCATCTTATACATTCTCTCTGGTTACTAGATTTTCCCCTCACATGATATCCTGTCATGGACTTAGGACAGTACCCACAGTACTCAGTGTTGCTCATTCTAGACAGAGCCTTCACTGAGGCTGGATGGTAGAGAAAGCCAGCAAGGAGAGTGGTGGTTGGTAGACTGCTGAACTGTTCACACCTGTTCATACCTCAGTGTCTCTCGCTGCATGGTGGAAACCGTAACGGCCCAGGCTCATGAGCACCTCACCAAGTTTTACAGGGTGGCTGGCTCACCCAAGGAGCACCGACATCTATTCAAAGGGAGTAGAAAAGCAAATGGCTGGTCTGCTGAATCCCTCAGGACCAGCTAGGTAGTGCTTTGTATCTGTGTGTCGATGCACCGAAGCCTTCTGTGTTTCCCACCCAGGAACCCTGGCAGGGACTGTTACACAGACGTGGCCCTTCCTCTCTATGAGAACCTAAACATTGTGGAGCAGCCTGTGAACCTGAGCGGCCTCGCACAGAAGTACACAGAAAAGGCAGTGGAGTTCATTGAGCAGGCAAGGTAAGGAGCACAGGGCCCCGTCCCTATCCCCTCTGCCACACCTACCAAGTCCTCCTGACCTGTCAGGGCTGAGGCGGAGTTTTATGATTCACCAGGTATTCATACATGTCTCCCATATGCTAGTTACATTGGAAAATGGTTTAACAGACTCTCTGGTCCTGGGTTAGAAGTTCTTCAAGTATGTTCTTGGCCTTCCTGAGACCTTTGATTATCCTGCTTTGGTTAGCACCATGGTCATGGGCATTTTTCTCTTTTCCTACTAGAGTGTAGATTCCTCGCGGGATATGCCTGCTTACTGCATTCTGTGTACTCAGGGTACCTGTTAGCAACATGTTCGAGTTCCTTGTTGCTGCTATAACAAATAACCATCAAAGTGGGGCCTAAAACCAACAGTATCCATGGTAATGTGTTTTCCTCAGATCTGGATGCTAGATGTCTGAAGTTAGTCTTAAAGGGCAAGAATGAAAGGGTGAGCATGGCTCGTTCTTTCTGGACTCTCCAGAAATGATTGTTTCTCGTTTCTCTTAGCTTCTTTTTTTTTTTTTAAAGATTTTATTTTATTTCATTTTTATGTGTATGAGTACACTGCAGCTATACAGATGACTGTGTTCGATCATGTGTGTGGCTGCTGTTGATCTCAGGACTTCTGCCGCCCCACTCCAGCCCTGCTCGCTCCAGCCCTGCTCGCTCAGGCCCTGCTCGCTCAGGCCTGCTCGCTCCGGTGTAATTCCCTGCAGCTGTCTTCAGATGGACCAGAAGAGGGTGTCCGATCCTATCATGGGTGGCTGTGAGCCACCATGTGGTCGCTGGGATCTGAACCCAGGACCTTCGGAAGAGCAGTCAGTGCTCTTACCCGCTGAGCCATCTTGCCAGCCCTTTCTCTTAGCTTCTAATAGCTGCTGCTTTCTCTTGATTTATGGCCACATCATTCTGATCTCTACTTCTGTTGACCCCTTGCATAGTCAAATACCCTTGCCCCTCCCCTTTTAGACAGCGTCTCATAGTCCAGGCTGTGCCATTCTTGATCTCCCAAGTGTTGGAATGTGCCACCACACCCAGGCTTCTTCTAAGGACACTAGTGATTAATAGTGAACCAAGAGCCAAATGGGGTGGTGCTGTCCTGCACTCAGGAGGCAGAGTTCATGGCCAGCTGAAGGGGGGAAACCAGGTCAACCAGGAAGTCTGAAGATGGATCTCATCTCAAGATCTTTAACACAATTATACCTGTAAACTGCCTTTGTCATGAAAGGTAAACTCCCCCGATTCTAGGGACTAGACTTCAGGTATGTTTGAGGGTTGTTAACCAGTTTCCCACACAGGACCCCAAATACACACATCTACAGGGCCCACAGTGTAGGGATGAAGAGATAGTTGAGCGGTTGAAAGCATTGGTTGCTTTTCCAGAGAGGTTTAGTGCCCAGCACCCAGCTCACGATCATCTGTAACCCTAGTTCCAGGACATCTGATTCTTCTGCTCTCCAAGGGCACTGTACACATGTGGCACATAGACATACACAGGCAGAATACCCATACACATGGCATAGAATTTAAAGAAAACACTTAAGAAAAGTAGAAAGCAGGCCCCATCCGTAGTGAGCAGTGGATACTTAGCTGCCTCCATTGATGATGGGTGAGCCTGGAATGCAAGCCTGAAGTACCAGATCTTTCCAGTTTGGGGAAGAGACACACAGGGTTTCTCTGTGTAGCCCTGGCTGTCCTGGAACTCACTCTGTAGACCAGGCTGGCCTCAAACTCAGAAATCTGCCTGCTTCTGCCTCCTAAGTGCAGGGATTAAAGGTATGTGCCACCACTGCCCAGCCAGGAAACAGTCTTAAAATGTTAGAAGCTACTAACTAAAAAAAATCAAAAGAGGTCTGGAGAGATGGCTTAGTGGTTATGAGTACTGGCTGCTCTTGCAGAGAGGACCAGGGTTCAATCCCAGCACCTACACTGTCTGTAACTCCAGAGGATCTGATCCCCTCATACAGATATACATGGAGGCAGAGCACCAGTTCGCATGAAATGGAAGTAAATAAATCATTAAAAAAAAAAAA
>NW_022196911.1:105788784-105847313 GCF_008632895.1 Mastomys coucha
AAAAAAAAAAAAGAAGGAGGGGAAGAAGGAGAAGGAGGAGGAGGAGGAGGAGGAGGGGAAGAAGAAGAAGAAGAAGAAAGAGGGCTCCAGGTGGCTCCATGGATAAAGACATTTACTGCTAAGGCCGACAACATGAGTTGAATCCCTGGGGCTATGTGGGTGGAAGGGGAGAGCCAACCCCCAAAGGTTGTTCTTTGACCTCCATACACCATGGCACCTCTGCATAAACTAAATTAATGTCCAAGGAAACAAACACTGAAGGGGACAACAGAATCCACCCTACCATGTGTGAGGGCTGCTGTTGTACATTCTTGTCCCATCCTGGCAAATGGCGGATAGATGTGCGATTGATTTCATCTCCCAAGGTCTCAAACTCCTCACAGGCCATGGAACACTCCTCTTAGGTCCATAGCGGTCACTTAAGTAAGAGATCCAGAGTTAAAATGGCTTCGTCTCTGGGTAGCAGAACAGACCAGCTCCTGGCTGTGCAGGAGGATCCTACAGCCCTTACTCAGCCTTGCTGGACATTTCTAGAGACACCATCATGGAGGGCAGATGTGTCAAGTGAGGTAGACTTAGTTGTCTGTGTGTGCACTTCAGAATATACCCCACTACTTCAAGTCTCAGAGCAACATCCCAGGATGTTAGAGGTGGTGTCTGAATGATTCCCCAGACATCTGAGAAGCACTGCCAATGTGTTTTCTCAGATTGCTGATAGAGACAGAGCAAAGCTTTTCTGATCTGGAAGGGTGAGCATCTCCCAGCTCCCTAGAGCTTTGAAATGGTTCTAGCTTCCTTTGCCCTGTGACAAGCAAATGCTTCATAGTTGGTGAGGGCAGTTTCCTGCTGTTTTACAGAGTCTCAGCCTTCTAAGCAGGAGGGATGACAGCTGGCTGGGGCTGGGACTGTGTAATGCTTGCCGTGCAGGGGTATTGGAATGCATTGAAAGACAAACCAACTGATATATATTCTCTTCGTATCAAAGAAAAAAAAGTGAAGAATTGTCCCTTTCCCTAGCTAAAGTGATGAGTCATTGGCTTTTAAACTTTACAGAAGGCAGCTATAGGACATTCAGGTTTCTTTAAGATTTGACCTGCCAATTCATTCATGACTTTCCTCACTGTAGCAAGCAGAAAAGTCCTTTGGACCTGCCCTCATCTGTGCTGGCTAGTTTTATGTCAACTTGACACCAGCTAAAGTCATCTCCGAGGAGGAAACCTCAATAAAGAAAGTTCCTCCGTAAGATTTGGCTGAAGGCAAGGCCTGAGGGTATTTTCTTAATTAGTGATCGATGGAGGTGGGCCCAGTCTGCGGGTGGTGCCATCCCTGGGTTGGTGGTTCTGGGTTCTGTATGAAAGCAGCCTGAGCAAGCCAGTCAGCAGCACCTCTCCATGGTCTCTGCATCAGCTCCTGTCTCTAGGTTCTGCCCTACCTAAAGTCCCGTCCTGACTTCCTCCAGTAATGAAGAGTGATGTGGAGGTGTGAGCCAAATAAACCCTTTCCTCCTCAACGTGCTTTTGGTCAAAAGCACAGCACAGCACAGCACACACAGCACAGCACACACAGCACAGCACACACAGCACAGCACAGCACAGCACAGCGCAGCACAGCATACACAGCACACACAGCACAGCGCAGCACAGCACAGCACCGCACAGCACACACAGCACACACAGCACAGCACAGCGCAGCGCAGCACAGCACAGCACAGCACACAGCACAGCGCAGCGCAGCACAGCACAGCACAGCACAGCGCAGCACAGCATACACAGCACACACAGCACAGCGCAGCGCAGCACACAGCACAGCACAGCACAGCACAGCACAGCACAGCGCAGCGCAGCGCAGCGCAGCGCAGCGCAGCACAGCACACAGCACAGCGCAGCGCAGCACAGCACAGCACAGCACAGCATACACAGCGCAGCGCAGCACAGCACACAGCACAGCGCAGCGCAGCACAGCACAGCACACAGCACAGCACAGCACAGCACAGCACAGTATACACAGCACAGCAGCACAGCACACAGCACACAGCACAGCACAGCACAGCAACAGTTATTATAACTAAGACAATTATCTGCCTTCCATTGGACCTGCTTGTCAAATCTACCAGAACACGTGTGTTTTTTAGGTATTAGACAAAGCTCTAAACAGGGGAGCAGGCAAAGTGACATGGGCTCTGGAAGCATGGAGCTAATCAGTCCTGTTGCTTACTGGGAACAGAGCAAGCGTAAGAGCCTGGCAAGTAAGGTGGGTCAGTGAGGCCAAAGAATAGACGTTGACTTGGTGTGCTCAAATGCAGAGTCTTCTGGGACATCTGGCACGCTTCTGGGATGTGGTCAATACTCAGGATGTTGTGACTGTCTGTTCATGTCCCTTACACTTCGCAAGTTGACACCCAAAGTTGTCATTTACAAAGTGCACCATCAAGTCATGAGAGACACTGGTAGGTGATGTGGTAGCACATGCCTATGATCTCAGAGTTCATGGGTCGAATGCAGAAGGAGCTTGAATTTAAGATACCCGGGGCTTCATAGCAGACACACAGACATGCACACGCACACAAGTACACAAACCTTCTGTTTTAAGTAAGTTTATGTTCGGTAGCATTTGTAGATACCATGTATGCGCATGGCCTAAGGGGGCGGGGGTTGGACACACCTTCTCCTGGTGGGATATCATTAGGACATGGGAACCTTTGGAAGTTGTTTAGGTCTAGGTGAGGTCAGGAGTACGGAGCCCCCATGATTAGATTAGTGTTCTTATCAGGTAAGGACAAGACCAGTTTCTCTCTCTGTTGAAGGTGAAAGGAGGAAGGTAGAGTCTATGGATGGAGACTCCTAAGTTCCCTGGTCCCAGGACTGGGAGAATAAAGATGTATTTCAATTCACCCAGGCTGTGGTATTTTTGTCGAAGCAGCCTGAGCAAAAACATATGTGTCATTCAGCACAGGGTCCTGATGGCCTATAGATGAAAACCGGACCTTCAAGAGCTGGGGCCTACATCTTTTTTATTTTTTATTTGTTCTCTTTTCTTTGATTTGCTGTTGTAGAATGTGGTGCTCTGAGCAAATTAGTCACTACCCTCATCAGGGAAAAAAAACGGGTCTTCAAAGGGAATCTAGAACCCTGGTTAGTTGGTGCTGGGTGGAGAGGAAGATGGAGAGGGAGATGGAGAGGGAACATCACCATGGTGAGGGTGGGTAAGGAATGAAGTAACTCACTGAGCCACCTCTCCAGCCCCACCTCAAGAAATGTTTACAAGAACCCCGTGTGCATGTATACAAAATAGGTACACAAACCAAACACATACCGATAATAAATCATAAAAAGGTCACGTTCAAGCAACTCTGTGGCGTGCATGTAACTTAAAGCATCGGTTAAAGATGAGATATGCTTGTTTACTTTTACATGAAGTAAACGTCCACGGTGGACGCAGTACAGAGTGGCAGAAGTATGTTCAGTTAGCATTTTAGAAATGATCGGCAAGTCTGTCCTGATGCTGAGCCAAATTCATCGAGCGATTTTAGAAATTAAAAAGGAACTCAAGTCAGCAACTCAGAAAAGTTTTTGTAAAAATTTATTTTTATTGTGTCTATTTGCCTGCCTGTATTTTGCCGTGCACTTGCAGTGCCTGTGGAGGCCGAAGAGGCTGTCAGGGTGCCGTGGGATGTGGTGTTGGCGGTGTTGGCGGTTAAACTTCAGGCCTTACTGTGTATCAGGCAAGAATACTCCCCCTAAGTCAAACCCCCAGGCCATTTCTTTCCTTCTCATTTTCAGACAGGGCCTCACTACGTTTTCTAGGTTGGCCTTGATCTCACTATGTCGCTCAGTCAGGCCTTGAACTTGTGACCTTTCCTTTTTTTTTTTTTTCTTGAGACAGGGTTTCTTTGTGTAACTCTGGCTATCCTGGAACTCACTCTGTAGACCAGGCTGGCCTCGAACTCAGAAATCTGCCTGCCTCTGCCTCCCAAGTGCTGGGATTAAAGGCGTGCATCACCACCGCCTGGCAAACTTGTGACCTTTCTACCCCAGTTCCCCAAGTAACTGAGATGACAGGCCTGTCCCCATGAGACCAGGGAGACTTTGTTTGGTCATGCCAGCTCCCTCAAGCCTTTCATTCTGAATTTGCCAGAGGAATCAGGTTTAGTGTAGAACAGAACCTTGATCTGTCCCCTATGGTCACATTTTGTGTGTAGCTTTTGCTACCCCACCAAAGCTTCCGGGAATGGGCTGCACTACCAGCCCCTGCCCTGAGAGTATTGGATCCTTGGATGAAAAACACAGATACACACAGTTGTTCAATTTCAACTTGCCTTATTGGCTGAACTGCTGGGTGCTTCCAATCTCCCTTGGCTAACGTGTCCTTCCCAGAACTCCCAGCTCAGCCCCCTAATCTACACTCAATTTCCGTTGCTCAGCCATCTTCAGTCCTAGCTCAACATCCCCAACCTCCAGTCTGTAGCATCTTTACTAATAGACCAAGAGTCAACTGGGGAACAGGACCTTAGCATCAGAACCATTCTAACACCCACTCGCATCTTGGGATTCCTTGTGGTTCTATCTCCTGGAATTAACAGGGTGATCTGGATCCTTGGACTCTGAAGTGCAGCACAGAGCACAGGCTCTGCTCTAGGCAGACTTTGAGTTTAAATCCAGGCTGTTTATTTTTCGTGGCCTAACCTGAAGAAAGTCCTTAAATCCCTCTATGTTTCTGACTCATGGCCTGAAATGAGAGAGTTAGGCTCATCCTGAGGACGACTTAAGACACCAGTCCTGTGTAATAGCTCTCACTATTACAGAATACTAGCCGTCATTATGGTGCGTTACTTATCTAACCAGCTAGCCACACAGTTTTCACATTTTCTTAGAATTAGACAAATGAATTATCCATGAGCCCATGGGCTGGTCCTGTGGTGGGCTGGTGGTGGAGTTTCTCTGAGGTCGGGAAGGACTACCGAGACCCTGGACAAGACCAGCCTCCTGCAGAGGCTCTGAGTTTTCCCGTTTATTCCAGCACCAGTGGAAGACCCTTCCTGCTCTACATGGGCCTGGCCCACATGCACGTGCCTTTGTCTGTAACTCCACCATTGGCACACCCACAGAGCCAAAAGCTGTACCGGGCAAGTCTCCGGGAGATGGACAGTCTAGTAGGGCGGATCAAGGACAAAGTGGACCATGTGGTGAAAGAAAACACACTCCTCTGGTTTACAGGTAAGGAAGAAGTGTCCAGCACATCTGGCTGGGATCTAAAATGTAGCCACACCAAGGTCTGTGGGGAGCAGTGTCCAGTCATGTGACATTTTTAACAGGGAAGGGGCTCGCTGGGAACTTGGGGCCCCTGTGATATTCATCCGCCTGAACTCTGAGCATGTTGTCTGTTGAGTTCTGCAAGACCCTGTCACAAGAGAGGTTTGGGTTGATAGAGCCCGTACCTTGCTGGTCCCACAGACGTTGACTAGGACCCTCCGACTATTCACTCTATTGTTAAGGAGTGGCTTTGTCATTGTGAACTTGTGTAGTCCTTTACTATCTCCTCCCTGGTCCCAAAGATTGTGGTTGCTCCTGGTCATATCGGTAGCCAGGTAGCCCCAGAAGAACTGAATTAACGATCCCTTTAAAGGGCTGACATGTAGCTAGATATGGTAGTGCACAGTACTTTTTAGAATTCTAACACTTCAGAGTCTAAGGCATAATTTCCAATTCAAGGCCACAATGGGCAGTATAGTAAATTCAAGGCTACCTTGGGCAATATACAGCAAGACTCTATCTCAGAAAAATCCAAAGGTGTGTGTGTGTGTGTGTGTGTGTGTGCCTGTGTGTGTGCCTGTGTGTGTGTGTGTGTCTGTGTGTGTGTGTGTTAGTGGGGGGCATTCCATAGACATTTTGTGTCTTGGGTTTCTATGTAGCAGAGAGGCAGCTACTTCAGTTAGGTTGAAACCTGGTTTTAAATCTGCTACTGGGAGAGTTGAATCTACTCCACTACCATGAGGTTGAAAGATGCTGGATGTGGATCTAGGTGTATCAAGGATGCTCTATGACAGTTGCTGAGCTGAGGCTAATGACAGTGATGGACTGCTAAAATTAGGTAAGTGGGATGTGAGAGCAGAGGTTGGGGATGTGAGCTCCTGGGGATGGAGCCCATCAGGTCAAGGCAAGTCTCCCTTTCTCTGAGAGCCTAGTAGAGATGGGCTCACTGACAGAGTTTTAGCTGAGTAGGGATATGTAAGCCCAGCACTTGGGAAGCAAAGGAAGGGGAGTCCATGGCTCCGCCATGCTCTGACATCCATGTCTTCAAGAAACACTTTACATGTAGAGAATCATGGTTGTCTTTCTGTCTGAGGCCTGCTGTGCACAGGGTTATGACCAGGGAGGGCCTCAGAAAAGGTGTCTCTCAGAGGCCCACTGATCATCTCCTGTTTCTTTTTCTGGTTTCCAGGAGACAACGGCCCGTGGGCTCAGAAGTGTGAGCTGGCAGGCAGCGTGGGTCCTTTCTTCGGATTGTGGCAAACCCGTCAAGGTATCTGAGAACCTCATTCAGCGTGATTAGATCCCACTTGGGAAGCTGAGTGCTGGCTGTGTATGGGGTTTTGTCTTGGGGACAGCTGCTTTGCTTATGTCCTCGCTTTTAGGACAATGTTATGAAACAGGAACGTAGTGGCTCACTGGCCACCAACTCTCAGAGAAGAAACAAGCTGGCACGGAGAGAGAGTGAGTGTTCATTATGGCCCATCTCTTCCTGTCCTTTCTCTCTACTCTTCCCCCAAAGGACCAGGCTTTGTCCTGACAAACCAGTCCATAAACCTTATAGTCCATATACTTTGCCTCAATTCATTTGGCTGCCTGTGTCTTCTTTCTTTGTCCCTTCACTTCTCTCCCCCTCCATTCAACCATTAGTTCACATTCTCCATTCCAGAAATATTTAGCACACAAGTCTGTAAGGTTGAGATTTGGTATTGCTATTGTTTTGTTTGTCAGGGTCTCAGTATGTGGGCTTGGCTGGCCTAGGACTTACTGTATAGATCAGGCTGGCCTTGAATCCACAGAGGTCCTCTTGCCCCTGTCTCTGCAGTGCTGGGGTAAATGGTGTTTGACACCATGTCTGAGCCTTTGCAAGGCTATTATATGTACCATTTCTAAGCTTTATAACAATGGAAGGTAACAGCAATGGCTTCACTTATAGAAAAGAGGATCCCAAAGAAATGGAGTCACTTGTCCAAGATCACACAGTTGATGAGAAAATGCCTCTGTATTCAAAGTTGGTGCTGTCTCCACATACCCAATGGCCTCCTACGGCCATTTCTGGCTCTGTGTAAACATACTTGAGCCTGAAACTCATCTCCCATCTGCTCTGGAAATGTTTCCAGCAAGGAAGAAGGACCTTACCTTCAGAGGGAGCAGCCGCACTGGGGATAGCAGGGTGTGTGGAGCAAAGGTTTGAAAAGCTCCATATGCCTCTTGATGCTCAGACTCCTCCTCAAAGCATCTGTTTTAGGGAACTCATTAGCCAAGGGCACAGTGCTTGGACACGATGCTTACGGCAGTGGGTCAGAGGATTAGCTGGACACAGCGCCAGGACTCAGCCAGGGGAGTGTTTAAAGGAGTTAATATCTTTAGCAAGACCACCAAAGAAACAGTAAGCCAATGGACATTGATTGACTTGGAAATATTTACATTAAATTTTTTTCCGTGATTGAGACTATAAAATAATATGCAAAGCGTATGCATGTGCTTTGTATTTATTACATAAAAGTAAGATTATGTCATCTCAGAAAAATCTTGAATGCAGTATCACAACTATAGGAAATCAGCCCTGATGCCTCTGAGTTTAAGAGGGAGTTTATATGTGATTTGCAATCCTTCCCTCCCATGAGGAACTGTTACTGTTTCATAAAAAAAAGAAAGAAAGAAAGAAAGAAAGAAAGAAAGAAAGAAAGAAAGAAAGAAAAAAGGAATTGAAGGTGTAGCTCAGGGTTAGAGTGCTTTGTGAGTTTGCCGTATAGCACTGAAAAATAAACATTAAAGCTGTGTGGGTAAGAAGTGGAATGGGGCTGTAGCTCAGGCCCTAGAGAGCTACCCTGCATGATGCTCTCAGTCTCAGCTGCCCTGAGAGCATCAGCAGGGTGCTTGCCTAGCGTGAGCTCCATTAGTGGAGTGCTTGCCAACGCGTAGCTCAGTCTTTTGTTCAATCTCCAGCATCACATAAGCCAAGTGTGGGGGTGTATGCCTGTAATCTCAGTAGCCAGAGGGTGGAGGCAGGAGGTTCGTGGTCACCCTTGACCCTATGTAGTAAGTTCGAGGCCATCTGGGATATGTGGCCAATATCTGGGACATTGTCTCAAAACAACAATAAAAACGAAATAAGCCGGGTTCTGCCCTTCTTTCCTCGTCTGAGCATTTGCTTAGCACCTGCTGTTTCCTGTTCTACCTACTTATTGAGCATCTGTTGTATGCTAGGAGCAATACTTTCCCCCAAGGATACAAAGACTAACCCTCTGACCTGAAGGAAACTATAATAGGCCTAAAATAGCACTTCTCAGGCTGGGTTGAGTAGACACAACAAGATCCTGTGGGGATCTTGCTTAAAATGAAGTTTCAACCTAAGAGGTCATCAATTGATGATGTGAGTTTTACATTTCTGTGGCACTCCAGGACAATGCTGATATCACTGGCTTCTTTGAGAACCACCATCCTAGAACATTGTTGTCTATGATGCCTGAGCCTATAATTTATATCTCTGGACCCATGGTTCCCCGATCAGGCACAGTGCTTGTAATTTTAGCACTCAGGACTCTGAGGCCAAAGGATTGCCACCAGTTGGAGATCAGCCTGGGCTCCGTAGTGAGTTCAAAGCCAGTCTGAGATATGTAAGGAGACTGTCTCAAAAAGCCAAAGAAATAACAGTATAACAATAACTACAGTGTTGAAAAACAAAACAAAACAAAACGTTGTTCCCTGGGTTGTTACCTATGTGAACTCTTCACAGGAAAATGGATCCTGTGTGTGTGCGCGCTTGTGTATGTGTATGTGCTCATGTGTGTATGTTCATGTGTATGTGTGTCTGGATATGTGCCTATGTGTGTATGCTCGTGTGTGTGTATGTGTGTGTATGTGTGTGTGTGTTTGTGTGTATGCTCGTGTGTGTGTGTGTGTATGCTCGTATGTGTGTGTGTATGTGTGTGTGTTTGTGTGTATGCTCGTGTGTGTGTGTGTATGTGTGTGTGTGTGTGTTTGTGTGTATGCTCGTGTGTGTGTGTGTATGCTCGTGTGTGTGTGTGTGTCTGTGTGTGTGTGTGTCTGTGTGTCTTTATGAAGCCCCAGTTACCTTGAGTTCAAGCTCCCCCTGCATTAGCCCCAGGAACTCTGAGATCATAGGCATGTGCTACCATATCCAATAAGTTAAGCATTATTCACAAGGGAAGCAGAATTGGGATCGTCAACATTCAAAGGATGCTAGAGTCAGGAGAGAACTTGAAATCTATATTCCTACTCTCTTTCCAGTAGGAGATGGAGACTGAGGAGGTCTGCTCCAGGCCAGCTGGTGATGGAAGAGGGTCAAGTGATCTGGGTTCATTCCACAGCCCATGTGACTGTGGTTGCTCCCACCTTTCAAAACCTGATCATTGCATAGCTGTCTGGAAAATCACGTGTTGTTTTTTTGAACTACATGGTTGTCAAGGAAAACATCATTAGCTCCCCCCCCCACCCCACCCCCGAATCATTCTAAACCAGTAGGGGGAGGGATGGAGAGATAAAGAGGCCTATTAGCTTCACTTGGGGTTGAGTCTTAACTATGTAACAGGGGCAGGAAACTTTGATCTTCCGTGTTAGGAGGTGATAGACCCTCTTCATTTCCTGAGTAGAATCAGACGGAGACTTTGCATAGGCACCCAGTGTGGTGTGTGCGACTCCTACCAGGGACTCCCCGAGACTCAGTTTCTTTATTTATAGCAGAAACAACCTGGGCATCCCTCTCTGAATGGAGGCTGGAACAAGCCCTCGGAAAGACTTTCGTACAGAACTGTCAGGCAAATGATGTATGGATGACCTCAGAGTATCCCGTGACTTTGTTTCAGGAAACTGCTCAGAGCTGGGGTCGGCTACCTTCTTGTTATACTGTTTTGGGCAAGGCAGAAATGACAAACTTTATGACTTTGGTCACAACACTTGAATTGCTAAAGGCGACAGAGCTGGGTGCCATTCTCTTGTTTTCAAAGTTCTCAAAGTGAACCTTGCCTGAAAAATATGTCAGAGTACCTCTTCCCACATAGTCCTCCATTCAGCTTCCTGCCCATGATTCCACAGCCTGGAAAGCTGCAGGAGACTGGAAAGCCTTGCTGCAGCTGGAAGGGAGCTGCGAGTGAAGAGCTGGGTCCCTCTGGACCCCCTGTGCCTCCTGACCTAGGTTTCTGTCCTAGGAAGCCCACATCCCCTGCTATGAGGTCATTCTCAAGAGCCCACGAAAGGGAAGACAATGTTTTCGCAACAGAGTAGGACAAACAGTCCTGAGAGCCTCGCTCGGCTCTCTCCCCAAGCCAGCTAGCTGCGTCAGACCACGTGCTCCGCTCTCCCCCCCAAGCCAGCTAGCAGCGTCAGACCACGTGCTCCGCTCTCCTGTTCCCAGGGCCCCCCTCCTCATCTTCCCTTTCTTTCTTGGCTAGTCCATCCAGCTTAGCTGATGCGACGAGGCAGTGTCTCCTGGTGTCATCTTTTCACCCTGTGCTAGAGAGTCAGGATGCTCCACTTGGCAGAGTTCCTGCCATCCTGGGATGAGGAGAAACTGAACAGGATGTGTGCATGCGCGTGTGTGCACAAGAGAGTGTGTATGTGCGAGAGGGGAGGGTAATGTGCATAAGCGTGTGTGTGTGTGTGTGTGTGTGTGTGTGTGTGTGTGTGTGTGTGTGTCAAGCACCCGCGCATGGGCTGCAAATCAGGCTGACCTTCTCCCAAAGAAAGAGAACCCGACTGTCCTCAGACTCCAGCCTCACTGTCCCAAGGCTCCAGTCACCTGCCTGTGCAGGAAGTCCGACTCCTAGCCTATCCCATCAAACCTAGCTCATACCAGGTCCAGGATCTATACCTTGCTTCCCCTCCCCATCTGACTGCTCCTCTGTCTGGAAAAATCTTCCTTTGTTTTATTTGAAGAGCAGACGTGTTCCTTCCTCTCCCTTGGTGATGAGAAAACAGTTAACTTGGCATCCTGTGCACTTCTAAGAGCCTGGCTTGTCTGTAACCTGACCCTATCAGGTTGTTGCATAAAGCTTCCCACTGGGACTCGGACCTCTTGGCATCCTGGGTCTCCTGTCCAGTTGTGGGGTTAAAGAGGAGGTGGAGAAAGGTCAGAGGTCAGAGGTACTGCACACAGCTGATAGACTGCAAGCTGCTGGGTCTAGCTAGGGTATGGTTTGATGGCAACTGGTATTCTATGGCTATCCTTGGCAAGGTTATGTATTTATATTTAGGAAGGAAACTTGCTTCTCCGGAAGGTTATATAGGATGTCCTTCAGCAAGCTTCTCCCGAAGTCACACATGGCGATGCCAGTGTGGGACAAGCAAGCCAGAAAAAGGACTACACATTCACATCTGTCAGCTGCAGACAGAGATCAGGCAAACTGGCCTTGTCCATGATGCTCAAAATTATTTAAGAAGGAGAGTACCAGATAAGCCGGACCCTTAGAAGACAGCTGCATTAGTGTTCCAGCTGCTAGGTGGGCCTCCCTCCCCACTTCTGCCACTGAGATGTTTCTCATCCCTAGGTATCTTGGGGTTTTCTGTTGCCCACATCTATGGCAGGTGCCATGTAAAAACACCTTGCTGTGCACTTTATATTCATGATCTTACATAACTGTTCCCACAGCCCTGTGAGATAAGTACAGTCATTTTTCCACTTCATGGCTAAGAGATGGAGATTGAGGGAGGTTATGAATTCTGCCCAAGACTATCTGATTAATGGAGTGCCCCCCCCCCCAGTCAGGGCTTGGATCTGCCAAGTTCTAAAGAGGCCCTTCTGACCACCTCTGACCACCCTCTTCATATGCCTCAAAATCTGGTTCTTAGACCGTTGCTGCCGTTATAGTCATCTAGAATCAGGATCCTTCTGCCTTTCATCAATCAGAGTTTTTCAGAGTTTCTTGGGGAGAGAATCCAGAAATCTGAGTGTTCGAAAAAAAAAAACTTTTCTTTCTTTTTTTCTTTTTTTCTCTTTTTCTTTTTTTTCTTTTTTCTTTTTCTTTTTTGAGACAAGGTTTCTCTGTATAGCCCTGGCTGTCCTGGAACTCACTCTGTAGACCAGGCTGGCCTCGAACTCAGAGATCCACCTGCCTCTGCTTCCCAAGTGCTGGGATTAAAGGCATGCGCCACCACTGCCTGGCTTGAAAAAAAAAACTTTTATATTTCATGTGTGTGTGTATGTGTGTTTGAGAGAGGGGGAGAGGGAGAAGGAGAGGGGAGGGAGAGGGAGAGGGAGAAGGAGAAGAAGAAGAAGGAGAGAGAGATAGAGAAAGAGAGAGAGAGAGAGCCTTACTACACAGGTGGATGGCAGCAGATAACTTGCAGCAGCCAGTTCTCTCCTTCCCCCATCTAGACCCTGGGGATTGACCTCAACTGATTAGGCTTGGCCACAAGCTCCTTAGCCACTGAGATAGCCCTCCAGCCCCTGTATACAAATCTGTTGAATGGACACAGCACATGTATGCAAGTCAGAAGACGACCTTCAGGAGTCCTAGGGGTAGAACTCAGGACCTCAGGGATATAGGCAAGCACCCCTAACCACTGAGCCATCTCACTGATTCAGAAGCCCCTAGTTTACGTGAGCTCCTGTCTGGCCATGCTGCTGTAGGAAGAGATTGGCACACCTCTCTCGCCGAGCTGCTTGCTTTTCTGATTCAGTGAAACATGGTAGTTGGACCCTTTCCGGAAAAGGCTGCTTGCTATTCCTAGGCGTAGGCAGCGGGGAGTCTTGGTCAGCTTGCCCCTGCTGGGATAGTTTGCCGAATGGCACTTTACTTCTGAGGCCAGGGAAGGAAGAACAAGTAAGCAACTTTATGAATCATGGTTCTGTTTCTGTTTTGGTTGCTGAGGCTAAATATTTATTGCTTTAAGTAAGAGGCTCTGCTTTAATTAGAGTCATAACTAACCACAAATGCATTGAAACACGGTATCGGGTCATAGACAAGCATCTCTGGACAGAAAGCCAAATACAGCTCACACTTTTAATGTACCGGAGCCATGGATCAAAGTACTAAAGCTTATCTGAGCTAACAAATAGCTTTCCGAGTGGAAAAGTGCATAGATGTTTATAAGCTGTGGGCTTCGATGTATTTCTGCTGTAACTTATGAGGTCAAGGCTAAAGGCTATGGCGTAAGGGATAAAGGTGTGGTCCATTTAAAACCTGTGGTTAAGAGGGGGTAGTAACCAGAAAGTCCCAGATGCTAGGATACAAGAGCCTCCCAGGACCCCCACGGGGATGACATTAGCTGAAATACCTCACAAAGAGGAGGGAGAACCTGTCAAGACCATATCCAGAGGTTAGGCATGCCTCCCCACCCCCATTGAGGGATGGGGTCACCCACCCGTCTCTAAAATTTTAACCCAGAATTGCTCCTGTCTAAAAGGAAATACAGAGATAAAGAGCAAAACAGAGACTACCCCACCTGGGGATCCATCCCACATGCAGACACCAAACCCAGACACTATTGCTGATGCCAAGAAGTGCTTGCTGACAGGAGCCTCATATAGCTGTCTCCTGAGAGGCTCTGCCAGATCCTGACCAATACAGATGCGGATGCTCAGATGCTCCCAGCCAATCAGCAGACTGAGCACAGGGACTCAGTAGACCCCAATGGAGGAGTTAGGGGAAGGACTGAAGGAGCTGAAGTGGCCTTATATGGCATCGATGGGAGGGGAGGCCCTTGATCCTGTGAAGGCTTGATGCCCCAGTGTAGAGGAATGCTAGGGTGGAGAGGCGGGAGTGGGTGGGTGAGTGAGTGGGGGAGCACCCTCATAGAAGCAGGGTAAGAAGGGATGGGATAGGGGTTTGCAGAAGGGAAACTGGGAGAGGGGATAACATTTGAAATGTAAACAAATAAAATATCCAAGAAAAACAACACACAGATTAAAAATGTAAAATAAAATAAAATAAAAATTAATAATACATGGGAAAAAAAGAAGCACAGGAGGCTGGGGAGGTAACTCAGTAAAAACGCTTTGCAAGCATGAAGACCCTAGCTATCCCTAGAACCCGTGTTAAAATGCTATGCATGATGGTTCTTGCTCGTAGTCGCAGTGCTGGAGAGGCGGAGGCAAGCAGATCTCTGGAGTGTGTTGTTCAGCTGTGCTTCCTAACAACTGAGTTCTGGGTCAAATGAGAGAATAAGTCTCAGAAAATAAGGTAGATAGTCCCTAAAGAAGGCGCCCAAGGTTGACCTCTAGCTGCTAATCACCTCTTAGAGGCTTTCTGCTCGAGCCAGTGGGGAGGCAGAGGGGGGTCAGCTGACCTGGGTCTTCAAATCTGATGAGCTGGCTGCTGTGTGGTTAGAACAAAGGCTAATCTGGGGGAATCAGAAGTCTTCAGCCGTTCTCTTCCGCCATCGTTCTCTTCCGCCATGGCTGTGCTTGGCGAGTGGTTCCTGGGTACGTGTGTTGGGTGGGGCTTGAGATCCTGATCTAAATGTGGGAACTAGACAGGCAGCCAGCTCTTCACGAAGTGGCATGGAAGTGTGAGGTTACGGGCACCAAAGCCTCTGGGCATGAGGAGCAGGTGGTAGGGGCTGATACAGAGCAGGGGTCAGACCTTGCCCTTTGCCCCCTCTTCCACACAGTCAAGCCAGCTGACCGGTCACAGATCGCCTGCCAGGGTGGCTCTGTCCTGAAACACACAGTAGAGGAGCAAAGATCTGTCTGTCAGAGAGTGGAAGGTTCAGGAGGCACAGGAAAAGCCTGGGCGGTGATAGCACTTTCTGAGTCCCAGACAATTAAATTAGGTAAGGGGAGTGAAGTCTCAGGCAGGCCTTCCTCTCTTCCCGACCCCCTCAGAATCTTAGGCCAATAAAAAGCATAGCAGCTTGGTCTCTCGTTCTTCTGCCATGGCCCCAAAGTCTTAGCTTCCTGACAATTCCCAGGTCCCCAGCGTGATCAGGAAACAGTCCAGGTTTTTCTAATCAGTAGATAGGAAAAGGTGAGAAATGAGTTGGCCAGAGGTCAAGTCTACTGAGGGGTTGGTTAATTGATTAATTAATTAATTAATTTTGGAGACACAATTTCACTCTGTAGCCCAATCTGGCCTAGAATCCAGCCTACATCTCAGGCTGATGTTGAACTAAAAGTGATCCTCCTGTCTCAGATTTCCAAATGCTAGGCTTATAGGCATGAGCCATTTTATCTGGTAGATGTTCTCTCCCTTATTTGGACATTAAATGATCTGAATGGGAGAAGGCAGCTTAGCTTCTCTGGTTCACAACAAAACAAAACAACAAAATAAAACAAAAAAAACAACCAAAACCAAAAAGGCCAACCTCTGGCCTCCACACCCACACTCATGTATGTAAATCACCACATGTATGTATATATACCCACACATACAAAATAGTACATAAGCTACATTTAGCTTTGAATTGCATTCTGTCTGCTGCCCATCTAATCTGGGAATCAGCCCTGTCCAAGTTATATTACTGAGAGAGCTTTAGAAGATATTGATGCCCTCCCCCGCCCCACCCCTATCGGGACAGACAATCACAGCCTCTAGGAGACAGGCTTTACCATGGTGTTTTTAGGGTTTTTTTGTTTTTTTGTTTTCTTTTTTGGTATTTTCAAGATAGGATTTCTCTGTATAGCTCTAGCTGTCCTGGAACTCACTGTGTAGACCAGGCTGTCCTCGAACTCAGAAATCCACCTGTCTCTGCCTCCCAAGTGCTGGGATTAAAGGCATGCACCTTTTTAAGCATTTTCACTAGAAAAAACTGGGGATCGTAGTGTGTAGTAAAATTGTCATACAAGGGATGATGAGGTGACTCAGTGGATGGAAGTGTTTGTGGTGGAGCCCAAACACCTAAGTCTGATCCTCACAACACACATGGTGAAAGAGGAGAACCAGTTCCCAAAAGTTGTCCTGTGACTTCCACATGCAAATCTTGGTGCACATGAGAGGGTGCACACATGCATGTGTACATACATGCACAAGTGAGTATACAAGAGATTGCCATCCAAATTCAATGTTACATAGGAAAGCATTCAGCCGCGTATTTAGGAACACTTAGTCTGGCATTTGATAAGGGATCAGTTCATAGGTGATGCTGTTGTTACTGTTACTGTCATCTTTAGCTAGAACGAGTGGTGAAGTAGCTGCCTAGAGGCAGCTCTTCTGTAGAGGCTACTCTTCTGGACTCTGTCCTTGCCAGCAGAGACAAATCGCAGGAAACGAGTTGGATAAGCACACGGGGCTGATAACAGCACTCCAGCACTTGGAAGGCCTATGGAAGAAGATACCGGGGAGATGTTTTTTTCTTGACTCCTAGCAGGGCTGCTGAGAAATTGGGGTTTGGAGCAGAGCAACGTGAGTGTGTGTATGTGTGTGTGTGTGTGTGTGTGTGGTGATCAATGTTTACTTTGGTAATTGCTTGGCCACACTCAGGACTCGAGCTAAATTCCTTGGGCGTACAAGGACTGTGGGACAGGGGTCATTTACATGCCTGGAATCATGGCTTTCAGTTAAAATTAGAACCTTAGGTGCAGCTAGAGTAGCTGACTAGCTCCACCCATGTATTCCTGTTGAGGGGCCTCCTACCGGCCAACAACCTTTTCTCCATCAGTTGCTGAACTTTCCACCATATTAACAGACACATTGGCTGCCAGCACCGTTCCTTCTAACCCTTCCAGTTCTAACCCTCTGCTGAGAGACGGCAAGCACAATGAAACTTCCTCTTGAGAAACCCCTAGGGGAGGTCAGTCATCTGCAAAGGGACTGCCCAAAGTATCATTGCGAACAGGTGTCCCTTTGCCTGTCACGGAACTGAGCCGCAGCTCCTGCTTTCTGGTTAAAGATGATTTACTTCTTGAATCCAAAGCCTTGGCCTTGCCTTAGCATCTGGCCTCAAAGGTTAAGCAGGGACCTTTGAATGTCAAGCCTCACGGGCTGTAAATTAAAGGGCCCCGTATTTCCACCCACTCATACCAAAAGTGTCCACGCAGATGTCCCTCTCAGAGCTGGAAAGACCCACAGGTTCCCCTGTATGTGTCTCTGTGTGTACTCATTGCCATTTGGCCTTAAACTGAAGCATGCTGGGTATTCTGAACCCACGTAGAAACTCATTTTATACTCTGCCACAGTTCTGGATTTTCTATTCCACGTGTGTGAATAAGTGAAGTGGTCTTATTGTGTTTTTGAAAGAAAAGGCTCCAGAGGAAAGTACACACTGGAGAAATGCTGGATTAGATAGATCAAAGAGTTGTTCAGTCTGCAGTGATGGGATTCAGTTGGTTTCCTGAACCTAACACACTTACATGTAAACTGTCTATAGGGTGGGAGCTGCTTTGAGCTGCTCTGTGTTCAGCTCCCTATAGCAGCACTCCAGAGCTCCTTATGTGCTAGCCCCGGGAATTTGGAGCCTTTCCGGGATGGGGTACTGAGCCAGGGACATCAAAGGTTCTTTTTGTGGCAGTGAGCAGAGGGAAGAAGCCTTCATTCTGGTTGCCTCCACTCCCCACCCATGATCGCTTTTATTATTTACACCAGCCAAACTTGGGAAGTTGCATGACCACAGTGTGTGTGAGCCACATACAGCACTTGTCTTGGAAGAACTTCTTACACGCGAACCTTGTGGAATCCCTGGCCTCTGGCTCAACCAGGGACGAGGGTGGGGTGTATGTGTGTGGGAGCGGCAGAGCCCGTCATGGTTAATTCAGTGCAACATGTGTATTCAGGATGTTTTCATAAAGCATGACCTCATCTCTTCCAGCCCACGGGCTGTCATTATATTGGTGGTCACTTTTGACTTGGCTACAAAAGCAATGCCTCTCTCATCACTAAAGTTCGTAGATTGCACATGGGCTATTCTTACCTCCTGCCTAGAGGCGAGCACTCAGTGCCATGACTGATAACTGTCTCATCAGAACAACTCATTGACTCAAGGAAAAACAGAGCAAAACAAAATAAATCCACACAAGATCAGCCAGGCACTGGATGGATTAAACAGCTGAGGAGACTCCCTCTCTCAAAGAATTATAGTTTTTACTTATTATTCAGTACTAGTGATTGAGCATCAGTGGCCTCGTGCACGCTCGGTAGGTGTGGCCAGTTTGTAGGAATCTGTTCTCTTTCTCTTCATCCTAATCAGACACGATCAACTGGAAGACACATTCATTTAGTCATCAAAGGTTCTTTAAGCACCTGGGATTTCCCGAGTCTCATAGTGTGGGGACACAGGAGAAGTAAGGATTAAAATAACATGGTTTAGCGTGGGGGATGCCATGAAAGGAATTGACAAAATGAACAGAGGGCTCCGTTTGTATAGGTTAAGTCCAGTAAAATCAAAAGGATGTACTGACAGCTATTAACTATTTGTTGGGGACAAATAGCTGGGTAGTAAAATAATTAAATTTTTTCTTTCTTTTCTGGGTTTTTTTGTTTGTTTGGTTTGGGTTTTAGTTTTTTGAGACAGGGTTTCTCTGTGTGGGCATGGTCATCCTGAACTCACTCTGTAGACCAGGCTAGCCTCAATCTCTGAGATTTGCCTGCCTCTGACTCCTAAATTCTGGGATTAAAGTCATGCACCACCACTGCCTGGCTTTTTTTTTTTTTTTTTTTTTTAAGAAAGAATTTCTTTGTTGAAATTATTAGATATTCCTAGAGAGGGACTGTTTACCCACAGGCCTTGAGTTACTGATGTTCATGAAACAACTACTTCTTCTCATAGGGGGAAGTCCAGCCAAGCAGACCACCTGGGAAGGTGGGCATCGGGTCCCAGCGCTGGCTTACTGGCCTGGCAGAGTTCCAGCCAATGTCACTAACACTGCCTTGTTAAGGTAGGAGATCTGAATGACCTTTAGCTGTGGGGTTTAGAGCCAGAACACACAGGTGACTGGAGATCCCAGCCAACTCATTGCTTGTTGGTTACCTGTGTTCAGCAGAGAAACCCTTCTACATCCTCCCAAGCTCTCATGGCAGCAGTGTGGATTTGCCTATAAAGCAATCCCATAATTCCATATGGTAAAGTAGGCTGCAGAGGGCCTGAGCCTCCCCCTGGGGATGATCTTTGAGTAAATGAGGGACCTTGCTGGTCTCTAACCCTCAGCTTAGGTTCTTTAGTGTGCGCTAAAGAGAGAAGCAGCCAAAGATGGCAGCCAGAGTGAAGTTCCCATGAACTCTACTTATTCATCCCTACGGTTAGGATAGATGTCCCAGGTGGCTTTGAGAAGCCTGTGCATCACTAGTGATCAAATGGCCCCAAGAAAGAAGTACATATAGGATACCGGAATGCCTGGAGGCCAGGAAGGAGACAGATGGCCCCCGTGGACTGAGAGGGAAAGAATTAACCACTAGGTGAGGACGCCTTGGGCAGCACAGCCTCCAGTTGTATTCTCCAGGAATGTCTTTTGTCAGGAGTATTACATGTGTGACATCTCTCCAATGTATTAATGTTAATAGACAAGGCCAGTTGCTTGGCAGGGAATCTGGCTACAGTGGGTCCCTGGGAATATTGCCACGAGAACTAAGGAACCCTGACTTATAGCTGGGACCCCTCACTAAGTCATTTAAAAAGTATTTGTTTATGTACTTAGTGTATGTGTGCGTGTGCAGATGTGTGTGTGTCTCTCTGTGTGTGTCTGTGTCTGTGTGTCAATGTGTGTCTATGTGTCTGTACATGCGTGTGTATAGAGAGACCAGAGGTCAGTCATTGGTGTATGTGTCCATGTGTGTGTGTGGGTGTGTGTGTGTTTGTCTGTACATGCATGTGTGTTGAGAGGCCAGAGGTCAACTGTTGGTGTCATTCTTTGAAACCACCCACCTTGTATTTTCCCCTGTGACTTTGTTTACTTTCTAAGACTTGTACATGTGAGAGTGCTCTGTCTGTATGTGCTTTATGCTTACCTTGGACTTGCAGCACTTGTGGAGCTCAGAAGACGGCATCAGATCTCCTGGAACTTGGAGTCACCTGAGCCGTCATGTGGGTGCTTGGAGCCAAATGTAGGTCCTCTGTCAGAGCAGTGAGTGCTCTTAATCGCTAAGACGTTCCACGGCTCACCTTTCTCTTTGAGACAGGGTCTCATTACGGTCCGGAGGGATCAATAATTTGCATAGGTACCTGGCCAGCAAGCCCTAGGGACACTCCTGTCTTTGCCTACCTATCAATGAGATTACAAGTGCATGCTTCCATACCCAACTTTCTACACAGGTCCTAGGGATCGAACGCAGATCTTCATGCTTGTATGGCAAGCGTTTTATCAACCGTGCTATCTCCAGAGCCCGACTTCTCACTGATTCAGATGGGTTATTCCTATCTGGTTCTGCCCTGTTTTCACCAATGCAGCACAATAGAAGCGCTTACTCATGTACTTAGAACAATAGTTTGCCTGGTTGAGAGTTCTCTGGCACCAACGTGACAGGTTCTGGCAGGAGAACAACACCAGCCAGAGGAAGGCAAGCATCTCCATCGGTCTCCAACGTCTCCAGACCCAGTGGGAAGGAAGGGCTGATACCAAAGCCAAGAGCAGAAGGGGCGAGCAATTCTGACAGCCTAGGGGAGTGGGTGTTACCATCCCCCCTTCCCTCAAGGCTTGTGGGTCATCCCTGAGCTATCAGGAGGGGGTAGCGTTCAGTCCATGGGAGCCCGCAGGTGTGATAACAACCACTCAGCCTGGGATCTGTGATGTCAGGCTGGTTGGAAGAGGGCCAGGAGGGCCGCTTTTAGAGATCTGACTGGGATGTATCCAGACTGCTTATCAAGGGGGCAAGCACTGGGCTGCACAGGCACAAATAACTCCATAGAGTCTTCAAAGCTTGGGGTTTCAAAGCCGAAACATAAGCAGCAGCTTTTCATCTGAAAACTGTGTTTGTAGCTACCATGAATCACTGTACCACAACAGGCTATTGTCCATCTTCAGAGGACAATGATGTAAGCCATAGTTCGGTGACTAAAGAGAATTCTTGGTATAGGGTTTCCTTGAGAGCCCCTGGTACTTTATCAGAAGAAAGCTATCGGAGCATGTCAGTCCCTCTTAGAGTGTTTTTGGCGTGAAGTTAATCTGAAAGGCAGCTGGTTTCTCCCTCCTGTTTCTCTTTCACGTTAACCCATGCAGGTGAACACACGAATGGGTAGGGCTTCTTACCGCCTTTCCCTGTGGCCCCATGCAGATCAGCACTGGGGGGAACATGATTTTGATTCATGTCCTAGAGTGGAGTGCTCTCATTTCATCGTGTGGGAGCCCTGGCTTGTCGCTAGTTTTGGTACATTGTCCTTTGAGGATAGAGATCGTCCACAGTGGAAGTAACTTCTTCCTGGCCAGAGTTCCTTCACCTTCTATTGAAAGGGCCCCCCAAAATTACGGTATCTTAAAACAGCCAGGTTAGTATATATGTACTGTTGTGAATACAGAAAATGTTACAAACAGTGTGCAGAGGTGTGGGGGTGGGCAAGATGGCTTAGCTTACAAGGGTGACCTGAGTTCCATCCCTGGGTCAGACATGGTGGAAGGAGAGGATTGATTCCTCTGACCCTACATGAACACTGCAGCACTGCTGTGTCCACGCATAGACACACAACTAACAAACGAATATGATAAAAATTAAATTTAAAAAGGATGTGCTGGAGGGTGTTTGGCATGAATCTCATTGGCTATCTTTTAGAGATACTCAGCATTAATATTTGGACATGTGCCTAAGTGATATAATAGTATTTTAGAAAGATCTTGCACATGACTGCCCCCTCCCCACACCCCTCTCTTGGCAAAGCCTTAAGACACAATTATCAAATAGAGATGACCCATACTTGTTGCTGGTTCCAACTATGGGTGAAATATTGCTTTGGAGACTGGGGAGCAATAGTGATAAGCAAACCGCTTGGGTGTTCTTGACGTTGAGAAGTTACGTTACCTTCAGAAGAATGGCTTTGGGGGCAAAGTAGAAAAGGCTCAATAGTTTTACCTTACAGTTCTAGTTCAGGGTTTCTTGAATGTAACATCACATATATTTTGAGCCAGGTAATATTTCTTGGCTGTGATGGGTGGGGTCTGTTCTGTGCATTTTGAGATATTTAGCACAATGCCAGGCCTCTTCCCCGTAACTGTTTGTGACAACCAAGGTGTCTCCAGGCAGTACCAATGTCCCCCTGAAAGGACAAGAAGAACCTTGGGAATTTTCACTTAGTCTTATGAAAGAAGATGAAGGGTCTCTTCTGTGCCTGAGATGAGCATCTCCATACCAGTTCTCAGTGGAGGACCACACCTGGCTCAGTGCCTGAGATGAACGTCTCTCTCCCTGATGTCACTGGAGGACCGACTTCATGTGGTGCTTGAGATGGACATCCCATCCCTGTTCTGGATGGAGTACCATATCTGGCAAGAAGAGGCAAGCCGGGGCTAGCTGGACTGATAATCTCATTAGATAGCAGCTAGAGTTGTGGAGGAACCCTGAGCTACCCCGGGGGTCTCTGTGGATACTAGTAAGACAGTGGTTATATGGAAGGGGTAAAGGGCGGCAGACTCTGTCTTGTCTGCAGGCATTGAATTGGGTTCAGAGGCAGAAGCTGTAGAGATTCCTTGTCCACAGCATGTCCTGTGGTCTCTATGATACACGCTGGATGGTACCCAGCCATGCATCCCCTTTCAAGGCCATCTACTCCCACACGGCCATGAGAGTTGAGGGAGATGGGTCAGTGTCTCTTTCCTGCCTGCTGGGCCGATGTCCATAAGAGATATTCACCATCTGTTGCTCGGTATCCCCCAAGGCATGTCTGAAGTAGATGCTTTTTGGAGCCAGGCTTGTCTGTAAGAGAGACTCAAGGATGCGGAGCTACTGAGATGGGCTGCTTGTCAAAGGAGAACACGGGCTAGTCCCCGAAGTCTCTGCAGTGTGACTAAGACCAGGAAGGGGTGGGGACCTAGCTTTTTCCAGGGATAATGAGAGGGACTAAACAATGCAGAAAGAAAATTACAATTAAATGCTAAAAAGGAGCCTGTTTCTGTACCCTCGGGACAGTTCTATTCCTCCACTGGAGGTGGTTCTGTTCTCAACTCTTCTATTCTTGGCATCTTTCCGTACTTACCTCCTAGGGAGACCAAGGCAACTCTTATAAGGACAACATTTAATTGGGGCTGGCTTACAGGTTCAGAGGTTCAGTCCATTATCATATCATCAAGGCAGGATCTCGGCAGCATCCAGGCAGGCATGGTGTAGGAGGAGCTGAGACCTCCACCTCTTCATCTGAAGGCTGTTAGGAGAAGACTGGCTCCCACAGGGTTAGGAGGAGGGTCTTATTGCCCACCCCTACAGTGACACATTTCATCCATCAAGGCCACCCCTACTCCAGCAAGGGCACACCTCCTAATAGTGCCATTCCCTGGGCCAAGCATATTTAAGCCCCACCCCACCCATCGTTGGGTCAGATTTCCCCCTAGTCCAACTCTGCTCAGCTTCTATGGAAACCCTCCCTCCTGTCCTCCCCCTGATGCTCGCCCAACCTTGGAGCCCAGGGCTGTTCTACCAGAAGGTAACGCCCATGTGACCCTTCACTCCTTGCTCACGTAGCTTGGGGTCCAGCCTTCTGCACCCTCCTCACCACCACCCAGTGATGGTGACTCTCTTTGATACCTTGTTTGGCTAAGAGCACCAACCGGTTGGATAGGTCCCCGCCCCCTGGGAGGATCCGAAACAGGAGATCAATTGCTTGAATTTAGAGCTCCAGTGCAGCCTGGATGGCATAGCAAGGTCTTACTTAAAAACAAACAAACAAACAAACAAAAGGTTTCAGAAACACACACACCTCATATAAACAAATTTCAGAGAAACACGAAGAAGACAATGGTTTTGTAAGGATGGAAGAATTCGGAGGAATGACTCCTGCTCACTCAGGGGTCACCCTGCCAGTTCCCTGCCTTTTGTGTCACCATGCAGAGGCCTCTGTCTTAGCTGTCTCCTTTCATGAGTGAGTCCCGCCTGCCTTCCTTTCCACTATCAGAGGGCCTGTGAAGTGGTGTTTGTGGGACAGAAAGAAACCCACTCCTACATCAGGCCCATGAAGGGCAGTGCCAGAACCTGTAAGATATTTATGTGAGGGGCCAGGGATGTAGCTCAGTTGATAGAGTGCTTGCCTAGCACATACAAAGTTCAGGGTTTGATCCCCAGCACTATGTATACAGGGTTTGGTGGTGCAGTAATGTCCAAACTCTATAACCTACCCTTGGACGCATGACAGTCGTGTCTCAAAACAAGGAAAGGAAAACACTGGGGGCTAGGGAGGTTTCTCAGTGGATAGAAACACTTACACAAGCACAGGACCTGAGTTTGAATCTCCAGAACCCACTGCCTGTGAACCCAGTACTCTGGGGGAATCACACACACACACACACACACACACACACACACACACACACACACACGCAAAACAAAGAGGAATGGAAAAGTACTTTAAAGTGAGAGAAAATGGTTTCTTCATATATTTGTCTTCATATCAGTAGATGTAAAATGTAATTTCATTTAGACTTCCCTTAAATTATGCATATGGGGGGCGGTGTGTGCATGTGAGTGCAGCTACCCACAGAGGTTGACATTACAGGAAGTTGTGAGCTGCCTAGTGTGGATCCTGGGAATCAAACGTCAAACGTAGGACCCTCTGCAAGAGTTGAGCTGTCTCTCCCTCCATCCCCTCTTTTTTTTTTTTAAAAAAAAATAGAGGAAGAAACCCCATGAAAGCAAGGATAAAAAGCCCAGCATCCCAGTGAACACAGTGGAAGGGCAGGGCTGCTTTTGCAGGTTTGGAGTTTGGCTTTTGTTGTTGTTGTCTGCTTGTTTTCTTGTCCTATTTCTTAAGGCTTCAGAGACTTCCAGGACCTGTTTCTTGGGTTAAGACAGAGGCCTGGAAGGTCATCAGCAGCCTCAATAAGACAGACCTGACCTCCAGGTTCACGTGCAGGAAAGCCCAGGTTTGTGTGTTGCATGGAGCATTTCCTGGTTACGGGGCTAACCTCAGGGGCTGGGCTCCTGCCGTTCTCCTCTCTGATGGATGACTTTCTGACAGCCCAGGCATGCCGGTGCTGGACTCGGCTACCTTGAGCAGTGAGAGTCACCAAACCTGTTGAAGAAGTTTTCTTTGTGTGGGACAGTTTTCCTTGAGTTCTGTGGAGACTAGGAACCTCTGAAGGGAGTGCCAGGCTGACACACTGGGATTCCCTGGGGTGTTTAGATCTGCATTAGTGCTGTGGTAGAATGCCAAACCTCATGATGCAGAGGAGGAAAGAGACAGAAAAGGGAAAGTATGAAGTCCATTCTGAAAGTTAATACAGCCTGTTTCCCAGACTTGCTGATTTGACCCGTCTGTGACGCCAGTATCTCCGAGGATGGCGATAGAAAGCCTACAGTCTACTTCGTGTGTGTGTGTGTGTGTGTGTGTGTGTGTGTGTGTGTGTGTGTAGGCCAAGAACAACCTCAGATGTTGCTCCTCAGGCACTGGCCTAAGACTCATCAATTAGACTAGGCTGACTGGCCAGTGAGACCCAAGGATCTCCCATCACCACCTTCCCAGTGCTGGGAAGATAGCCGGGATCTTTGTAACAGATTCTGGGAACCACACATGAGTCTTCAGACATGTAAGGAAAGGAAGTGCTTTAATTACTGAGCTATCTTCCCAACCCAGATCCATTTCAAAACCTCTCTCTCTCTCTCTCTCTCTCTCTCTCTCTCTCTCTCTCTCTCTCTCTCTCCCCTCCCTCCCTCCCTTCTTCCCTCCTTCCCTCTCTTGCTCTCTCTCTCCCTCTCTCTCTGTGTGTATGTGTGTGTGTGTGTGTGTCTGTGTCTGTGCATACACGCATGTGTGTGCGTCTGTGTGTGTGTGTGTGTGTGTGTGTGTCTGTGCATACACGCATGTGTGTGCGCGTCTGTGTGTGTGTGTGTGTGTGTGTGTGTGTGTGTGTGTGTGTGTATGTGTATGTGTGAAAAGAGATGGCTTATTTGGTCAAGAGCACTTGCTGAGCAGTCAGGTAGACTGGGTTTTAGATCCCAGTACCCACATAGCAAACTGGAAAGCCCATGCATCCCTATAACCTTGGCTAAAGATGGGCAGGGTGAAACGGTGTAAGGAAAATCGATGGGCCTGCTGGCTTCGAACTAGCAGACAGTATGCAAGCTCCGGGTTCAGGGAGAGACACTGCCTCAAAGGAATAACCAGAGAGTGACAGAGTGACACCCAGTACCTTCTTCCAGCTTCGGCATATGCATACAGGTGTGTAGATAAAAACATCTCCACATAGGTGTGCACACCCCACGTGTACTCACAGCACAAAAATTAAAAATATCTATTGTGAAGCCTGTTTTTTCTTTCTTATGGGTTTGATACTGATCTCCCTTATGGGTGCAACTGTGTGTGTGTGTGTGTGTGTGTGTGTGTGTGTGTGTGTGTGTGTGTGTGCGTGTGTAGAGAGGGGGGAGGGGAAGGGAGAGGGAGAGAGGGGGAGGGGGAGAGAGAGACTGAGTTGAATAGCCCTAAACCATCTCAACCTTTTCCGAGCACACTGCAGACCTCTGTGCTTCCTGGCTTGTGGCGGGGACCTTGGACTCTGCACAGGTCTCCAGACTGTTCTGTACTCTGTTGTACGCTGACTCTGCATGCCCCGACTGCACACCAGTGTGGGATGCCAGTTCCTTGAGTACCTATCTCAAGAGATAAGCTACCAGTTTTGTGGACTGTGAAAGCTACAGGCAAATAGAAACACTTTGTCCTGTAGCCAATGAGAAATTCTGCCTCAGGGTTGTAGGCAGAGCCCTGGAGAGAGGAAGGAGGTGGGCAGATTAGAAGTGTCACACATGAGGTGGGTCCTTTCTGCAGCCTCTGTGGAAGGCAGAGAGCTGTTCTCTAGAACTTAGGGTGGATCTGCTGAGAAGACCTGGCTCTGAGGGCTTTCCCGCCCATGGTCCTGAAGTCTGACCCTGTCCTGGTGTCTGAGTACCAGGACCCCTTTTCTGGGGAAGTCCAACCCATGACAGAATCCATGTTGGCCCAGTCCTCTGGCTCTGGCACATCCCACTGGCTGTCAGTTTCTTTGGCCCCTCTGCTCTTCCTGACGACTCACCCCTATCTCGTGATAGGAGCACAGTAGGCTTGTGGGAGGTATGCAGTGTGGTCAAGATCCACATGACTTTAAAGCAACATCACAGATCACAAGCCTGCAATCTTAGCCCTCATAAAGTAGAGGCACGAGGGTAAGGAATTCAAGGCAAGTCTAGGCAGGAGTAACTGTCTTAACAAACAAAATAGAAATGAGTAAAATCACATTAACAAGACCCACCGAAAATATGAATAGTGGGTGGGGCTTGGGAGATGGCACCATGGGGAAAGTTCTTGCTTTGCGATCATGAAGGCCTGAATTTGGATCCCCAGTACCTGTGTACAAGCTGGACACCAAGGCACACCTGTAATCCCAGTGCTGGAGGGAAAGAGATCCTGGGACTTCACTGTTCAGACAAGCTGAAATAGTGAGAGACCCTGCCTCAAAAGATGGCGGGGGGCTAGACATCTGATGGTGACCTCAAAAGAAGGCGGGGGGTAGACATCTGATGGTGACCTCTGGCCTCCACACAGGCACATATGGGCAAGCACTCACGCATATCCTGTACACACACAAGTAAGAATTTGAATTTTAAAAATTTAATATTAATATTTTAATATTAAAATTAATACTCTCAAGTGACAGACTAGTTATATATTTTTTCTTTTTGTATTTCTGTATGTCCTAAGGTTTTCTTTTTTTCTACTAAAATATTTACTGTTTTGTAAAAGGGGAAAAAGAGTTAAAGGCAAGTGACAGACATGAAGTGTTTCCCACATCATAACTAAAGTTTCACACACTTTACCTAAATACTACATTTTCATGAGACAGACTCAAGCAATGGTAAATGGACTGAGTGTTTTCTTGCAGGTACCTGCTTGCCATCCTGCCTCATGATATTCCTGATAAGCCAGTTGCCAGCTCTTAGTTTTGGAGTTCAAAGGTGTGGCGCTGTTAGTAATTATCAGACAAACAACCAGCAAGCCCCCCCCCCCCCCCCCCCCCCCCCCCGCTTCCTCTTTTACGTATCTTCCCCGAGTGTTTGCACACACATCCACCCTGTGAGGCAGCTATTGTTATTAAACTACATGTTTTACAGGATAGGAAACTGAGGCAGTAAATGTCAAATAAGTGGTAAAACTGAATTTGAGCCTATATAGAGTCTGACCACCTCCTGCCTCTTAGAGCAGAAATCTCAGGAAGAACTCCAAAGAGAAATAGACAGTGTGGGCTTTAGGAGAGGCAGCTGCTTTTGCTCTGGTCTGGTGCAGGTAGGTTTGGGTCATAGGAGGGCTGGGGAAAGAATTGGAAAAACCGAGGCAAACTGTATCTTGTTCTTTCTGCAGCTCGCTAGACATCTTTCCCACCGTGATAGCTCTGGCAGGAGCTAGCTTGCCCCCAGACCGGAAGTTTGATGGACTGGATGCCTCTGAGGTCCTCTTTGGCAAGTCACAGACGGGGCACAGGGTGAGTGGAGAAAGCTTATGTCTGGGCTGTGTCTCACATCCCATGCCTGCTAACTTTGATACAAATGACCACCCTCAGAAGGTGCATGCCAATAGCTGGTGAAGACCCTGGGCAAAAATCCCAGGGATGCATTTCAGAGATGGACTAAATCCAACGATTCAGTCTGTTAGTCCAGATGTATACTTATGTTTAACACTTTGGTTTATTGTAGAGGTGTGTGAGTATTCATCTCGAATGCTTAATTTTATTCTTCTGTCTGCGTTCAATTTTCTGACATAATTTGGGCGCTCATCATCTTTTTGTTGGATAAGATTCCTGTCCAGTTCTAGGCTCTTCTAGAATGGGAACTCTCTGGGGGTGGGGGTGGGGCAAGGATCCCATCTGCTGGGTTCAGGTTTCAGCACTCGTGTCCCTAACAGCATCGGTACCTAGCCAGCATCCAGTGCATGCAAAGTGAATGGACGAATGAATGAGTGAGTGAATGAATGTCAGTAAGGTCTCTGTATTCCCAAAGTGCGCCCAGCACTGGGAGCGCTCAGCTCACACTTTGCATCCTGTTACTTTGCTGTTGTTAACTTTTGAAAGGTGCTTTGGCAACAGGTTGACCTTGAACCCCGCCCCCCAAGCCCTCCCCCATAGCTTCAGCCTTTTGAGTGCTAGGATTGCAGGTATATGTCACCATAGCTGTCCTCCTGTTCCTGAATCAGCAGCCCCCGGCTTCTATTTTTCCAGCATCACCTCCTGGCTCTTCCCTCCTCAGACTGCTCAGAGGCACCAAATTAGCAGCCAGGAAATGTCAGTCCTCTTGGACTTTCCCTGTCACTTCCCTGTGTTTTCCTAAGAGGAAGAGGAAGTCAGAGAGAGAAGGAGGCTGGAGGAGATCAGAGACCACCCCCCCAACCCCCGAGTAAGGCCCAGTGAGCACCGAACTCCCCAGTTGGAAACCTATGCTTCAGAGGGTCTATTTAAGTCTTTGAGGGGTCACATGGGAGAGATGTGCTCATAGGTACGATCGTAATTACGCTCGTAATTACTGAAACCTTCCCAGGTCATCCAGAACCTGGGCCTTGAGTGGACCACTACACTCTTGCACACATTGAAGAAGTTCTTAGGGCTTGCCAAATTAGACCTGAACGGTCCTCTGAATGATTCTTGGGTCACCCCAGAATGCCTGTCTCTGTAGAAGAGTGTATTGTCCAAGCCTGGTCATTCTGAGAAGCACGAAACAGGAAGACGGTTTCCGCCCTCAGCTGGAAGTCAGTAGCGTACGATGCTGGCAGTATTAGCCAAGACTTCTCTGGAGAGGTGCTCCTGAGTGTTTATTGCCATGGCTACTGACAGAGTAATTGGGGTCACCAGGAAGTGATCTTGACGTTGTCAGGCCTCCTGTGGACGCCAGCTCCTTCACGGGCTTACTTCCGTTCCCGGACAGAGCCTTGTCTTCCTTTTGCATCTGATTTGCACGGAGTCACTGGGTTCGGTCCAAGAATTAGGTGGGAGAAAGAGACACAAGTCCTGGCACCTTCGGGAAACCTACATTGTATGGGTGACCTAGTTCAAGGGGGAGCTTGTTTACTTCCTTATCACACCCTATGACCTAGCTCGAAGCAGCCAGCTTGCTGTCTACAGAGAGCTTCCGATGGTATCTTCAAAGATAATCCCATGTGGGTTCTGTGCCCAGCCTCACACTGGCTTCTTCCAGTGTGCTTGTGACGCTCCAGATAAGACCACTTAGGCATTTAAGAATAGCGCCACGGATCTGAGTTCGCTCCATTCTGGTCAGCCTAGACTGTTGAGACGAAGAGGCAGAATTATCTTGGGTTTATTATAGTTTTAGAGGAAGCCAGGAGATCAAACAAATGATTTTTTATAAATATCCACATATCCATCCACCTCTCGACACAGTATGTATGTGTCTCTTTAAGATGTTTATTTATTTATTTATTTTTTAAGATTTATTTATTTTATGTGTATGATTACATGGTAGCTGTACAGATGGCCATGAGCCATCATGTGTGTGGCTGCTGGGATTTGGACTCAGGACCTCTGCCGGTCCCACTTGCTCCGGCGTAATTCACTGTAGCTGTTTTCAGACGCACCAGAAGAGGGTGTCAGATCTCATTATGGGTGGTTGTGAGCCACCATGTGGTTGCTGGGATCCTAACTCAGGAGCTTCGGAAGAGCAGTCAGCTATTTCGCCAGCCCTAAAAAAATGTTTATTTTTATGTGCATTGTGTATGCCTGAGTATGTGTGTGTGTTCTATATGTATACAGTGCCCGCAGTCATCAAAGGCATATGATCCTCTTCGAGTGGAATTACAGACAGTTGTGAGCCTCAGTTGTGAGCCTCAGTCTGGGTGCTGGGAACCAAACCCAGGTCCTCTGTAAGAGCAGGCATTGATTGATCTCAACCACTGAGCCATCTTTCCTGCCTATGTACCTCCTCTTAATCAATGAAGTTTGTATCCACCCACAGATGTATCTTCCATTTAGAAGGATTCCAATACAGGTTGGTTTAAAACCATTCTAGTTTCTAGAAGCCCAAAGAACTTCCTAGATGGTTGGCTCAAAACACTGTTTAGATGCCTCTCAGCAGCTGGCTTGTCTATTTCAAGGATAGCCCAGAGATGAAGAGAGAAACAGCTTAGAGCCACATATCTTTATCCATCTTCTAGGGCCATGGGATGACAAGGCTTATGGGAAAAATATTGGCTATTAGTTTTTATATCCATGAGCTCATGACCTACTTCATTCCCTCTAGGAGGGTTGTAGCAGTGATATTCCAAGCCCACAGCAGCTTTATGCTTTGCATATTTTAAACTCTTGCATCTGACACCGATGGGCCTTATGAATGGGGCAGTGAGAGAAACCAAGAAGAGAGAGGGCTGAGAGACTGAGAGGGGAGGAGGGGTACACATTCCAGGACCCAGTGATCCACTTTCTATTCCCTTGACTCCAAAATGGAAGCTGGAGGTGGTGATACCATGGGTGGCAGAGTCATGTCCTTCATGACCAGGTTCAAATATTGTCAACGAAGGGACTTGTCTGCATAGCCATAATCCGCTCCAATGTGGGGCAGCTCTGGGCTATAAACAGTTTGGCCAATACATCAAGCAAACAACGAATACCCATCACTTCTCATAGGGAGGCCTCTAGTGGTGAAAAATGTCTCCAAGAGTGACGGGTGAATGATTGACACCCCTCCCCCATCCCTGCTTTGAAGCTGTGCAGGCCTCTTCCTCATGGGGTGGAGGAGAACACCTCTAGGGCTAATACTGTGACACTCCCGTGCTTAACAAAACAACCAAAGTGTAGCGAGGCAGACTAGCACATAGGAAAGGAAGGGAGCCAAGAACTCTGTACAAGCTTGTAGAAGATAAAAGTCGGCTGGCTTTGAACTGTGGAGAGGACATCTGGAGCGGAAGTGTCCTCGGCCATGATTGCGTGTCAGCATACCAGCATTCTTCCTATGTTGATGTAAACAAGAAAGCCGTCATTTTTCTGCTCAAAGTGGGATGGCTTATATGAGTGCCTCAAAACCCACCCCCAACTCTAAGCATAGGCCATCCCAGTTTTCCTTCCTAGGTTCTGGAAATTTCTGCTCATGCCACTTACCCTTTGAATGTGGCAGGCTTGCTCTCCTTAGGGAGTTTGTGTTGCTGAGCACCCAAAGGATACCCATGGTTTGAAGAGTTCAACCTTGACTGTGTTTTCCAGGTGGGCGGGTGGGGTCTGAACATATCACGGGGGTTGGGGGGGATACAGGATGGTCCATGTCCTCTCCCTCCCTACCACCTTTGCCCTTTATCAAGAAAAAAAAGGGGGGGGGGGAGTGTGAGGCGTGGCTTTCTGGATGGTAGGGGTGAGGTTTTCAGTAATGACTTCCTTTCTTGTTTTGAGGAAGCCTGCTGGGGGTTTGGAGGGTTGATGGGAGGCAGGGAAGCAGCAGGTGTTGGGGAGCCCTGCCCAGGGCAGCATCCTCTCAGGGTACTGAAACTGGGGGAATGGGGATGGGATGGGCAGCCGCTTCCCTTTCCGACAGATGTTTCTCCTTATTTTTTTTCCCCAAGCCCCACGGAAACTTTGAATCATATAAGTGCCTTCCCAGCAATATATATGGGCATGATTCATAGCAGGGTAGTCTCGCGCCTCCAGCCCAAACCCACCAACCTACGAAGGATGCTGCCCTTCTATTTCCTACCAGCTCTTTCCCTTGGGGCCTCTGAATTAGGTATTTCCACTCTCTAGGATAATTCTTCCATGTCTGACTGAGTCAGGAAAGATTTCCTCCGCAGTACAGTAGGACTGAGTCATAGGTGACTGCCTTCAGGCTAGGCTTGGATTGGAGCTGTAGCCCAGGGATAGAGCGGCTGCCTAGCCTGTGTGGGGGCCTGATTTTGAGTCCCTGGACTGCAATAAAAGGTTCAGAGGTGAAGCTGGGCTTCGTGTTGGAGAAATCTTACGTTTCTTATGGCAGGCATTCTTGCTGAAGAGAGAGACTCTACTGGAGGCTGAAGAAGCCAGTTTTTATGGAGACCTTCAGGTGGGCTTCATTGCAAGCCCCAGGATATATGGAAGCCATCTTTGTTGACACATTGCTTTCTGCACCTGAGGGGCAGGTACAGGCAGGACCTGGCAGCCACAAGACACTCCCCTGAGAGAAGGGCCCGAGAGCTGTTTAAAGCGCTGCTGTGGCAGGGTTGGAATATTTTTTTTTAAGATTTATTTATTTGTTTATTATGTGTATGAGTACACTGTAGCTGTACAGATGGCCATGAGCCATCATGTGGTTGTTGGGAATTGAACTCAGGACGGCCCCACTCACTCCAGCCCCGCTCGCTCCGGCATAATTCACTGTAGCTGTCTTCAGACGCGCCAGAAGAGGGCATCAGATATTATTACGGGGGGTGGAGGGGAGTTGTGAGCCACCATGTGGTTGCTGGGATCCGAACTCAGGACCTTCGGAAGAGTAATCAGTGCTCTTACCCACTGAGCCATCTCGCCAGCCCTCAGGATTGGAATTTTTAATTTGTCAAATTAAAAAGCACCAGCCGCTGACACTCAAACCCCTGCAGGTTATAGAGCCTGCATTGGGCCCATGATCTCACTGACTTAGCCAGTGAGGTCTTGTAGCCACCCAGAATTGTAGCTCGTCCTTCAGCACTATTTCACAGTGGCTCCCAGGAGTAGGCCAGCATCAGTTACAGGCCTGTGCTTGTCAGAGAGTATTTAGGAGTATGGGTAAGGGGTATTAGGGATGAAGTAGACCATGACACCTAGCATGATTTTCTTCCATGTGTATGTAGCTATGTATGTAGTACATGTACCGGGGAGGTGTATGGATATAGGTAGGTATGTAGCACATGTCCCACATCTGCATGCAGAGGTCAGTGCCAACTTGGTTCTGACCTTCTGCTTTACTGAGGTGGGGTCCCCTCCCCCGGCCGTTTCTGTTGCTATGCTGTATACGCAGTTGGTCCTAACTGAGCTTCTAACAAGTCCTCGCTCTGCCTCCTGTCTTGCAGTAGGAATTCTAAGATTACAGCCATGCACCAATGAAGGTTTTTTTTTTTGTTTTGTTTTGTTTTACGTGCGTTCCTGGAATCAAACTCAGGTCACCAGGCTTGTGCATCGAACGTGTTTTCCCGTGGCGCCATTTCGCTGGCCTAGCGTGGTTTTCTGATGCACAGGCCGTGCTGTCTGCTCTCTTTCTCAGGTGCTGTACCACCCCAACAGTGGAGCTGCTGGAGAATATGGCGCCCTGCAGACTGTCCGCCTAGACCATTACAAGGCCTTCTATGTTACTGGTAAGTGGAGTCTCTCACCCTAACTCCCAAGTGCACACCTTGAGGGTTCCTGAGTGGGTGTGGCTATCTTCTTTGAGGGCTCACATCCTTTACCCGTGACTTTGTCACCCAACCTTAAGCTTGGTTGGAGGGCCAGCCAAGGCATTCTGGACCCACCAGAATGGAAATGAGGCCTTCCTGCCGCAGGCCCGTGGCCCTGGACTCCTCTTCTTCATCTTTTCCACAGAGAAAACATTTTGCTCCAAGTTAGGCTTTAGATGCCAGTTTGGCTGGTGATGAAACAGGAGCTTAGAGACCTTTAAAAGTGTCATTTGCTTGGCAATAAAATGTTTCAGAAGGCAGATCTTAAAAGTCTACATAGCAGGCCCATAGAAGTCTCTCCTCTCCTTGGTTCACTCAGTGACTGGGACTTAAAAACTAAGAATGTATTTTAGAAATGGTATACTGGGACTAGTGAGGTAGCTTGGTGGCTTGGTGACTGTTGTGGTTGGCTTTCTGTCACTGTGATGAAAAACCCTGACCAAAAGCAACTCTGGGAGAAAAGGCGCTTCTTTGGTTTATCCATCTCAGGTTACCATCTATCATTGAGGGGAGTCAAGCCAGGGTAGACGTGGGGCAGAGGGCATGGCTTACTCTCTGTGCCTTGCTCAGCTTGCTTTCTTATGTCACCCAGGACCATCTGCCCAGCAGTAGTATCACCTGTGGTGGGTGACCCCTCACATATCAATCATTAATCAAGAAAATGCCCCCACAGACTTGCCAACAGGCTGATCTTATAGAGCCTTGTCTTTCCAGTTGAGGTTTCCTCTTTCCAAATGACTCTAGTTTGTGTCAAACTGATAAAACTAACTATTATAGTGGGTAAAAGTATTTACCACCAGGGTAAACACACACACACACTACACACACAGACACACACACACAGGCACAGGCACACACATGCATGCATGCACATGTACAAACACATACAAGCACACACAGTAATAAAATTAAAATTAAACTTTTCATTATCTTAAAATGCTTGTCCCGTTATTTTGCACTTAGTTGGAGCACTAACATTTTGAAGTTAATCAATGAGAAATAAAACAAAATTAGAAGGGAGACCCTGGCTAGGAATCAATGGAGATTTTAGTTGGCTTGTTATTTCATGTTAGAGATGTTCAGAGAATTATATAACTAAGACAGACAGACAGACAGACAGACAGAAAGATAGACAGACAGGCACGCACGCAGGCATGCACATGCATGATTTATTTCCTGAGCGTAAGATGTGGTTACAATACTAGAACAGGCCCTTTGAGTTCACAGCTCCTGGGATCTTAGAAATGCTACAAGAATCTTTGGTTCCTAAACCTCAAACAAAGAGCTCAGTTCTCTGCTGTGGTCTCCGAGGGAAAGTTCAGGGATCAGAGTCCTTATATTACATTATCTAAGAGGCGTGGGCCCTCCAGGCTGAATTGATTTCATGCAGGGAGAACCGTGCCAGAAAGCCCCTGGTACTACAATACTGGAATCGTAAACCTTACCATGCAGTAATAGGGCTGTGTCAAGTGATCACAGTCAGACAGAAACTAAAATCCCAAACTCGAAGGAGACCAGGGTAGGGAGCAGAGCACCGGGCTCCCTCTACAGCTGAGGAAAATTGCCTAACGGGGTGAGATGCCACCGTGTTCTATGTCCTCGCTGCACGGTTTAAGATCTGCTTCCTAATGATTAGAAATGCATCTGGGAAGGGCAGATAGATGAACAGGCACCTACTCCATTAGGATAGAGAACAGTATGTTCTTCTATGATGGGGAGATGATGTTTTAGTCATGAACTGAAGTGGCCTTGACAGATAACCAGCCTTTTGGTGCATGGCCTAGAACTGGAGAACCCCACTGGTTGCCTCCCCCCCTTTCAAAAATCATCTCTCTTTTTTTTTTTTTCAATGTGTGTATGTTCATGTGCTGCATGTGTGCAAGCACACACTTATAAAGGTCAGAGGCTTCGATATCAGGCATTTTCCATGATCACTCTCTATCCTACACAGTGAGTCAGGATTGCTCATTTGAACCCAGACTTTGCTGACTTTGCTAGCCTGGGGCAGCTTGCTCTGGAGATCCCCCCATCCCCACCGTGTCTGACTCCTGAGTGTTGGACTTACTGGTGGCCTTCCACACTGTGGTGGTTTGAATAGAAAAGGCTTCTGTCGACTCACGTGTTTGAACGCTTGGCTCGTGGGGAGTGGCACTCGTAGGAGGTGTGGCCTTGTTGGAGGAAGTGTGTCACTTTGGGGGTGGACTTTATGGTCTCCTATGCTCCAGCTCTGCTTAGTGAGGAACACAGTCCCCTCTCTGCTGCCTGCAGATCAAAATGTAGAACTCTCAGCTCCTTCTCCAGCACCATGTCTGCCTGGACACTGCCATGCTTCCTGCCATGATAACGGACTGAGCCTCCGCAACTGTAAGCCAGCCTCAATTCAGTGTTTTCCTTTATAAGAGTTGCCTTGGTCATGGGGTCTCTTCACAGCAATGAAGCAAGGAGCTGGAGAGATGGCTCAGCAGTAATGAACACTGGCTGCTTGTCCAGAAGTCCTGAGTTCAATTCTTAGCAACCACATTGGCTCACAACCATCTGTAATGGGATCCCATGCTCTTTTCTATCTCTTGCTCTCTTCTGTCATACAGGTATACATGCAAATAGAGTGTTCATATACATAAGTAAATTAATCTCTAGAAGTATGCTTTAAAAAACAAACTAGGACATCCAGTTGTCATTTATGTGGGCACTGGTGATCTGAATTCTGTTTCTCCACTTTGTATGTACTGATAGAACTCAATAGCTGCCCTTGGCCACTTTTAAAGTACTTAAAGGTCCATCCAGATGATTCTGGGGAGGCACTTGCTGGCAAGGACTGATGACCTGAGTTCAATCCACAAGGCCCACAACATGGAAGGAGAGAACCAACTCCCAGAAGTTGTCCTCTGACCTCCTCATGTGCTCTGGGGCACATGTGTCTCCCCACACCCTACATGCTTACACATACATACACACGCTTGTGTGCATGCACACACATGCACAAATAAATAGAAATGCAAAGCAGGGCAGATTTTATACATGGCAGCAGATGCACATCTGAATGTGTACACCTGTGTACCTGCTCTGTACTACTGTGAATTGATATCATGGAGACAAACCGTGTCTCCCGGAAGCTCAAGCATTAAATGCTTGCTTGGTCCTCGGTGTAGGTGGTGTTCTCTTTTGGAAGCTGCTGAGATCCTGAAAATGCTAGCTTCACCTGTGTATTAACCCACGGATGGGCTTGATGTACAGTAGGCTCTTAGGATGGAGAATCAGTTTGGAGGAAGGTCATCGTGGGCACGCCATTAAAGGGTGTATCTAGCCTTCCTCTCTCTCTCTGCTTCCTGTCTGTTATAAAGTAAGCAGCGTCCCTTTGGTACTTCCGCCTTGCATAGAGCCCAAGATCCAGACAAAACCTCTGAAAGCCAACGTAAATCTTTCCTCATTGAGTTGTTTACCTCAAGCCTTTTGTCACAGCAATACAAAGCTAGAGACATTGTTATGCCAACTGTATATTCCTAAATGAACCTACTCAGTCATGGTATTGTATGTATACATATATATATATATACATATATATGTATACACATACATAAATATACACATTCCTAAAGGAACCCACTCAGTCATGATATTGTATATACCTACCTACCTACATACATACATATATAAAATACACATACACACACACACACACATTCCTAAAGGAACCCACTGAGTCATGGTATTGTTTGTATATACATATATCTATGTGTATATATGTATATATACATATACATATAAAATATATATGTATATATGTGTGTATGTGTGTATATATTATACACACATTCCTAAACAAACACAGTCAGTCATGGTATTGTATACATAGACATATATGTGTATTGTGAATGTATGTATATATATCTGTGTATATATATGTATGCATATGTGTATATATGTACATATACATATATACATACATATATCTGCATATACATACACACATATAAATATATACATATTCACATATATACATATACATATATATACATATATGTGTATAATATGCTTATATATATCAGTGTATATATTTATATATAACACACATATATTATTGGATTAGATTTGCTAGAATTTTGCTTATAATTTTTATTCTTGTAAAGCATGTGTCAAGATTTGGCATAGGAGTTTTGCTGCTCTCATGAAATGAGTTTGGGAGAAGTCTCTGTTTTCTCAGAAGGGCTTTGTAAGATTGGTCCACTCCTTTCCTGAGTGATTGAATTTGCCTATGAAAGTGTTTGTCATTTCCTGTGTTGTAGAAATATTGCTCTGTGTTTTCTTCGAAGGGTTTTTTATGTCTTGGGTTTAGGTCTTGGAGCCATTTGGGGTTTAGTTTTGTACCTGACTTTTGGTAAGAGTACAACTTAACTCTGAGCCATCCCTCCAAATCCCACTGTTGCGTTTGTTAAATATTGATTTTTATTATTTTTAAGTATATGTTTGTTTGTATCTCTCTCTCTCTCTCTCTCTCTCTCTCTCTCTCTCTCTCTCTGTGTGTGTGTGTGTGTGTGTGTGTGTGTGTGTGTGTGTGTACACAGGTGCCCATGGAAGCCAGAGGTGCCAGTTCCTTGTGGAATGGGGGTTACAAGTAGTTCTGAGCCACCCAGTGTAGGAGCTTGGGAACTGAACTTAAGTCTCTGCATGAGCAATATGGGCTCTTAACCACTCAGCCATCTCTCTAACACCCACCACTGGTATATCTAAAAATGACAGTTTTCCTCTCCTGCTCCCAGAACCATGGGATTTTTACTATAGCATTTACTTCGAGACCTGTCTGAGCTCCTGGAGTCTAAATTCACAAAAGTAGGAGACATCCACTTAAAGATGCCACTCAGTGGTACAGCTTGATTCCCCGGCCCCGGGGGTGGAGGGAGAATAACAGCCACAAAGCATTGTACCAATGATAAGATCCCCCTGGGATGTTCTCTCCCAGACCCGTCCGTCAAAGAGCTCCTTGCTCCCTGCCATGTTGCTCCAATAGAGGTCTCTGCTGTGGTACCTCTCAGTTCTCTCTGCCCACCCCCTCTTCAACCTTGAGCCAGGCTTTGCTCTGAGTGTGCACTCTCAGAGCTAATGGAAACTGTTTCTTTAATAGTGTGTTGAGTCTTCTTCCTGCTATTGCAAGGAGTAGTGGCTTCCACACTGCTTTTGGGTCATTGTGACAGCTGAAAGCCTCCTGGATAGTGGTTTAAAAACCATGCACTGGGCCTTGCTGGTGACATCCTGGGGAGTGACGTCTGAGCTTCATGGGAGCCGGTTACAGTTCGTTCTCTTGAACTTGGGAAGAAGGGTTTATTCTATGTCCTGTCAGATTTGTCTTTTATTTTGGAAAAGTCCTTAACCCCTAGGCTTTGATTTCTGTTTCTCACCTGAACTTTGGGGGTTGGCAGGGGAGGTGTCAGTAGTGAACAAGAGGGGAATTTTGGTTTTGTTTTGCTGTTTCATATCTAATTTTTTCTCTCTCTCTTGAAAGAGAGTCTCACTTTGTTAGTCTTGAACTACAAGGCCAGGCAGCCTTGGAACTCTCAGTCCTCCTGTCTCTGTATCTTGGGTTCTGGATTACAGGCTTGTACCACTGTGCCTGGCTCAGTTCTCTCATCTAAGAGTACTCACACTCCAAACATTTTCTGTGTGGCAGGCTGCCACCGAAGTGAAGTGCCTATTTTGGTCTTGCAGCTGGGCTCTCTCTGGGCACTCTTTTAAGGGTCAGCCAAGGATTCGCAGGAGTTCATAGGACGGTTTCGAGGCTCGTACTCTGTGGCAGTCTTCCTTGTAGAGCTTCACCTGTCAGTTTTCATCATTCACGGTGACCTTAAACTCTGACACCTTAAGCCACCTCAGATTTCCTCAGGAATTCTGCTTGTTCCACACTGCTGGTGGCAGCATCTCCAAGGGCCAGGAAACCTCAGACCAGGTCCAATGCAGTATGGCTTTCTTTGCAGGGTCAAGTCCCTTCCAGTCTTTGCCTATCTTGATTATTCCACTGCAGTGCTTTTTATTGATTTGCTGCACTAGGTTTCCTAGACTTCATTTTGCTAGCTAGAGGATGGTAGTTCAAAGGACACTACTGTTCTGTTTCCTTAAGTGAAACTTATTATCACTGTGTATGATGTATATTTATTTGCATGATTGCATGTGATGTATATTTGCAGGTATGTGTGTATCGTGGTATACATGTAGAAGCCAGTGGACAACTTTGTACTGTTAGTTGTGTGGGTTTTGACTGTTTCTCATGGCCCATGTGCAAATATTTCTATGTACTGAGCCACATCCCTTATGTGCCTCATGTTCTTATCTTTTTTTTTTTTTTTTTTTTTTTTTTTTTTTTTTTTTTTTTTTTTTTTTTCCGAGACAGGGTTTCTCTGTGTCACTTTGGCTGTCCTGGAACTCACTCTGTAGACCAGGCTGGCCTCAAACTCAGAAATCCGCCTGCCTCTGCCTCCCAAGTCCTGGGATTGAAGGTGTGCGCCACCACTGTCCAGTATGTTCTCGTCTTTTTAAGATGGAGTCTCATGTACTTCAGGAGAGCCTCAATTCATTTTGTAGCCAAGGCTAGCCTTAAACTCCTCATCTTCCCATCTCTACTTCTGGCTTCCAGGCATACTCCACTATGCCCCAGCTTGGATAATATATATTTAAAGGCAGGTTCACTGTGTAGCTCCGAGCTGGCCTTGAACTCACAGATCTGCCTGCCTCTGGCTCCCAGGTGCTGAGATTAAAGGCTTCTGTCTCCATACTCTAGAGATCCCTTAACTTTTATGAGAGTCGCTCCCAACTTTTTCTTGGTTGACTGTCAAAGCTCGTGTCACTTCAAGTGCTGCTTGCTGCTGCTGGAGTCAAACTTTTGTCAACTCTACACAAGGATAGCAATCCCTTATCCCTGCTGAACCCGAGTGTCTGCCAGGGGAGGAAACCCCTGCTGGAGGCTTTGATCTGCAGAGGGCTATGGGGATAGCCTCGTTCTTCCAGTTTCATTTCCATCCACACTGAACTACAAAGCTGTGTCCTAGGAGTGCTGACTTCGTCCTTTTAGATTTGTGTCTGCTGGGTTGAGCTGCGGCACTGTGCTGTCATCTTGTGGTGAGAAGACACCACAACTGGACCCCTCTAATCAGTTGGTGTGTCTGTTGTTAGAATGTCCTCAGACTGGGCAAGGCAGTACACACCTGAGAGGCTGAGGCAAGAGGATGAAGAGCTTGAGACCAGCCTATACCCAAATGAAGGTATAAGCCCATGATATAGGGTTCTCTGTAGGAAGGACCACTGGAAAGATCTCTCAGCCATCTGTTGAGGGAGAGAACTCTCCTTCTCCCAAGCAGTTGATGCTCCTATCTCATTAAGATGCCCAGAAGCAAACGGCTACTCAGTTACATAGATTTGTTAGATGCCCTAGCTACTTTTGGCAGAGATAAAGGAAGAACCATTAAAATACAGTGCGGAGCTGAAGAGATGGCTTATCAGTTAAGAGCGCCTTGCTGTTCTTCCAGAGCATCCAGGTTGGGCTTCCAGCACCCATATGGCGACTCACAACCATCTGTAACTCCAGTTCCAGGGAATTATACGCCTTCTTCTGGCCTCCGTGTGCACTGCATGCATAAGGCGTTTACACTTGGGCAGAACATCCGTACACATGAAAATAAATTAATACGTACTGTCTTTAAAAGTGAGACACTCCAGGTGCTTCTGGCTGTTCTCGTTCCGACTGCCATCATAGCCAGATGATTAATCTCTGTAACAGCATCATCTTCAAGGAAGTTGACCTTCTTGACATCCATCAAGTTCAACAGCTGCCATTGGAGACATAGGTTATTCAGAAATGTCAGACGTCGGGGCCAGCAGGATGGCTTAGTGGTTTGATGACTTGAACTCTCAGTGGTAGAAGACTGACTCCAGGAAGTTGTTTTCTGACCTTCTTATGTGTACCAACTACAAAGCAAACACACAACCACCAAAAACAAAAAACAAAAAAGAAACAAAAAAACAAAACAACAAACACAAGATTTACTCTCGAAGGCCAGAGACACGTGGTATCTGAACAGATGTTCACTGGTTCTGAAGGCAGGTCCAAGGGGCCAGATCAAATCCCCCTGGATGGCCAACCATCACTGGAAAGACAGACTACAATCTCAAGGGCATTTATTTGTCAGGGAGAGCAGCCATTGGAATTGCTAGGCTTGGTTCCTTTCGCATGTAATCAACCACAGATGCCTGTCTGTCCTCTGCAGCTCAGGGTAAAGGTTGGGTTTCACATTTTTGGTCATCCTTTCCATAGGTGGAGCCAAAGCTTGTGACGGGAGCGTGGGTCCTGAGCAGCACCACGTCTCCCCTCTCATTTTCAACCTAGAAGACGACGCTGCTGAAGGTGTGCCTCTACAGCAGGGGAGCCCCGAGTACCAGGAGGTGCTGCCGCAAGTCGCCAGGGCTCTTGCAGATGTCCTCCGAGACATCGCTGCTGACAACAGCTCCCAAGCAGACTACACTCAGGATCCTTCAGTGACTCCTTGCTGTAACCCCTATCAAACGACCTGCCGCTGCCAACTGGTCTGACAGGTCATTTTTTTTTCCCCCATGAGAAACACTATCTGGAAATTTTAGACAGGTGGGTTTACTTCCAAACTTGGTCATGGATGTCTGTTTTAGAAAGGACATTGCAGCATCTGGTTAGGAAGCCCCAGCGTGACCTCTCTCTGTGTGAACTGTCTCCTCGGCATGCAGATTTGAGAAGCACTGATACGGTGGGCACAGGTACAGTTAAGCACGAGGGAGCTATGGAGTCACGGCCCTAGGTTTTAAGCTCGGGCAAATGACTTAAATCTCAATTGCAAGTTGATTCTGAAGGTTAAAATAACACATGAAGCTGTGTGTGCATCCCTCACACGAGGAAGGTCCTCGGTCTTTTAGTTTCTATCGCATGTCCCCAGTTTCAGTGGCCATTTCAGCACAAACCCATCTGGCTTGCTGGTACGTAGAGCTTGACCCTCTTTAATGTGTATACAAATCTCTGGGGATCTTGTGAAATGTAGATTCTGAAGGGCAGGGATCTGGGCGCCTTACACTGTTGCCTGATTCTTTTGAGATGCCTTGAGCAAGCACACAGCTATACCACAGTGAGGTCTTCCCAGGCCTTGGAGCAGAACTCATGATCCTTCCCTCTTGTGAATGTCAAGTGAGGGTATTATAAAGATTTAAGAGTTTGGGGCTGAAGTGGCAGTCTGTTGGCTAAGAGTTCGGCCTGTTCAGTTCCCAGCACCTACATGGTAGTGTAAACTGTAACTCCAGTTCTAGGGGACCTCGTACTCTTCTCTGGCCTCTGAGAATGTTAGGCACGCATGTGGTGTACATATATGTAGGTAAAACACTCATATATTAAAACATAATCTTTAAAAAAAGATTTGGGGTTTCTTCCCAGCCCCTAGAACTTCTAAGAAATGAAATAAAAATATAAACAACTCACAAATGCATTGCCATGATTTTATTTAATTAGTGTCCCGAATGGGACTCCAAGGTAATAAATGATTTATTCCAATCACTGCAAAAATACTTGGCCTGGCTAAAATAGTCTCTCTCTATATATGTCTGTAATATACATGAAACACAATTCTAAGAGGTTTCCCATAAAGTACATTTTTTTGTTTTTACACAGCATACATTTGACAAGGATGCCCTTTTTAATATAAAATTCCGGTTATATACCAATATGGTTAGTTAGCATTTACACTGTGGCTTAAAGGTCTTTTAAATTGCATGGTGTGACTCCAGCCTTCTCCTTGCCCACTGGCAGCCAAGGCTGAGGGGCTTGGGTCGGGGGCTAACCACGGTCTATGGCTCAGGCGGTGAGGCGCCCAGGATGCCTGCCTCCCTCCCCTCTCTGCCCACAGCATTGATTGCATTCCGTTTCTTCCACTTTCCTTGTTCTCTCCAAAACCACCTGACAGGGGTTGTCCTGCCTTCTGAGGTAGGCTTCTTGTCAGGACTGCTTCGTTTTGCCCTTCTGACTTCCACGGCACAAGATTATCTACCAAAATCAAAACAGAATATGGCCTTACTCGTCTCAGGAGAGATTTCAGGAGGCAGGCTGGGCTACCCAGGGGTCTGTGCTAGGGTGGGTCAGCATGGAAGTCTAGACCCTTGGCACTTTGATGTATGACCACAGACTGACCCTTATTTATGGCCATGGGAGAAATCCACCCATCCCATGAAGGCGTATATAACTATAGCACAGATCCCGACAATACTGTTTACAAACTGGGTGTATGCACGTGTGCTTGTGTGCATATGTGCAGGTTTTCAAAAAGGCTCATCTTACTTGTAAACACTGACTGCTTAATGACTCTAAAGAGAACACAGAAAGCCAGCGTTATGTTCTTGGTCTGAGTCGGCCGTTCTCTTGCTCACAATGTTAACTAACGTTAGTGTCACAGAATACACAGATTGTAGGCTGGCTCGCTAGGGAAGCAGGAGCTGCTGGCCCTCCTCAGACCTTTGCCCAGGGGACCAGAGATGCCGAACTTGCTTTTCTCTTGCTGGTCTTGAGGCAAAGTCAATCCCAGAAAGGAGAGTGGTATTAGGAGGGCAGTGTCAGTCTACTTTATAGAGGAAACTAGTGATGACTCCTGGGCTTAAGGCAGAGCCCAGAGGCCCAAAGGCCAACTCTACCAGTGAGCCTGACATTACTATCCAAAAGGGGAGTGATTTGGGCTAGGCTAAGACTCTTAAGATCCTTTTGCAGTCTTACAGGCTTTTTAAAGGATGGTGAATGAAGATATGGTTTCTGGGGAAATATTTGCAAGAGGCGTACACTGCAGAATAAAGGCAAAAGGGGCTTTCCCAGCAAGCCCAGCTGAACACTTAAGCTACAGAGACATGGCTGAGATGGCACATTTGATGCTGTAGCCAGCATCACTCTCACCTCTGGTCCTTGTACCTGGAGACAGGGAAGCCTGTCCGCTGCTGAACCAGGACCTCACTCTGAATATCAGCTCCTCTTCTCCATCTACCTGCAGGCTGTGGGACAGGCCTGGCCTGGCAGCCACCATAACACCTAGCACCTGTGGCATCCAGAGAGGCTACCCCACACTAGCTGGACTCTTAACGACTCAAGGAACTTGTCTAGCTGGCAGGGAGAATTTCTTGTGCATCAACAACTTTTATTTTTTGTTTTTTTGTTTTTTTTTTTTGAAGCTGGGACTGGAACCCAGTGCCTGTTGCCTCCTGAGCTAGTCACTTCCCTAGCCTAGACAAGAATTCTAAATGCAGCTTAAGTCAGCTTCACAAATTTGCTCCTAAAGAAAGGGACAGGACAGCTGGTTCGTACCCGGCTTTCTATCAGTGTCTAGGTGAGCATGATGCCTCAAGGCACATTTAAATGTTAGTATTTTTGGATGTGTGTGTGTGCATGGAACTCAGAGCCTCTTACAGGCTAGGCAAACACACCATCATTAATCCGTACCCGTCAACACTAGTTCTTAAACTACGCCTCTCTGAGTCTCCTCCCCTCGAGGAAAATGGCTCATTTGGGGTTACTATTTTAGACGAGTTTTCTCTAGCAGAGGGTTAGAGACCCCTCCTACTTGCCCATGTTCAGATTCCTCTAATTCTGTAAGTAAGGAGGCTGCAAGGTCTGTCCTGTCTACACTGAAGACCCTAACTCAACTTGTGAGGCATCAATCTTCTACAGCAGCCTCAGGCTTTTACCAAAATTGCTAAAACAGAACTGAGTGAACATCTGACCATCCCAGAACAGGACGCTGTGGTCATGTTTGTACCCACAGTCTGACGGAGAGTCCTCAGGCCCCTAAAAGATGTAATACCAGTTACATAGTTAGGTAAACAACTTTCAGAAGACAGAAAAACTCCCTCTAGTTCTAGGGAGGCATCGCGGAGCCCAAAGGCAACTGTTAGGCAGTGGGCCAACGGCTGTCTTCAAATGTATAATTAGTTTTTTTTTTTTTAAAGAACTACTTCTTTGCACCATTAATACATAACTGTCACTTGCTTGCTATGTATTTGGCAACTTGCCTAGAAAAGTCTAAAACTGTTCATTTCAAACTGAAATCTACGAAGCCAGTCTGAAAGTCACATGAAAAGGAGCGTCACCCACCTCAGAGGCCACAGGGCCACTCCTGTCTATTCCGCAGGTCCTGACCTGGCATTCATTGTATCCATCTGAAATGATCTCAAGTTGACTATCTGGGATTTCTTTTTTTTTTTTTTTAAGACAAGGCCTCATAGCTCAGGCTGGCCTTGAACTCACTAAGTAGCTAAGATGACCCTGAACATCTGATACTCTTGCTTCCAAGTACTAGAATTACAGTTATATACTACTATGCTCAGTTGTAAGTGCTGCTGGGAACCAAACCTAGGGCTTCTTCATGTGTGCGAGGCAAACATTCTACCAACTGAGCCACATCCCTTACCACTGGGATGTTTCCTAATGGAAATGCACAAGAGGAGCACATACTGCTGCTACACTGCAGATGTGGATGGGAGCTTAGGAGGCCCTGACAGTCCCCAGTGCTGGGGGAGGGACTCTTTCCTCCAGCTGTCAACAGAAGTCAAGCCCAGTGCTCAGCACCCCTGGCATCTCTATCTTTCTCATGGCCAGCAAGCTGAAATAGGATGCCTTGCTGAAGATCTCCGGGTGAGCTCCTGCCACCTACCTGGGCTTTCTGGTTTCCTGGTGGGCGCCTATAGCTACTGGGGAGGCTCAAGCCAGAGCCCTAGACAGGGTGCGTGTCCATTCTGGCAGCCAGCTCAGAGTCCCAGACAAGACCTAGCCCCATTAACTCATAGAACACCAGGAGGGCTTTCAATTTAAAAATAAGTGCAAACATTCTATTCTTCACATTGTTAAGTCTCTGATATATCCTTCCGTTGCATTACACTCAGTGTTTTAATGTGCCCTGTTCCTGGAGACATATTTTAATGATGATAATATAAAAACCCTGTAGGTTTTCTAAAAATATTAAATGTGAAATAAAGTTTTGCATCTGCACCCTCAAAAAAAAAAACAAACAAAAAAAAAAACAAGTAACAGGCAGCAGTCTACAAAAGCAATCTTAGGTGCGCCGGGAAACCAGACGCAGGCAGAGACTCCAACCTCACAAGGAGCTAAGGTAGTGTATGTATAGATGCAGAGGCAAGGAGTCTAGGTCTCTGAGCCATCCATCCACACCCCCAGGTTAGTATTTGGTTATGCTGTCAGATCTCAGGCACCACACCAATAGGCTAGCCTGCAGGATCTCAAATTGCAAAGTGGGTGCCCCAGGGCTCTGGTTGTAAAGAGCATTAGCGGTTAGGAGTTAGAGCAGGGCAGTGACTTGGCCTCTTGTGGGAGGCAAGGCTTCCTTCCAGGCATACAGATGGAGTAACTCTTAAGGGTTCCGAATGCTCACAGGGGGAAACTCATTCTCGTCGTCAAGACACACTGGTCCCGTTGCAAACTCGTGTTCCGGAATAACTTCTCCTCGGAGCGCCCCTCCATCCTCAGAGTACCCTGGAGGCAGGAGTGAGAAATGAATCAGGAGGCACCCCATGGCAGGTGCTGGAGGGACAGGACCTGAGAACACGGGAGGATGGCTGCACCTTTGCCTCCCAAATAGAAGTGAGTCTAAATCCTCTCAATCCAGCCCCTGAGCCACACAGGTCTCAGCCACCGCCTGTTGGAAACTCCAGCTCTTTGGAATGCTTCAATAAGTAAAGGGTCGTTGGCTACTCGTTTATTTTGTGCCTTTAGTCCCAGCACAGGGAAGAGAGGCAGGTGGATCTTTGTGAGTTTGAGGCCAGCCTGGTCTACATAGTGAGATCCTGTCAAAAGGCAGGCAGGCAGGCAGGCAGGCAGTCAACCTTTTGGGCTATATCCCCCAGTATTGGGGACCTGTGGGCTAAAAGCTGTTAGCAGGGCTTACCTGGCACTGTGGAGGCTGCGGATGTGCTGGGCCTTGCTACAGTTGCAGCGTAAGATGGAGGTAAGGAAGGTCTGAGGTCATTTTCTTTGTTCTCTTCTGTTGTTCCTGAGCTAAGCAAGCTACATGCAGCAATTAGGGAGAGGAAGAATAGAAGAGGTCAGTGCACCTTCACAGGAGAAGGGCAAGGACGTCTGCGCTCTGCTGCTTAAGGGTAAATTACAGACCTGCCAGGACACGCTATGATCAGCATGTACTCAGGTGGGTCAGCCAGGAACCTTCAATGTTGCTTACAGCCCTCTGCTCCTCTGGTGTATTGAGGCAAGAAGGCTAAGCGGTCATGGGTAAAGTGCTTACATCACAGAATTTTAGAAGCTTTTAATTCTGATTTTGTGAACACTTTTTGACTATCCACTGTGTTCTTAAGGACTGTGCTAGGGGGCAGGCTGAGCAGGGAGACATCCCATTTGGGGTATTATGTCATCTGTCTGGGCGCTGTCCCAAAGGAGACATGGAACTAAGGGTACCTGACAGCGAGTCTGACCTGAAGCAAAAAGCCTGAGAGGAGGTGGAGACAGCAGCGAGAACATTGGAGCAGGTCGCTGTCCCCAGCAGAGGCAGCACTGCACAGCTGTCCCTGAACAGTGGTTAGATAATCAGAATCTTCACCTGTGGGTTTTGATTAAGACGCATTCTCCTCCATCCTGAGGGTCCAAGTTGTAGATGTAAAGGTGTCCGTCAGAGGAGGCCACTAGCAGCCGCGGTAGTTTCTGGATCCTGAGAGAGAAGTGACGGATTGCTACAGATCTGAAGTCAGCTGGCCAAGCTTCATTCCCTCCTAACTGTCTTCAGCACTTCTGCCTTGGATAAACCAGAGTTTATCACAGTGCCCAGCGGTCCAGAGTTGGGACTTCTGGCCATGCCTTTACATCTGGACCTGATCATCTACTTTCAGGAGTACTTTTGGGTTTTGTATGGGACGGGACAAGAGTAATGTAAGTAGACACCAGCACCTGTGCAAGGCTACTGCCGGCTTACTGCTGTCCCTAGATGGGATGTGGTCTCCATATTACATGTGTCTCTGCCGTCAACGGTGACAAAGAGGAAGAGAACAGAGCTGGCTCAACATCTTTGCTGGCTAGGCTTATAAATGTGTGAGTTCACATGCATGCAGGTGGGCCCGCGTGCGGAAGGACATGCATTTCTCAGGTTCTGCCTGCGTTTCTTTTGAGCCCCAGACTCTTTCTGCTTCTGTGACAAGCGTTTTACTGTCTGAGACATCTTCCTGGTCCCTAAACGCATTCTTTTTATGGTCTTTTGAGATAGAGTCTTGATGCATATTCTGGCCAGGCACTGAACTTTCAAATCCCTGGCTAGGTCTCCTGAGGGCTGAGATTACAGGTAAGCGGCACCCTGCCCAGCGTGAGTGTGTGTGTGTGTGTGTGTGTGCCTGCCTGGCTGTCTCTATGTGTACCACATGCATGCAGAGGCCAGAAAAGGGCATCACACGCACCCCTGACCCGTCTAGAACTGGAGTTATAGGCAGAGCAGTGAGCCGCCAGCCATGTGTGCTGAGTTCTGGTTCTCTGCATGAGCAGGAAGGACTCTAATCACTGAGCCATCTTCCTAACCCCATCTTTTTTTTTTCATACATTTTTCATACATTTTTTTCATACATTTCATACATTTTTTTTCGTACATTTCATACATGTGTCCTGGGAACATACACCTATGGGTTTGGTGGCACTGTACATACGTGGACAGGGTGCAAATGTTCTTCTGCCCAGAGAAGTTCAGGCGTCCTGTGGCGAAAGCCCTGTCCTGGTTCATCATGTCCGACACCTGGGCGGGGAGGTAGTTGGTAGCTGCCATGAACATCTTTCCCATGTAGCCGCTCCAGGTGGAAGGCTCTTCTGGGCGGCTAGGGGAGGCAATGCAGAGGCAAAGGTGGGCCTGGGTTGTGGGCACAGGCACCTTGCCAGTGATTGCCACAGTACAGCACTCACCTTCAGGCAGAGGCTGTGCCTGAGCCCAGTGTTCTGGCCACAGAGACATATTATCCCAGCAATCACTAAAGGGCATCAGGGCCTGCATGTCCTTTAGAAGAACCATGGTAACCCCATTAAGAGCTTCCCCGGGCTGCTGCTTTCTTACATTAAAAGAGGACTACTGATGATTTCTGGACTTCCAGAAGAAGGCAAGGAAGGAGATTCAGATGGAAAAGATATCTGGACCCTGAAAGATCACCTCAGGGGAGAACAGACAGATCCCTTTGAAGGCTTCCTGAGCCAGACTCAGTAGGAAGCAGGCCTGGAGGCAAGACACTTGGCTCCAGAGCTCTCTGGTACCCACACTGAAAATATTCCAGGGGCTCCATGTGAATCTAGGAGGTTCCCTGCATACACTGAACTTCATCTCAGGGCCTTTGTCAGACAAAGAGGTCCATGAACAGTGAGTGACACGGCTGTCTTGGTGTCCCATACCATGGCCAGCACACTGGGGACTGGCACCACCAGGTACGTTTGGGAGCACCTGCTACGATACTCATTTGTGGGACCTGATCCTGATATGCAGGATATGAGACCTTCAAACTAACCTGTCTGGGACTTGATGTTCTTGTTTGAAAGGGACGCGTCTAGACACAGCTGTACTGATGGTCCTGGAGCCTTGTGCTCCAGAGTTGGGATTATCAAGAGGAATAACACAAAGACTTTATATTTAAGATTGGGACTCAGCACAGATGTATAAAAAGCCGAGCAACACGAGAAGCTAATGTACATGGTCCAGATGGGTCCACAGTGCAGAGAGAGGTGGGTGAAGGTCCTGAACATCCAGCTTTCTGTTTTGCCATTTGGAATGTGGGAACAATCAGTAAAGCCCCTGGCAGGCTTCCTCAGGGGAACCAAAACAGGCAGCCCAGCAAATGACTGGTGTGTGTTTATATGATAAATGGTGTCTCTGAGGTGAAGGGGCTGGGGGTTGGTGTCTCTAAGGTGGAGAAATATGGGGCATGGGGAGGTGGCTCCTGGATCCTGCAGGTAAGGGAGAAGCTTAGATTTTATTATCAAGGGAAAAGAGAGTGAAGGAGTTTGGAAAGGGGCTGTCATGTTCAAAGGAGCATTTCCAGCAAGAAGATGCATATGGGCTGGTACTGTGTGGAGTTCCCTCAGCACTGAAAAATTCTCTCCCAGGAGGCAGGACTAAGATAAAAATGGAAGCCATATTTGCCCAAGACACACTGATGCTTCTCAGACACGCTGAGAACTCAAGGTTCTGCCCATGGCCATGCTGGCCACTCACACCCAGCAGGGCTGGGAGAGGGCAGTTAGTCTCTAATCCTAAACACTGATGACTGTGGGGGTGGGGGATGAAGTGGGGGTTGGAGTGGGGTAAGGGCTTAGGAGTACTGATGATGGATGAGGGGGAGTACTGATGACGGATGGGGGGATGGGCGCACTGCTCAGCTCTGGCCCCTTGATACTGAAAGGTTGTCATAGATGGGCTGCCCTCTAGGGCCCGGGCTGTCGCCACAGCCATTGAAGATTGGGAGACTGTTAGGCAGTGTCTAGAAAGCAGACAAAGTCTGAGGAAAGTGTGCAGAATAAAAAGCTTAGGTTTCACTTAAAATAAAAAAGTCCTCTTTGGCTCACGTTTTGAAGTTTGTGGTACTGTTTTGACAGTGGCAAAGCGTCTGGGAGGCCAGGACTGGGCTATGGGAAGAAGGTCATGAGGGAGTGGATCTCCGAAGGTCATGAGTCCTCTGTTCCAGCCTACTCCCTGGTCTGCCAAGATGGGAAGAACCACAGCCCCTGGGCCCCTGCCCTCCTAAACCCTGCCGCACCGTTCCTGTCCCTATCACGCTGGGTTGGAAGTCCCCTGAAACGGTGAGTTAAAAAAGCCAACCTTTCCTCTCCCACATTTTTCCAGGAAGGCAGCATGGTCACAGGGACGAGAAAGTCACCAATACAAGGAATGTCAGGATTCCCCACAGAGGGAACATGCCAAGCAACATGGACGCTAAAGCTGTCACCATATCTATCATTCCACTAGTTACCACAGCTGCATTGGCTGAAGTGTGTTGGTCGCAGGCACGACACAAAATGCTTCATGTCAACAACAAACTTACGGAGTCCCCGCATGCAGCTCAAGGTGAAAACGCAATTATGTGCTTGTTTAACAGGCAGAGAGAGTGAGACGTGGGGAGACTGAACGAGCTTCCCATCCGCTCACAGCTCAAAGGCGGCTGAGCTGAGGTGTAAATCTCAGGATCACAGACCTAGATTTTGGGCTTTGGTGCAAAACACCCCAAAATATTCTGCCAGCACACACTCTACTACACTGTCAACAGCACAGCAGCTGGGCCCAGTTTAAAAGTGAAGCTCCAACCCATGCAGAATAACCGGGACCTACTCCTTCAGTCTGGTAGGAAGCCTGCCTGGCCCCGCACTTGCCTGTCGGTCAGGTGTTCCAACTTGAAGATGTGCACGGTCTCCGTGTTGCTGGAGGCACAAAGGAACTGAGAGTCCATACTGAACACCAGAGAGCTGATTGTCACATACCTAGAGACAGCAACACACGGGCCAATAAGCCAGAACAGGGCGGGGCATCACCTTACAGTTCTGAGAGGAAAATGTGTCTTGAAGGGCCAAGCTATTCCCCCCAACCCCCAACTGTGTGCTGTTCATGTTTAAAAAGCCACACGGGAGAGATTCAGGGAGACCCCCCGTCTCAGGTATGAACCCACAAGGCCTGGCCCTTCCTCCTAGCCAGTAGATGGGGGCCCTGCTTCCGTAGCACATAGACCTCTCTAAGCTGCTCTGAACAGACCCCAGCTGCAAAACCCTCAGCCAAAAAAGGTCCCAATCACTGACATTTGATGTTGCCCTTTATTTCCTTTTGTGGAGGGATTGGAAATTGTTTCCAGGGTGTGATTCACTGTCTCTCTGCTTTCTCCCGTGCGGAACTCCCTCCCATGGCTATATCAAAAGACTCCGACTTTTGGTCTCAAGTCTCAGCATTAAGCCCTCTTCTTTGCCTTGTTTTTACAACCCGCCCCCCTTCCCTGCCTCCACTGGTGGGGCCCTGAGTCAAACACTTGGAAAGCATTTAACCTCTAGGAGCAGGCTGTAGGGCCTGCCCCTGCCCTCTCCTCAGCCAGCTGCCAGGGAGTTTTTATAATGGGCCGGACACTGGACACAGACCTTTTCATTCCTCGACGAAACTCATAGAGCTTCTGCCCCTCAGGAACAGAGAACACTCGGATGACAGTGCCCTGGAAGAGAAAGCAGGTGGCCTTTTCCTAAGCACAAGTGCGTCACAGAGAGACGAGGTCCCTTCCCAGGACAGTCTGCTCTACTCACTTTGAACATCTGTCTCTGAGGAGGAAGCACAGAGCATCGGGTGCAGGGGCATTTTTATTTGTATATGTGCCAAGCGTGAATTCTTGGAACTCTGTGTACTCTCTGTTAAATTCCCTCCCCAGCCTTGTTCAAGGCTCTCTCAGTGTGTGCGTGTGTGTGTGTGTGTGTGTGTGTGTGTGTGATCACAAACCGTTCTGGTTTCATAGACTATTCTATCTCTGCTTATTAAAATAAAAATGTATCTGGTTTATATGGCATTTGAAATGTAACTGGATCACCTTTGTTTATTCTGGTCAACAGAGTCCAATCTCTCCACATCTGTGGACAACGGGGACCTGTATCCTTATCTGGGGACAACAGGCACATGGGTCTCTCAATAAAGCCACAAGTTTTTATGCCAAGTGTCTTGCTTCTTTCTGCGTTACTGTCAGCCTTTGATATGGACACACCCACTGACGGACCATCACAAGCAGGGTCCAGACAGTCTCACCCTGAAACCACTTCTGAGCAGATCTAGAGACCCATCAGTCTTCACGTTGCTATGATTGTTTGAGCAGCAGTGTGGACACCTCAGCAGGGATCCTGCAAGCCCCAGGCAGGCCATGAAGGCAGAATACACTTACTTTTTCAGACGCACTTGCTAGCTTGGAGCCCGAGGAGTTGAAGGTGATGGCAGCCAGTGTTCCCTCGTGGGCAGCAATGGTGCACACTGTTTTCTGTTGGTGTTGGGGAGAAGTGGAGATCAATATTGGTGAAAGGGGAAGATGAATTTCTTTCTTTCTTTTCTTTTTTTTTTTTTTTTGTTTTTTCGAGACAGGGTTTCTCTGTATAGCCCTGGCTATCCTAGAACTCACTCTGTAGACCAGGCTGGCCTCGAACTCAGAAATCTGCCTGCCTCTGCCTCCCAGAGAAGATGAATTTCCACCCCTCTCCTTGCTCTCTGCCTTGTCTCCCTGCTCACCACTGGGCCACGTGTGGACAAAGAGAACCTTTTCCTATGGAGCTCTGCTAGTAGGGTCCCCCCCCCTTTATTTTGGTGAACCAATGAGTTTATTTAGGGCTTCTTACAGGGTTGTGAGCAACTTAGCACCCTATCCCCACCACAGCCAATTAATAGCCTCTATGGAGCTGGTTCTCATAAGCCCCTCGTCCCGGCCCCTTCCATGGCGGGTGTCAGGCTTACTGATGATCCACATCATGTCCAGAAGGCAGCGTTCTATAGCAATCCACCCTTTCTCCTGGGTCTTCAGTCCTTCCCGTCCCTCCTTCTGTGACAGTCTCTGAGCTGTGTGTGTACGTACACACACATGTGCGTGTAATCTTATGTCTATTGCTCTCCCTCCCTGCATTTGGGAAGGTGGATGACCAGCTGTGTGCCTGACACAAAGCCAGGCTTTTACAGGATCTTTCTGCTTGCTTTTTTAGGGGATTACCAGAGTGATCCTACCCTGCTCTATGAAACCTCGGGGAGCGGAGGGTAGCATATGCAGATGGACCGTGGGCTGTCTCGCTGATTCCACTGTGGGCAGGTGTTCTGCCTCGTTCTAGCACCTGCCTCACAGTGACGTTGACTAATACTGACTGTGAGCTTCAACAAAGATGCCCTTTCTTTTCCTTCACCCAACCGCTGTGGCCAGAAAGCTCCCCCATACTGCTCACCCCATGGCAATAGGGCCTCCTTATAGAGTCTATTCACCAGCTGGCCAGGACTGCTGGTGAACTTACCAGGGAGTTTCCATCGTAGAGAACAATCTCGCCTGTACTCTGGCTTCCAGGATAGGCCAGGTAAGAGTTGGAATGGTTGATAGAGAGGGCACAGAGACCTGGCAAAGAACACACAGCATGAGGCCAAAGGAGCGCCGAGGTTGGAAAGGGCACCTGAAAACCATGTGTCTCGAGTGCCATCTGCTGGTGAGAGGAGGAACATGCTCCAGTATTTCTGTAGCTTGTTCTAATCCTTGGCTTTCTTATTGTCACCCCACACACTGAGTAACTGACTAGGGACGGTCACAAAAAGTTGGCAACCATGAAACGTTTCTGAATGCACAGCAAGCAAAGATGAGTTTGAGGTGAGGTACACACAGGATCTGTGGTGTTTCTGCAGTACTGGCCAGGTTTCCATCTCTTCACTGCAACCTTGGTTCTGAACACACAACACGCACACACCATACTGTGTGCTACACAACACCAACACACACACAGTCTTCCGAACACCTTGGCTCAGATTCGTGGTTACCATATGCTGAGAGCTGCGGGGTTTTCTGTACACAAACTCCCCTGCTCTTACAGAAAAGGGAACAGTTCATAGGAAGCAGAGACGTCCAATGTTTCCCACACTGCTTGGAATATTACTATCAAATTGGTATTGTCTTGTGTTGGAACTGCTGATTTTTGAAACTGTTCTCTGAATTGTTGATTTGAATTTCATTTTAAAATGGTTAAATGAACCAAGGCAGGGGTGCCGTACACCTTTAATCCCAGCCCTTGGAAGGCAGACAGGTGGATCTCTGAGCTTGAGGCTAGCCTGGTCTACACAGTGAGTTTCAGGACAGCCAGGGCTATACTGGGAAACCCTGTCTTGAAAATAAAAACAAAACAAAACAGAAAGTTAAATGAACCTTGGCTTGGGATCTGAACACAACTCACAAAATGCTCCTAAGCATCCTTCTTAGTTTGTGAAGTGATGCTTTTGGAACTACCAACTATAAAATAAAAATATTGATCTGAGCCCTATAGCATCCTACGTTCAGCTGAGATTTGATTGCTCATGTGAAAAGAAACAAGCCCTTCTGTGTCATTTGTGTAGAAACTTTACTATCTTCAATAAATGGCGAGATTACACCCGAGAATTATTTTAAAACAAATTTATGACCTATCATCGGCCAGTGTTTTATCTGTATGCCTATTTTATCTGCATATATGCTCGGAGCCGTTAAAACAAAAATTCTTGCACTGAGAAGGGGATGTTAGTGGGAAAAGTTTAAGAGACCCCGTTCTGAACAAAGGATTTGAATCAAGAAGATCTGCAGGAGACCTCTCGACTTAACATTGGCAGTGACTCTCCACTGCTAAGCAATCAGACCTCGGAATACAAAGAATATTCTCTTTCACGTTTTTTCAGCCCAAGGCACTGAATCAGAGGCTACACCCTTCCAATCCCATCACCCTCTAGAACCCTGTGAGAGTTTACTCATAACTGGAACAGGACTTCCCAGTGGGAAAGCTCAGCACGCTTTAGCAGGTTTTGAGTTTGATTAAATACAGTTAGCTAGGAACGTCACGTTGAACTACCGGAAAGGCAAGTGGCCTCGTTTCTATCACATCATCTGCTCTGACAAGGGAGGGCAGAGCCTCCCCTGAGTCGAAGTCACCGGAGGTCTGCATTTTGGTTGCGGCAGCAAGCCTGGCCTTTGAGAGAAACTTTGCAATGGAATACGTTGAATGTAAGATGCTTCAATATCTTTTGGAAGTATAAGAAGCCAAGCAAACTCTGGAAGTGACACGAGCCATTTTTACTATAAGGATAATGGGGGGGGGGGCAGTTTGTCCTTGCAGTACTGAGGGGAGGTTTCTCATACCAATGACTAAGATTAATGATAGTCATACATGGTAGGAACTTCAGAGCAAAGCTTAACTGGAAAGTGATCTTCAAGAAGATTTATATGAGAGACATCTTCTTACATAATAATAAAACCAATAATGCTAGCTAGCTTTGTTGTAAATTGGTGTGTTCAGTGGGTTCTTATAAAAAGCATTTGTAGAATTCTAGACCCAGGCTAAAAGGCTCCTTTCTTATCCTGTAGGGGAGGAGACCAGAGAAGGTGTACAAAAGCAATTATAACTTGAAACTAGGTCCTGCTTCCTGCTCTGGCCTCACTGAGCATAAGCCAAGCCTCTCCCTGTGCTTATCTCTTGCTGCACAGAACTCCACGAGGAGGCTGGCTGAGTGCCCTTAACTGCAGGTGCTGGCACAACTGCAAGCCCCTACCTGGTCAAAGTCACTTGGGGCCTTTGGCACCATGAGAGGCCACCTTCCCTGCTTGCTCTGTGAGCCTCTGCTCCCCACTCTGTGAGGGCTCCAGATGTAATTTCAAGGGTAGCTGGGGGTAGGGCTTGGGGGTGGGGACAGAGGCACTCTGGCCCTGAGACACGGAAGAGGGACCGAGATTGCTGTTTGACACAGTAGTGGAGGAGAATTTGAGATGCAGAATGCGGAGGAACTTGATGACCCAATCGAACTGAAGGCTTGTGATCTTACAGGGAGGGTTTGTGAGTACACAGGCTTGAAAAACAAAACAAAAACAAACAAAACCAAAACAAGCCTTAAAAGCATCGTGAAAGGAGAAGGGCAGAAGGACAGAAGGACAGAAGGACGGAAGGGCAGAAAGATGGAAGGGCAGAAGGGCAGAAGGGCTGAAGGGCAGAATGCTTCCTTTATAAGCAAGAGGACCTGGATTCAGAGCCTAAGATCCATGTCAAATAAACAAACAAACACCTAGCTTTTTACACAAACACACACACCGAAATGAGTAGTCACTTCATAATTACTAGGAATAACTCCAATGTAAAAGGGCAGCTAGGGACCAGAGAGCCGGCTCAGTGGTTAGGGCAGCGAGGGAGCAGAGAGCCGGCTCAGT
>NW_022196911.1:105847647-105848762 GCF_008632895.1 Mastomys coucha
GGAGCAGAGAGCCGGCTCAGTGGTTAGGGCAGCGAGGGAGCAGAGAGCCGGCTCAGTGGTTAGGGCAGATAGGGAGCAGAGAGCCGGCTCAGTGGTTAGGGCAGCGAGGGAGCAGAGAGCCGGCTCAGTGGTTAGGGCAGCGAGGGAGCAGAGAGCCGGCTCAGTGGTTAGGGCAGCTAGGGACCAGAGAGCCGGCTCAGTGGTTAGGGCAGCGAGGGAGCAGAGAGCCGGCTCAGTGGTTAGAGCAGCGAGGGAGCACAGAGCCGGCTCAGTGGTTAGGGCAGCGAGGGAGCAGAGAGCCGGCTCAGTGGTTAGGACAGCGAGGGAGCAGAGAGCCGGCTCAGTGGTTAGGGCAGCGAGGGAGCAGAGAGCCGGCTCAGTGGTTAGGACAGCGAGGGAGCAGAGAGCCGGCTCAGTGGTTAGGGCAGATAGGGAGCAGAGAGCCGGCTCAGTGGTGAAGAGCACTGGCTGCTCTTCTCGAGGACTCAGGCTTGATTCCCAGCACTCACTCGGCAGCTCACAGCTATCTCTAACTTCTGTTCCAGGGGAATCTGGTACCTTTTTCTGGCCCTAAACTGGAAGTAGGCATACATGGTGCACAGATACTCATGCAGGCAAAACACCCCTACACATAAAAAAATATTTTTTTTGAGGAAGCTAATAAATGCAAGTGAGGAGATGGAAAGGTTGGAAGTGTGCAGGGTATGAATCGGGCAGTGTGAGGAGATGGAAAGGTTGGAAGTGTGCGGGGTATGAATCGGGCAGTGTGAGGAGATGGAAAGGTGGGAAGTGTGCAGGGTATGAATCGGGCAGTGTGAGGAGATGGAAAGGTTGGAAGTGTGCAGGGTATGAATCGGGCAGTGAGGAGATGGAAAGGTTGGAAGTGTGCAGGGTATGAATCAGGCAGTGTGAGGAGATGGAAAGGTTGGAAGTGTGCAGGGGTATGAATCAGGCAGTGTGAGGAGATGGAAAGGTTGGAAGTATGCAGGGTATGAATCAGGCAGTGTGAGGAGATGGAAAGGTTGGAAGTGTGCAGGGGTATGAATTGGGCAGTGTGAGGAGATGGAAAGGTGGGAAGTGTGCAGGGTATGAATCGGGCAGTGTGAGGAGATGGA
>NW_022196911.1:105849174-105857608 GCF_008632895.1 Mastomys coucha
AAGTGTGCAGGGTATGAATCGGGCAGTGTGAGGAGATGGAAAGGTTGGAAGTGTGCAGGGTATGAATCAGGCAGTGTGTTAGAGAGCCACCTGGATATTCTCAGAAGTTAATCACAGTTGTCACAGGACCTGGAAATTCTACTCTCACTTATACACCAGAAAGAAATAAAAGCAATGTCCACACAAAAACTTACATATGAATGTGTACACTTAACAGTATCCATCAGCACCAAACCCTTGAAATACAGAGGATGGGAGAGGTGCAAGTAGTTTAACCAAAACTAAGGATGTATGGAGACCACAGCTTTGAAAACTAATTCAGAACATTTTCTTTTTTTAAAAGGGGGAGTTTGAATACAGCCACCCTCTGGGTAGATGATGCTTTCCCAAGAAGTTATGGGTTATTAAATGAAAACCTCAATCTCAGACATGAGACACCTCTCTATAAGTAATTGATTAGTGAGAACCCTGAAGTGCTCCCCAAAACACAGGCTTTTGGTGAGAACACTGAGGTGCCCCTCCTAAACACAGGCTTTTGGTGAGAACACTGAGGTGCCCCCCAAAACACAGGCTTTTGGTTGCTTGCCTTACTATTACAAACAGATACTATTACTGATGTTCAACACACATTGGTTGCAGGAGACAAGGAAATCAGGCTTGAACTGACCTGGAAACTTCTGTGCAGGCCACCAGAGGAGACAGGTCATCAGAAGTCTAACCCAGTGGGAAACCCTGCATGTTACAATAGCAACCTAACGGATAAGAATTACCCATTGTTGCAATGGTGGTACAAAGGTTATGGAGGTAGCCAACAGCTTTTGAACTGAATCTACAAGAGAGAATTTATGCCTGGGAGTGTAAAGCCAGTCAGAAATCCATAGCTTTTGGAGATCACAGGCCCTAGAAGGAGTGTTCTATTGCAGTCTTGTTGAATGGATGTGTGGTCCAACTGCCTTCTAAATATTTATGTTTATACACATTGATTAGTGCTGCCTTCATCCTTGGCCATAAAAGCATCTCTGCACTGATCACCAGACAAGGTGGACCCATATGTGAGCAAAGTACTGAGACTAAGTGACCACTGGGTACTCAGCCCAAGCTGGGGCACCTGTGAGAACCTTCCTCTACCCCAAGGCTCACAGAACATCTCATAGGAGAGGCAGAAAGATCATAAGTCGGGAGGGGAGCGATCTAAAATGCTGTCTGCTGGACATGACATAACTACTATACTCATGCACTCACTACAGCAGTGGAGACCTGCAAGAGACGCATGCAAGATCAAGCCAACAGCATCAGTCGACATTCCCATGGGGCAGCACCAATGGACTCAGCAGGTTACAAAACAAAAAGACCTGAAGCAAGGATTGGGAGATGAAATTGCCAAAGAATGAAAACAACGATATTCTATTCTATATTTTTACAAGGTAGAAACAACCCATGTGAACTAATGGGTGTGTCTACCATGTCCTTCCAACAGGATATTCTTTGCCAATAAGAAGGTCTGAAGCCTAATGTGAAGTGATAGAGATGAGCCTTGGAGACAGCAAGAAGTAGAGGCAGTCATGAGAGACCATGTGAAATGGTCAGCACAGGTAAACGTTTACTGATGGAAGGAGACCAGGCCGTACCCACAGCTAGGGGAAGATGAAGAGGCGGCTGAGAAGCATAGGATGTCTTGGGGAAAGGATGCTGAATATTCTAAAATTAAATGTGGGTCTGATGACACAGCTCCGTGGGTAAAGGCGCTTGCTACCAGGCCTGACAACCTGAGTTAGATCCCAGGAGCCATGTGGTGGAAGGAGAGAAGAGACTCATGAAAGTCGTCCTCTGACCTCCACATGTGTGCGCAATAAGTGTAATAAAGTACACATAACAAACATAAAACACTCAAAACATTTGGTAATAAAATCGCAACAACGGCTATACTCTCTGTACGTACAGCAAAGCCTGTTATATACTTCATTTATTTTTTATTTATATATATATATGTGTGTGTGTTTGTATGTGTGTATACCACATGTGCACAGGTGCCCCAGGGAGCCAGTCAAGGGATGGGATTCTCTGGAGCTGCAGTTATGGGCAATGGTTAAGTAATTGGAAGTGGGGGTTAGGAACCACATATTTGGGGTCCTTTGGAAGAACAGCAAGAGGTTTTAACTGCTGAGCCATCTCTCCAGCCACAAGCTATTCACTTTAAAATAATTTTGATTAGCGTGTGTTAATTAATTACAGAGATTATGACCATCTCCTGTAAACATGAACATTCTAATATGTCCATCTCACTGTTGCCTTTATTAACCACATCTTTGTCTGTCTGTCTCTCTCTTTTTTTTTTTTTTTTTTTTTTTTTTTTTTGAGACAGGGTTTCTCTGTGTAGACCTGGCTATCCTGGAACTCACTACATAGACCAGGCTGGCCTCGAACTCAGAGATCTGCCTGCCTCTGTGTGCGCTGCCACCACCCTGATATTTTCGATTATCCTTCTTACCCCCCCACCTCTCTCCCTCCCTCCCTCCCTCCCTCCCTCCCTCCCTCTCTCTCTCTTTCTGCCTCCCCCTCGGGAAGTACAGAGGTGCAGGAAGTTCTGGGTGACCGGAACAGGTTAAGGGCACACAGTTCCCCACCAGGCACCTGCCCTGCACCACTTGGCTTTCAGGCCTGTTTCCCATCTGAAGTGAAGGGGCTCCCATGATAGGTTCTCTAAGGGACCAGGCCTTCACTTACCTACCTCCGCACTTTTGAAACCCTGGAGAGCATCTTTGTGGCTGAGAGAGCCAGGAGTCTTTGGCTAAAACACTTGTAATTGTCTCTTGGAAACTTAGAAGATATAAATATCCCAGGGAGGAAGAAAAGCTTTAAGCTAACTTTGAATTTTCTGTCTCACCCTGTATGGAATTAGATGTAGAGTTTCTCTAACAAGAAAGGCACAAAAGATAACGATAAAGACAGGTGTCCTGGGGCATATAATCCCTTTCTAGACAGCTTTGCTTTGGGGCTTGCACTCAGACGCCCCACATAAGCTCAGAGAGAGATCCTGAACAGACCTATGAAGTCTTAATGAAGTGCCCCAGCAATGCTTGACTGAAGTTCCTTTGGTTGTCCATCCCATCCCCGAGTACCACTTCCCAACCCCCACTCCACTCCCATCCAAATCTCAGAGCAGTCCAACCAACTGACTCATGAAGCTCGCCAGGAACGGGAAGACCTGTTCCAGGTATAGCCATGACCAGCCCAGCTTTCTGTTCCCGTCACTGGTGCCACACAAAGTCATTTTAAAAAGCAAAGTGGGCTCTTTCTTTGATATTATCTCCTAGTAGAAAAGTGCTGGCTGGTGGCAAAGCCCAGAAAACACAGAGAAGGGGAAAAGGAAAAAAATAAAATAAAATAAAAAAGCAGCCAGATGTGAAACTCAGGTTTTTCTCTCCTTTCAGCATTTGAACATATAGTCTTAAAGCCATTTTTCTATGTAAGCATGAGGTTTAAAAGTTTTTCTATATTTATGTATTTATTGGGGGGTAGTGCAGTGGAGACACACATGTGTCATGATATGCATGTGGAGGTCAGAAGACACGTGGGAACCAGTCCTCTCCTTTGTGGGGTCCCAGAGATCCTTCACCCTCTGAGCCTTCACACTGGCCCAGGCATGGGGTTTTACTGTGGTATCCGGTCTTGGTTTAGACTTGATGCCTATTTTTGTAAATAGCTGTTATTGTGCTGAGACTGCTTACCTGTAATTCTCCTACATCTGAAGAAAAGGGCCCATCTTTAACTCGAGCATCACATGACCAGAATCCTAAGGAAGTCCCTCCAACCTTCTCTGTCACATGCCCAGCAGGAACTGCTTTATCAAGTGTAGCTAATGCCTCAGAGGACACTTTCCAGGTCAGGAGGCTGCAGCTCAGTGACACAGTGTGTGGAGCTGGACAAGGCCCTGGGCTCCAGCCCCACCACAATTTACTCAACATGTTTTCCAATTCCTAAACAGTCAAGAAATCCACTGAGTGTGGTGTGGTTTGGTGGTGCCTGCCTGTCAGTCCAGCACTTGGGAGGCCGAGGTAGGAGGATTGCAAGTTTGAAGTCAGCCTGGAAGAATAAGACCTTATCTCAAAAGACTTAGAAGAGGGCTGGAGAGATGGCTCAGCGGGTAAGAGCACTGACTGCTCTTCCGAAGGTCCTGAGTTCAAATCTCAACTACATGGTGGCTCACAACCATCCGTAATGAGATCTGACACCCTCTTCTGGTGTGTCTGAAGACAGCTACAGTGTACTTATTTCTAATAATAAATAAATCTTTGGGCTGGAACGAGTGGGGCCAGAGTGAGCAGAGATTCTGAGTTCAATTCCCAGCAACCACATGATGGCTCACAACCATCTGTACAGCTACAGTGTACTCGTATACATGAAATAAATAAATAAATCTTTTAAAAAAAGACTCAGAAGAAGACAAAAGAAAAGAAAGAAAAGACAAGAGAAAAGAGAGAGAGAGGACTGTCCCATGGACTGTGGTCACTTTGTGCTGCCCTGGTTGGAGACTGTTTATGTTCCCACTGTTGCCATCTGCAGAAAGAAGACCCTGGACTCTCTTCTATGAGTACAGGGATGTGTGATCCTGAACATTCCCTCTGTCTGTCTGAGGTGGTCAGTCTGTCTGTCCACCCCCATCCAGCTGTTCTATCACTGGCCGGGTTCTCATGGAGATTTCCACTCCTTACTGCTCAGGGCACAGACTGCTGGCTGGCAGGAAATTAACTCTCAGCTCGGTCTGGCCAAACTCTTTAAAGGAAACAGCCTGTCATCTCTGACCCAAGGGGAATAGGAGTGACACAGGGAGTGAGAGAGACGGAAGGAAATTTACAGTCACCTCAGACACTGAGCACCAAACAAGCAGGGGATTCCTCAGAGTCCTTCCACCCCGCAGCCCCTAGACGGCAACTTTTGGAGCTTGTGTGGTCAAGGCAGTGTTTCCGTAGAAAACAAGACAAAGCATGCATACAAGAAGGCCCTGGGTACCCAGTGAGTCATGCTCTTCCCAGTGCAGAGACTTCTGATGCTTGCTGAGGGAAACTGGTGTGCTGTCCTGAAAGAGGGTGCCATCTGGGATGAGGGGACTAGAGAGTGAGGCTGGCTGCTCAGACATACACAGAAAAGACCTTGGCTTATTCACACATGGTGTCAGTTCTCAAAAGTCAGCAACTGTCACCTCAGTTCGCCACCGTGCAAAGGCCGTTCAGAGGAAGCAACGGCGGCAGCTGTGAATTTTTCTATTTTGGACTGTTGGTCTAAAAGGACATTAGGCATCAAGATGGATGCACTGTGGTTAACTTGCCTCTTGTCTTTTAGATGAACTAATCAATGCATCCATGAATCCTATTGTAATGTTTATCTGAGACCCAGAAAATATTTTTCATGTTTTCCTGCAGGCGAGGGTGGGGGGTGGGCAGGAAGCAGGGTCTCAATTATGTAGCTCTATCTATCTTGGAACTCATTATATAGCCTAGACTGGCCTCCAAAGCATAGGTAAGCTTCCTGCTTCAGCCTTCTGAGAGCTAGAATTATGGGTGTGTATCACCACTCCCACATCTAGCTTTCTTGAGATAAAAGTGATTCAGTTTTGGCAGGGGTTGGGCTATACACCGGAATCCCAGCATTCAGGAGGCAGAGGCAGGATTCAGAGTCTGAGGCTAGCCTGGGCTAGACAGTAAGACCCTGTCTCAACAAACAAACAAACAAGACTTATTCCCTTTCATCAAGAGCACAAATAATCTCTTGCTTTTTAATTTATTTTCTCCTTATTTTTTACCTCACTGCAAAAATTAAGTAACCAACGAGTGTTCTGGGCTGCAGAGAAGCGACCACAGTAACACATTATAGACCAACATTCCAGCCAAGGATAGACTATATACACAACAGTTTTCGCCCTACAGCCTGAGTTTTCTAGGCTACATCATCTAGCCTTGCATAAGGAGACCAACAAACGTCAAAGATCTTGGAACTCACTTGGTTATTAGGGGACACACATGTGTACATTGGATTCAAATTAAGAGTAAGAGTTGTTTCCCCTGTTTTCCTGTGGTGGGCTGGGCCTCCATGCTGAAGCAGCTCTGACCTGTAGCCAGAATGGCCAAGAAAGAGTGTGAGGCAGGAGATGGGTTGGCTGCACCCCAAGTATGCTGCTCTCTTTAGAGAAACAAGAGCCAAGGTGGAGCCCAGCTTTCTGTGTGCTGATTGTCCCTCCCAAACCCAGCGAAGTGCAGCTCAGGCCCTCTCCTGCGGCCTCCGCCCAGATTCCAGCATTACTTATACCCACCACAAACACCCAGCTTCTTTTGGGCTTCACCGCTTCATGCCCTGCCGCTATGGCCTCTGCTTTCGACTGGCCCGCATCAGCTGGGGTTGGGTTCCTGGTAAGCAGAGGGTTTGTCTCTCCTTGTTGGGGCCTGCTGGTGCTGGGCACCCAGAACCTTATGATATGATAGCTGTTCTCCTAGACTGGTTCAACCCTTCATTCCTAAAATGGCAACTTTCCATACTGAATCCCTTCCTGGTGAAATGTGCTTCAAAGCCATTAACGCGTGGACTTTATGCTTTTTTTTTTCAGTGCTGGGGATGAAACTGGTGTAGGTAGCCAGTCAAGCACTGTACCGCCACCACACCAAGGCCTCTCTCGGAACTTTATGACAGCCTTAGCAACTTTTTCAAAACTTATTTTTACTTACTTATTTTAATGTGTGTGATTTATTTTAATGTGTAATTTTGCCTGCGTGTGTGTACTGCATGTCTCAGAGGAAGACACTGGATACCCAGGAACTAGATTTATGGAGGGCTGTGTGCCGTCACTTGGGTGGGTACTGGGAACTAAACATGGGTCTTCTGGAAGGATAGTGAGTTCTAACCACCGAGACATCTGTCTCTCCAGCTCCAGCCTCAGGAGCTGAGAGAGGACAGGAGTCACCTGGTGCTAGTGAATGTACAACAAGCATGTATGAGATCCTGGGTTTAGTCCCCAGAACCACACATGCATACACAGCCCTGATATCAACAGCAAAGGGCATTTATATCACCCAGAAAGGAGGGGACAGAGACACTGGGAGGATTTAGCAGCAAGCCCCGTGCCCACCACCTTCACAGACCTTCCCTGGCTTAATACTCAGTATAGACTGTGGGATGGCTGTTATCTCATTACACTTTTTTTTTTTTTAAGATTTATTTTACTTATATGAGTACACTGTCACTGTCTTCAGACACACCAGAAGAAGGCATCAGACCCCATTACAGATGGTTGTGAGCCACCATGTGGTTGCTGGGAATTAAACTCAGCACCTTTGGAAGAGCAGTCAGTGCTCTTAACTACTGAGCCATCTCTCCGGCCCTATCTCATTACACTTATTACCAACAGGGACACTAAAGCTCACAAACCCACTTGTGTGGGGCCACAAAGATTGTGAAAATTCATTGAAAGTCATGGTATTGGGGAACTTAGAGTAAAATGAAGAAGTTATTTGGTGACATTGAGTTAGAACCTGGCTTTTATATTAAACATTAATTTTTCTCATTAGAATAATTTTTAGATTTTAAAATCTTATGTGTATGAATGTTTTGCCTGCATGTATGTATGTGCACCAGGTATGTATGTATGCATGTGCACCTACATATTTATATGTAGGTACCTGTTGATCTCAGAGGAGGATGTCTGGCCCCGGAGACCTGGAGTTAGAGATAGTTGTGAGCCACCACGTGGGTACAGGACAACATGTGCTCTAACAGATGACTTATAAATATTAACCCGGGTTGTTAGATGGATACACAGACTGCTCTGGGGTGGGGGTGACCCTCCACACCACGATGGAAAGACTCACTCTCGATCACTTTCAGCTCAATGAATTCGTAAGATGCCAACACCTGGGACTTCATCCTACCACATACAAGCTCCTCCAACCTTAAAGGTCAGAAACTTAACGCACAACATTAGGTCCTGAGACTTTAACCAGATTCAGTATTCCAGCGTATCACCCAAATTGAGAAATGTATTTTTAAAAAATGATGTAGTAAAACACCTTCTTTGTAGTTCAGATGGTCTGCCTAGTTAACCATGCAGGCTTACCAAGTTCAAACCTGCTTCTAATTATCACACCTACTCTGTAATGAACAGTCACGAAAAGCATTGGGGTAAACACCTTTCAACACTGGATATGTGGACTCTCCCACGCTTCTGTCTGGCATGCCCCAGCCTAATTGCTTACTTGGATCTCCAAAAAAGGATGCTTCTCATGGGCTCCCAGGAAGGCTGCACAGCCTTCCTGCAGGGACCACGATTCTCATAAATCGATCTGTCACTATTCAAATGCGTGTCTTCAACTCCAACGTCATAAAGACCCTAAAGCATACCCTGGGCTCGGTGTTGTCAGACCAGGTGAGAATGCAGCTTAGGAATGAA
>NW_022196911.1:105857618-105868052 GCF_008632895.1 Mastomys coucha
GATCTATTTCTGGACTCACCTGTTGGGTTTGAGGGGATATCCAGAAGGGTCTTCAGTAGCTTCATATCTTTAATGTTGTGGATATAGATGGATTCTTCCAGGCAGACCAGCAGCCTCTGTAATCAGACAGAGTCATCAGCCTCTCTAACAGAGCCCATGAGAAGGGACCCCGCTAATCCCTGCTCACTTTCCTCTGAGCCTTCACTTGATTCCATGCCTAAAGGAGGAAGAAGGTTAACGTAGCCCTCTGAAGGTCCTGCTTATGGGTGTAAACAGACCCAGCCCACTTAGTTGAGTAGATGCTTAAAATATGAGATCCTAAATTTTACTAATTGATTTCTCCCCCCTCCCCGTCCCTCTTTCTCCCTCCCTCCCTTCTCTTCTTTCTCCCTCTTTCCTTCCTCCCCTCTCCTTAGAATAAAACTGTCCAGGGAATCTCTTCCGTCCCATTCCCACATTAAATGCTAGTGACTGAGTTCTCTCTCTTACGCAGGCTTCTTTATACTCTCTGCATTGCCAAATCTTAGATTTTATCCCTTTCTTTCCATACAGGTCATGCATCACTAATTAAAAAATGCCCCTGTGAAGTTTGAGCAATGATGCTCGAACTCTTAGATTTTTTTTTCAGATCTGGTAAAGTCTGTGTAAATATTTCAAGATATGAAAAGCTGAGATCTAGTCCAACACCTTTGACACCCTTACTGAGATGACCCATCCCAGGTCCTTTTCCCTCCCACTCTTCTCTAGACTCGCCTCTCTAGACCTCACTCCCCACAACCCACAGCCCCCATGAAGATATCCCTCCAGCTCCCCCATTCCCACCCCTAAGGTCTGGGGCACAGCTCCTCTCACAGGGTTCTTCACCCCACTACGGCAACCACTCTCTTCCTCTTCAACCAAATGCCTGTTCGGCTCAGAGCCTCGTCCCAAGGTGGCACTCTGTGTTTAAAGCACTGTAATGAGGATGGAGCACTGTGCGAGTGGAGGGGTGGGGTGCTGTGGGGAGGTCCTGGGAGGGCACTCGCTTCAACAGCTCTTTCTATATCCCATGTAGCTGCCCCTTCCCCAGCACAGCCTGACTCAGCTTCCCCAAGGCCAGCGTTGATCAGCCTGGAAGAGCATCAATTCCCCCAAGGACCAATCCTTAGACTCTTCCTAGAAACTGATTTGAGGTGTCTCTGAAAAAGACCTAAGAGATAACTATGCACACTCAAGTTTGTGAGGCTTTGCTTTGCGGTCAGATACTTTGAATCTGAAGTTCATCTTTGGGAAGGAAAGAATAACCAAACAATATAAAAAGGCTGCAGACCCTCCTCCAGGGAAGTCACGTGTTCTCAATAACGGGAACTCTACTGGGGAGTGAACCCACAGTCTTGCATGTGATAGGCAGCTGCTCTGCCACTAAGCTACATCCCCAACCCGCTTTGTCTTTTGTATTCTGACACAGGGTTTCACTGAGTTGCTAAAGCTGGCGTCGGACTTACTCTGTAGCCCGGACATGTTTTGAACTCATGGTCCTCAGATGCCTAAGAAGCTGGGACAATAATGCTGAGACACACCCTGCCCCTCCCTGCACCCAGACTCCACCTGCAGCCACTCTTCTCTATTTTAATTAAAACTCTGGCAACAGTGCTAAAGCTGTGTGAGAAGTAAAGAAAATTCTAACTAGATTTCAAAGTTGGGATTAGTGAGATGGCTCTGTGGGAAAAGGGACTTGTTCACGTCGGAGGACCTCAGTCTGACCCCTGGAACCCACATAAAGATGGAAGGAGAGAACCAACTCCACACACAAAGCTGTCCTCTGACCTTCACATGTTCTCTGGGGCACAGGCACAACATCTTCCATTACATATATGCACACACACACACACACACACACACACACACAAGCTTTAAAACTCAAAAAAAGGGGGGCTGGAGAGGTGGTCCAGCAGTTAAGGCCTCTTGCTGCTCTTGTGGAGGACCTAGGTTCAGTTCCCAGCACCCACATGGCACAGTTGTCCTGAACTCCAGTTCCAGGGAATCTTATGCCCTCTTCTGTCTACCTTGGGCACTGTATGCATGTGGTGCATGCACATAGATGTGGGCCAAACATTCATACACAGAAAACAGTTTTTAAAAACCCACTTTAAAATAAAATTTCAAGATGGGTGACAGATATTGCCACGTCTCTGGAAAGTCGTCAGTCACCTGGTTACTTGCTAGCCACACCACGGTTTGTTTTTATCCTTTCTGTGTTTGTTTCTGTTCTCAGTTTCTGACAGGCCTTGGCACCCCCTTCCAGCAGAGCGCCCAGTCATCAGGAGAGAGAGGCCCTGGACAGGTGCATCCTGTAGGAACGTCACTGCCTTCAGGCTAGTCTGATGCAAGCAACATAATTTCAGTGCTGTTGGCTCTGTGGCCTGATCATCTGGACCCCCCTGGGTCACACACTGGACCCCACAGGCCAGAGACCAAAAGAAAAAGGGAGGGAAACAGGAAATGCAGGGAGAGAATGAGGAGGTCCTTGTCCTGAGTCCCACAAGAGCTGGCTTCTGGGACAAGGACAAACTGCTTTCAGCTGATCATGACTATTCACCTGGTAGCCCAGGCTGGCCACGAACTCCCTATGCAGCTGAGCATGACTCTGAACTTCTGGGTCTCCCACTCCCACTTCCCGGAGCTGGGGTAACAGGCATATCTCGCCGCTTCTGCTCTTCTGTGATGCTGGAGCCTGACCTGGGGCTTCCAGCATCCGAGGCAAACCCTCTGTCAACTAAAACTACATCCCCAGCCCACGTAGACGTTCATCCTATGCTTTAGAGGTAACTAACCCTTTTTATCAGTTAAAGAATCTGCACAATGTAGCCTCAAAGGCTTCAATCCAATCAACAGTCAGTCAGACAACAGGAGGCAGATGGTTAAACAACCATCAACGCTTCCAAAGCTAACGACCTCTAGTTTATGGCAAGAAAATACACATCTGCATCAAACGTAACAGGAATGGCATTAACTGAAAATGGTACATGCCAGGATTCCTGAGCATCTTTCCTTTCTGCATATGTAGAAGGGTTTTGTGAATAGGTTACTACTGAGGCACATGCACACTTGTGTGTGAGAATGGCATGTCCCTCTGGCCACCACACTCCATCTCGTCCTGCTCAGTCAGGGCTGCTTATTGAATCTGGAGCTTGAAGTTTTCATCTAGGCTGGAGGTCAGCCGACCCCAGCAATATTCTACTCTCTGGCTTCCCAGAGCATTAGAGTTATAAGTGTGGTGTGTGTGTGTGTGTCCATGTTTAGCTTTTTACATGGGTGGCTGGCAGTTCAACCCAGGCCCTTATGGTACAGCACAGGGATGCCTACCCAGTGGACTATCTGTCTCCTAGTACATACAGCACAGGGATGCCTACCCAGCAGACTATCTCCTAGCCCTTGGGTCTTTTTTTTTTTTTTTTTTTTTTTTAATGTGTTTTGGTTTGTGTGAGACAGGGTCTCATTGCAGTCCTGGCTTCCGTCGAGTTTGCTATATATCAGAGGATGGCCTTGAACTTCTCATCCTCCTGCCTCTACCTCCCCAGTGGCTGGGATTACAGACATGGATCATCACACCTGGCTTTCTGTGGTGCAGGGGACTGAGCCAGCGCTCCGTGCAGGGTAGGCAGGCACTCATATGCCAGTTGAGCTTTATTCCTGGCCCTGAAAACAAGGGTTCTGATTTGTTTGTTCCGAGACAGAATTGCACTCTATGTAGCCCAGGCTATCCTCTGATGGGTAATTTTCCCGAATTGGCTGCTGGAGTGTTAGGATTTCAGGAGTGCACGTGTTAGGATTACAGGAGTGCACATGTTAGGATTACAGGAGTGCACGTGTTAGGATTACAGGAGTGCACGTGTTAGGATTACAGGAGTGCACTAGGAGGCCCTTTTCGGAAGCATGAGTTTTTGTTCCTTTGTAACTTCTTATACAAATCTTTCACTTTCTCTGTTTTTAGAAAAGAGCCACATGAGCTGGAGAGATGGCTCAGTGGTTAAGAGCACTGACTGCTCTTTCAGAGGTCCTGAGTTCAAATCTCAGAAACCACATGGTAACTCGCAACCATCTGTAATGAGATCTGATGCCCTCTTCTGATGTGTCTGAAAACAGCTACAGTGTATTTAAATATAATAGATAAATAAATAAAGAAAAAAATGTGAAAAATAAAAAAATAAAGAAAGGAGCCACATGTCTGAAGACCTGATACGGACAGAATGATTACTATAGAGCATGCTGTGTAGAGCATTGCATGCCACACATGCTGCCACACATGCTGTGGTGGTTTGAATCCATGCTGTGTGTGGTGGGTGGCAGTTGGTTCAGGCAGTGGCACTATTGGGAAGTGTGGCCTTTTGGAGTAGGTGTGGCCTTGCTGGAAGAAGTGTATCCCTGTAGGGGTGAGCTTTAAGACCCTCCTCCTAGCTGCCTGGAAGTCAGTATTCTCCTAGCTGCCTTCAGATGAAGATGTAGAACTCTCACCTCCTCCTGCACCATGCCTGCCTGGATGCTGCCATGCTCCTGCCTTGATGATACTGGACTGAACCTCTGAACCCATAAGCCATAATGTTGCCTTGGTCATGGTGTCTGTTCGCAGCAATGGAAACCCTAACTAAGACACACGCCTACCCTGTGCCCTTGGCCTCTCCCCTAAGCAGGTGGCTTCCCAGGCACTGCAAGACCTCCTTGCGGCAGATGAATCACCTAAGCCAAAGATTAAGTCCAAAGCCTGGCATCTTTAAGAAAAGAAAACCCAGACCCCTTCCCCATCGGCATCAAGTCACCTTGGGAGACAAAGGGCTTAGCAGTGCTTCTCAACCTGTGGGTCGCATATCAGATGCTTATATTACGGTTCATAACAGTAGCAAAATTACAGCTAAGAAGTAGCAACGACAATAATTTTATGGTTGGGAAACTGTATAGGATGGTTTAGAACCATTGGCTAAGTGAAGGTACAGCTGCTAGCTCGGGCATGCTGCTAGCTCCGGCACCAACTGGAGAGTGTAGCTGCCTTCATCCCTGTCCTCTAGAAGATGGCGGTGAGAGCCTGAAGTTAGTGAGTGCTCCGGGGAGTGGAGGTGCGGCTGCCTAGAGTCTGACAGACTCAGACACAGCAGTCCTTCCTCGCCTCATGCTAATGAGACAACCTGAGAGGAAGCGTGAAGTCATAGCAGCAAACTCCACGGGTACTATCTGACAGCTCTGGTTATGGTCATTTGACTATGTGCTCTTAAAAAGCCGGCCAGGTACCCGGACAGACGTGTGGCTGTCGTATGGTGGATACTACTATTCATAAAATGGAGGATTGTGCAACAAAATTTGCAACAGGCCTGAAGACACACTTGAGCCAAGAACCCCATTTAAAATCCCTCAAAGTAGGAAGTTCTCCAGCTGCCGGCCCTTCTCTTCCTCAGACATCCCTCAGGATTCCCTTCTGCCCTTTACCTGCTCCTTGCCGCTGGCAGTTTCCACCTTCCATTCCTGTGGCCGTTCTCTATGAACTGCAGTGGATCCTCAGTCAAAAGAGCTGACTGACTAAAGCAACGAGCCAGGTGTGATGCTCACTCTTGTGATGGCAGCATTTGGGGAAGTTTGCTTTGAGTTCCAGGCTAGCCTTGGCTAACCATCTCAGCAACAGAACAGAACTCGAGCAACCAGTCTTTTCCTTCTCAGAGACTTAGGAAAAGATTTGGTCTCGTTATTTTAAAAAAAATCAACCATAGGGTTGGAGAGACCGCTTGGCCGTTAAGAGTGTTGACTGCTCTTGCAGAGGATCTGAGTTCAGTTCCCAACAACCACATGGCAAACCACAAATATTAGAACTCCGATTCCAGGGGATCCCGCGCCCTTTTCTGGTCTCCTTGGACACTGCACAGATGCGGTACCCACATATACATACATGTATGAGAATACTCATACATAAAATAAATATGTTTTAAAAGTTATTAATTAGCACTTAATAGTTTATATTCGAAAAGAAGGAGGGGGAGGAGGAAGGAAAGAAGAAGAGGAGGAAGAAGAGGAGATAAGCACTGCCCTTAAGAAATACCAGTTTGCCCATTCTTGAGAATACTGAATAGAGTAGGTAACTCTGCATATCCCAGGAAGGGCCTCTTGGTTTATCCACTTATTTAACAGTTTAGGCAGGAAACAAATATTCAGGAGTTCTCTCTCATCAGGTTTCATAGCAATGAACAGAACATCCTTGCTCTCATGGGATGTAAAACCCAGTCACTCCAGGGAGACTGTGCTAACACACCAAACACATCCTAAGTGTTAATGCTTTTAAAAGGCATATTGCATATTCGAGACGAGAGTAGTTCCTTTCAGCAATGAAAACTCTGGGCTAGCAGGAGAAACTGTGGATCTAGCTCAGTGAGAGGCTCTCATTTAACATGCATGATGTCCTAGGTTCCCTTGTGTGGCAGGGAAAGGGGGAGTGTTAGCTACAAAAGCAGAGACGTGAGGCTGAGTAGCTGGCCGACCAGGAAGGCCCGCATTGAGAGGAGAGGGTCAGTTTCATCTACTGAGTTAAGAGCTAACCCAGGGGGACCACACCCTAGTCTCAGGTATGCCATTCTTAGAGGCAAGGCCGTGGCGTGCAACACATCTCACTGCCTAGGGCCAAGACCAGAAGAGCTCTTCCTCAGTTTTAGGATGTCTGGAGGCAGTTCGTAGGACAGACGGACTCAACCTATTGGTACAGGTGCTGGCCTGCCCCAAGAGGAGGTAGTGAGCTTGGCCAGGCAATGGCCATGCTGGAGAGAGAACATGAGCCAGAATGACTAGGGAAGATGCACAGAGGAGATGCTCTTCATCCATGATCCCAAGCCTGCTGTTAAAAGATCTGCTACATTATCTTCAGCACTTGATTCTTGCTTTAGAGACTTGTTTTTTTTTTTTTTTTTTTTTTTTTTTTTAAAGACAGGGTCTCATGTAGTCCAGGCCAGGCTCAAACTTGCCAAGAAAGATGGCCTTCTATTCTCCTGCCTCTACCTCCTGAGTGTGGGCATCACTGGCTCCCTCCTGAGTTTATCCTGGTATCACAGGCTCACACTACCATGCTGCTCTGTCCGTGGGTGCTAGGGATCAAACTTAGGGCTTGGCATGTGCCAGATAAGCATTCCACCAACTGAGCTCTACCTCAAGGATGTTCATCTTAAAAGTTTTGATTATACTTATTTATTTCTGTCTGTGTGTGCACACATGTCTGGCATGTATGCATTGGTCAGAGGACAACTTGAGGAGTCAGGTCTCGCCTTCCACCTTGTGAGTGGTAGGGATTGAACTCAGCTGACCAGGCTTGGTGAGCCATTTAGCCAACCCAGAGACATTCATCTTTAGAGATGGTTTTCTTCTGCTCCAATCAGCAAAAGGCTGGATGCCTGGGGTTGGGGGAGGATGTCCTATCTCCTCACCTGTCGGTTCAGCCGAATAGACAAAATGTTGCTGGAGTAGCTGTAATTACAGATCTCAGTGCCTTTCTTGAAGTGGTACACGTTCATCTGCCGAGGTTTTGTGTGACTGACCACCACAACGAGGCTGCTGGAGAAGAGGCGTTCCACAATATACACGTCAGGGATTTCATCTGGGGAGGGGAGGGGCAGAAATGAGGTCACACAGATGTCCTCTGAGAGAAAGACTGGCCTTTGTGACACTGGGTGCCACATAGGCTAGTTTACAGTAGGATCTGGGTCTTGCTACTGGGTGCACTTTATCAGTAATGACCCATCCTGGCCCCAACAACAAGCTTTAACTGTGGCTGGGGATAACACTCCCAGGGACTCTCCCAAAGTCCTAAAGCAAAGAATATGCTAACGATTAAGACTCCAGAGCCACCCTGAACTCCATAACATGGTATAATTGCTCATCTCACACACACACACACACACACACACTAACTGTATATGTGCATTTGTGTGCATACCACAACACACATAGTGGAGGTCAGCAGAAACCTTGCAAGAATCGGTTCTCTCTCCACCATAGTCCTGGGGAATGAACTCAGGTTGTGAAGCCCGGCACTGAACAACTTTACCACTAAGTCACATTGCCAGCGCCCTCCCTCTTTAAACAGAATTTTGCTCAATAGCCCAGTCTGGCCTTGAACTCTCGATATTTCTGCTCCAGGCCCTGAATGCTGGGTTTTATGGGTGTTCACCACCATACGTGGTGCAAGAAAATCCTTCCGTACTCAGGAGGGAAGGACAGCAGTAAACCTCCAGATTACTACAGGCAGGCCTCTGGTGTCTTTCTGAGGCCATCCTGTCAAGTGTCTTTCTTGTTTGTTTATAGGAAATCCCACCATAAGTATGACATGTAACATACACACAGTAAAATACTCACCCAAATGGCATGACAATAACAGCATTTTGCAAATATATGAGGGGCCAAGGGTGCAAGAGATGGATCGGTGGGTAAGGTGCTTGTTCTGCATAAAGAGGACTTGAGTTCGAAGCCCTATGGCCTATGTAAAGCTGGATGTTGTAGCATAGGTCTGTAACCCCAGTGTTCTATGAGACAGAAGGTTGAGGCAGGAGAATCCCTGGAAGCTCATGGTCTAGTTTGCCCAGGATACACAATGGCAGACAGCAAAGAGACTGTCTCAGATAAGGTGGAGGGTAGAGATGGGCACATGGAAATGGCTACACCCTCTCTCTCACACACATCACTGTCACACACAGAGATCAAAAGTAAATACGATATAAATAAATTAGGAGTCCCAATTATTATTTACCAAAGCACGTCCTTTCCAGAAAACACAGAGGTGAAATATTAGTCACTATGGCAACAGCATAAATTATTACCCCTGAGAAAAGTCACAGTCACATTTCTGAGTGGAATTATTTTTCACGCTCACTAGAATACTTCAACATCTCCAATATGGGTTATGTCGATATGCTCATGTTACTTCATTCAAACATATAAAACATGTCCCTGCTAAGTGAACGGTGTGACCAGGCTACAGAGGCACTGACAGCAAAAAGAAGCGACAGATGCCCTTTGCGTTGACAAGGCTGTAAACTGATCACCATGAGCACAAATATATAGAAAAGTATCAACAATATGATTTCAAACAAGGGCTTTCTTCTTACAAAGAAGAAAATGTTACCCAAGTTTTTGTCAAATTTCAATAAGAGCGCCATTGTGGCTTTTATACAAGATGAGACAATGGCCTGTATTCAAAAGTACACGACACCGGCTCTTTAGGTTGGTGGTGAAGACAGAAATCAGAGGCTCCAAGTCTGAAGTCTATGGCTAGGGTGGAGACTAGGGTGGAAACTTGGTGGTCCAGTGCTTTTAAGAGGCCATGGGGCTCAATCCCCAAGACTCCAAAAGGAAGAAAATTAAGAAGAGGGGGGGAAGAGAAAGATTAACATCTAGACAGGGGATTTTGTATCCCCATAACAATCCTTCACACACACACACACACACACACACACTTACTGCTTCCATGGACTTGGTCAAGTTGCTCCACAGAACTCAGAGAAAACAGCTTGTAACCGGCCTTGGTTCCAATCGCTAGGGATCTGCAGAAGATAAGGAAAGTGCAGGATGACTGCAGATACCACATCCCTGTCCCCGGGGGCTGTGAGGTGCAGGTAACCACTTGACTTCAGGGCGACTGCAGATACCACATCCCCGTCCCCGGGGGCTGTGAGGCGTACTTCAGGGCTCAGATCTTTGATAACTCACTCAAGACAAAGCCTGCTCTGGCAGACTTTCATGAAGGGACAAGGTCAAAGGTGACTTTTTAAGAGACAGACGCTGCTTGGGCTCTGTCACCAAGGGAAATGTTAAAGCTCCCACAGATCATGTTTTCCCAGCTGGGCAAGCATAGGAGAAAAGGAATGTTTAGGAAGTCTCTGTATCTGCATCTCCACAATGCTTGGGGGAAAGACCTTGACGGGAGGATGAGTTACTATCCTTGCCTGTGTCTGTGTGTGTGTGTGTTCACGCACATACAGGGTTAGGGGTGTGTGCTGGGTGTGTCCACACGTCAAGGGAGCTCAGTGAATAGGCAAGGCTGCCTGGCTAGCCAGCCCCAGGGAGGGATTTGCTAATTCCCACCTCCCATTAATTAATTAATTAATTGTCGTTATTATTACCACTAACCTTACGCACATTCTGGGGATCGGATCTATCCTCTCGTCGACTTAGCTATCACCCCAGCCCCAATCTTAACCCATAGATAAAAGGAAGGTGTAAACCAAAGTAGGCTGCTTTTTTTTTTCTCAACTTGATAGAAGCTACAGAGGATTCCAGGAAGAGGGAGGGACTCTTGACTGAGAAAAATGCCTGCCCGTGAAACTGGTGAGCCCATGGGGGTATTGTGTTGATTACTGAGTGACAGGAGAGAGGACTCATCCTGCTGTAGGTGGCGCCATGCCTGGACAGGTGGTCCCTGGTTGTGCAACACTG
>NW_022196911.1:105868062-105881730 GCF_008632895.1 Mastomys coucha
TCCAGGCTCCAGCCTGGAGCGCCTACCGGTAATTCCTTTCATGATGGATGGGAAGCTATCCCCACACTGCCTTTGGGTCCTGATATTCACCACAGTTCCAGGACACCAGGTATCCCTGGGGACACAGTGACAACAAAGGAGCGACTGGGTGTGACTGCAGTTCTGGACAGTTAATCAGAAGGGCCCTATGTTTGAGGCCAGCCTGGGCTACATGACAAGACTGTGTCCCAAAAATGGAAAAGAGAAAGAGAATACGTTGCCCTAGTTGGCATTCAAAAATGCCCTCTTGCCGCTCCTGCTTTGATGTCAAAAGCCGAAGGAGACCAAAACCTTGCACAGATGGCTCTCAGGATGAGCTGAGCGGTGTGCCGGCAAACACTTCCGCCCTAGGAATACCGAATGTTGGGGTTAAAATGGGCCTTCCAACCGTTCTAGCCCAGCTTCTTCACTTAAACCAAATATATAGCAAACTGAGCTTCATTCTTCAAGGGAAGCATTATACTAAAACAAGCACCTCTCAAACCGAGGAACCAAGGCTCTTGTTTTGCTACTTAAAACAGAAAAAGTCACATGATTCCCCGCCCTTCCCCACCGCCCCCCACCCCCGCCTCCAGAATTCCCTTTTCTATACACACATTTGTTCTTTCCTGGGACTTAGGAACAAGCAACTACGGTCGGCTTCTAATCAGCTTTTAAGGTGGCAGGTTCTAGGCCTTAGCCCTTCAAACCTTGGAGGACCAGGGTTTGGCATCCAGCACCGCAGATAAACACCAGCACTTGTAAAAGTAGGCAAAGCAGAATTTTTGAACTCTAAAATATACTGGAGTGATTACTATTTTGGGTTTTTGTTTTCTAACTCAGAGTTCTCATGTAGCCCAGGCTGGCCTTGAAAACATGCTAGGTAAGGAGCCCAGAGCTTCACCCCTTCTAGACAAACATCTGCTTAGTAGTGGCCTCAGTCCTGCCTCAGCCCTGCCGATTGTTTTTAAAGTTTCTTCTGGGTGTAAACTCTTTTAAGTTGCCAACTGAAGAGCAAAGCTTTCAAGTGAGGAGAAAAGATACCGTGGAGCCCTAAAACAAAACAAAAGAGACCTGAGATTCCACCACTTGGGAGCTGAGGCAGAGGCAGGAGGCTCTGCATCCAGGGCTATGCAAAGCCATTCTTTTCACACACACCCTCCCCCCCACCTCAAAACCAAACCAAACCAAGCCCCATCAAAATACCACCAACAAACTAACCAAAAGACTTAATGATTTAAAGTAGGTGTCAAGGGTTGGGGAGATGGTTGAACCATAAGTTTGGTAATCTGGATTTGAACCCCACTCCCCATGTAAAGGTAGAAAGACAAGGTCCAGCTCCCCAAAGTTGTTCTCTGACCTTCACATGAATTCTTTGGCCAGTGTACCACCCACCCCGTCCTGTGTACATACACACATGGTAATAAATAAGTTCAAAACCATCATTTTCAGGCACAAGTCCTGATTTCGGAACAAATGGGTTTCTTCTTTGTTTCTTTATTTTATGCTTGTGGAAGAGTCTCTCTCTGTTGCTCATGCCATCTCTGAGGCTGTGGGTTTTTTCTCTGCCTCAGTAGTACCTAGGATTCCTCCCAAGCAGCCACCCTCCGCTCAGAAGGATCGGATCAGTGAGAATAGGTTGCGGTGATCCCTCCTTTGTTTTAAATGATTGCTCTATGACCAGAAAAGACTCCATATTAAGGAATTCACATTTATATCTTATGTTATCTGTAAGTCCTCTCTGTAGAAACAAAATTCTCATTACTACTCAGAGACGTGGAACTGGAGACAAATCTCAACCACTATTCAAGTTTTAAAATACAGCTCAGGTGTCTAGCCCAGTTACAAAACATTAGTGTGGTGGACACTGGTAGAACTTGACTCTCTTTATCTACCTTCTCTAGAGAGACTAGATCTCCAACTCAGCTCACACAGAGAGAAAAGGACACACCAATTCACCTAAAAGCATCCCGCAAGGAAGAGGATTTATTTTAAAATTCAATGTCATACCCTCTACGGCTCCAAGCAACTGACTGTGACAAGACCTTTTATTTATAGGCGAGGCAGCGCTGCCCAGCAGAGCCTTCATCCAGAAAAGCAGAGCTGACAGTGAGGACGGAGGAAATCAGCTTTGAAAGCACCTTACAGTTTTTGAAACACAGCATTCTTGTCCAGCTGCTACTCTGCATCATTTAATAACTAGAGTAGACAACAACATTTGTTTTCCAAATCCAATAATATCACCAAGTGTAATTCAGATGTTTTACTACTTGTAAGCAAAAAAATGTCCCCCTCCTTAACCCGTGTTCAACTGGGAAGGAAAACCCTGTCCAGCATTTCAACAGACATTCTGTTGAACAGTGTTCCACAGACAGTGCAACAGAAGAACACTCTTGCAAAAGTTTCTTACAAAACTTCAGAATTTTATCTATTCTATCATGCATTGAAGTCTCCTCTTAGGAGATAATCCCCAAAACAACTCAACAGGTTACAAGAGCTTTAAAAACAAAGACATACTAATTCCAGTGCCTGAAGGCTGGGATATAGCTCAGTGGTAGAATCTTTGCTCAGGGTGATTGAGACATTGGGTACCCTGCAGGCTCCCTACCCCCACCCTGCTCACCCAACCACACAAGAAAATGGGGCTGGAGTTGTCTGGCATGTATAAAGCCCCGAGTTCCATCGTCAGCACTGTATATGTATAAACAGTGTGATGACACTTCCTGTAATCTCAGTATTCCAGAACAGGAGACAAGAGGATCAGAACTTGAAATTCAAATTCTCTACTAGAGAATTTGAGGCTGTCAGGATTACACGAGACAGCCCCGAAACAAAACAGGAACAAAATACCAAGAAAATGCCACAAGGTACCACACTTAATAGTTTGTGCATATTACATGTCTATGGCTATTGGTAGATGTTGTAAGATGTACTTTTTTTTTTTCTTGTGGGTTGTGGTGTCAGAGGCAGCCTGAGAGTCACTCATCTAGCCAAGCTGTCGAGTTACTGGATTACATGATTACACACACAGATTTTTTAAACAAAGACATATTGTTCAGAGCAGGGGTTTTCAAACAGAAACACAAAGGGAATGAAAACCAGGGCTGCTTATGGCCTTAATTACACCAACGAATGAGTGTTCAATATTAGCACAGTTCAGCCAGGAGCAGCCAAGGCACAGGCCTGAAGCTGAGTCCAAACAAGGAACAGAGCAGAAACTGGTACAGCCGGAAGTGGGACACTGGGAAGTGGTCATCCCTGCCCTGATGCTTCAGGGCTCCACATTCCAAAGAGATTAATCCATATGGTCCCCAGGCTGGCATCCACAAAGACAGGGAAGAAAACAGGAGTTTGCATCAAAGATTCAATCCTGCCGATGCCTAGAACTCAGGCAAGCAATCCCTGTTCATGGACCAAAGTCTAAATGTTGACCATCCTCGTCAGGATGGTAACTAGAAATGGAATGATGTTCAGGACCAAGAATCTTACAGAAGGCACATTGGGAGTATACTGGTTCAGGATTCTCCAGAATAATGAAATGAACAATGGTGAAACATTACAAATCCACTTAAAAGCAACAGGGTGGAGCGCCTGCTTCCGGGATGGGAAGCTCTCTGGGGTAGAGAAAAGGCTCCTGAACTTCCAGGAGATTCCTGGGACTGGGTGGACAGTGAATAAACACAGAAAGGCAAATAAAGAAAAGCTTCCTACGGCCAAAGAGACCAGCCAAGATGCCCAGTGTTGGGGCTGGCCGGCCCACAGGGATAGGCTGCCTGTTTGTCCGAGGAGGCCCTGCCCAAATGCCACGTTGAGATACTCAAGGACAAATGGTAAAGTTTTCCCCATCTTCCCGACTCTCGCATCCTCCCTCTTGAGTCAAGTTGTACATTCTTCCCTCCCTTCCCCTTTGTTTTGGTCCCTGATCTTCCTTTCGGTCACTAGGTGGCCCACACCAAGTCCCTCCCCCACATTCAAGGTCCCCCCTCCGCCCTCCTTGCTGACTTCTTTGGGTCACCCTGGCCGGCTCTTTCTGGCAGGCGCTGGCTGGCAGTCGTCTGGGTGGGCTCAAGCCCCACTGCCGAGCAACGCCGCGACGCAGGCTGCCCGGCCGAGGTACGGTCGGCGCGCAGGCCCGGGCTAGCCACCAGTTGCGTTACAGGACAACACCCTTTGGTGGCGACATTCTGTCCCCTACTTCCCTGGTCAGGGGGCTGGCGCCTTGGCTTACGTGCAGTCTTGGTTGAAAGAGAAGCAGCTGAGCGCTGCCTCCACTCGGCCCGGAGGGGCATCTGCGGCTTCGGCCTCCATCGGGGGCTCGACCCGAGAAGCCGCTGAGCGGGGGACAGCCACCTCAGCAGCCCGCCCGCGCCGGCTCAGTGGGCCGGCTTGGCGTCCGTCCCGCCCCGGGCTCGCCCCCAGACATACCCCGCCCACTCAGATACCACTTATCCCCGCCCCTCCATCGTAAGACCCCGCCCTCGCACAACTCCCACTTAGCTCCGCCCCACTCCAAACCTTCCCCCACCCACCCTCAGTGAAGCAACTCAGTCCTAAAACAGTCAGGCCACGCCCCTCTCGGCTCTAGCCCCGCCTGGGGCCTTTAGGACCCGCCACACACACGTCCCACTTAGCCTCGGCCTCTCCCTCTCCGAACCTAGCCCCACCCCCTCACAACCCTAGCCCCTCCCTAAGCCGACCAGGCCCGCCCCTATCCCCTCCTACCTAGTTTGGTAGACCCGCCCCCTCTCCAGCCAGGCCCTGTCCCCACCCCGCCTCTTTATCTCAGGGAACAGAGCAGCTGACTGAACAGGGCCTCCGCAGACAGCCACAATTGGCCACCAACTCTTTTAGTCAATCAGTGGGGCTAGTGGGCGGGACAGCTGTTGACGACCCGCCCCCTATTCGGAGAAACCGCTTGCCATTGGCCAAAGGTGTGCGAGGCAAAGGCAGCAGGCCACGTGGTGGTGTTTTCATTGCCAGGGCGTCCAGGGGGTGAGGAGGAGGAGTGGAGCCGCAGGCATCAAGCCTGTCTTAGCGTCAGGGACAACGCCAAGGAAGCGGGCGGACGCCTGCTTCCCCGCCCTCCCGTTAAGCTTACAGAATGTAGTTGAAATCAGTAGACATCAAAGTCCAGCCCCTTTGGAGAGCCCTTAAGCTTCTTGGACAAAGTTCCCCAGCCGATAAGAAGCCACATACAGCCCTACAGTTGAGAAAGAGCTCTTGCTAACCCCGACCCTTACATTAACAATGGTATTACCTCGGAACATTCATACCGATTTACTGAAGACCCGGTTAAAGCACTGGCTAGACTATATATCTAAAACCAATAATACACAGCGGCATGTGAACTGGTCTTCTTTCAAGACTTGTTATCACACAACTTTGCTCAACAGTATTTGGTCAGACATTTGATTTGTAGAAATGAGAGAAACTAGAATAGCGTACAAGACAGTAGAGCTTGAAGCTCATGTCGTTGGAGATGCCTTCTAAAGCAAACCTCCGGTTTGCTTCTCAAGCTTGTGTACAATTGGTTGTGAGGTGTCTGGCGTGGGTTCTGGGAAACAGAATTCCAGTCATCAGTAAGAATAGTGGTGAGCCATCTCTCCAGCCTCTGAAATCACCATCATCACCATTATTATTACTATGATGATGATGTCACAGTACGAAATGATACATATCTGTATTGATATTTAGAATGGATGAGCAAGAGAGCCCTGTTTTGCATAAGCTTTTCTAATTGGTTCTCCAGTTTGTTTTTCCCAGATAAAAATGTAACAGTTTATTTCCTCAAGTCCATTGTTCTGTCGACTCAAGGATCTGCCCCTGATGATCGCTCTAGGGTCAATTGTGAGTCACCGTGTAGACCAACCCAAGTGTAAAGAATTGCTGTTTGCATGTTTTGGTCGTCTTAGCAAGCTTTTCAGTCCTAGCTGAGTCTCTCCCCATCTCCCAGCTCAGCTGAACGCTGCCATCTTTTCAGTTAGGTTGAAAGAGGAAAGAGCCTGGCAGTCTAGGTGCTAAGCTTTTGGAAGTATTAGATGAAGTGCACAGAACGGTTTTAAAGTGAGGCCTATTATCAGTTTGTTAATTAAGCAGTTGGACTTTGGGGAGGCCGCGATGGGAGCTGGGGTTAGTTTTTGCCTAGGAGTGTGTTGTGATAAAAGCAGTGTCGTAGGCAGATAAACTTGGCCGGTGTGGGCAGATCAAATTAGAAGGCTTGGAAGTCTTTAGGGAACTAAGATGGCATTCTGGGAGTGATGGAACAGGAGACTGGGCTAATGTGATGGATGATACCAAGACCAGAAAGGTTAGAACAAATGCAAGAGGTGTTCAGAGGCAGCGGTGCCCAACAATAAAAATGGAGATCACATGTGTGAGACTCACATATAATCTGAAAAATTCTAGAAGATATGCTTTGAAAAGAGAAGAATAAACAGATAATAGGACTAGCCAGACACCTCAGTGAGTCAAAGTGCCTGCCGTACAAACCTGGAGACTTGAGTTCAGGACTCAGAACCCAAGTAAAGTTGGGAAAAGAGGACCAACTTCACAAAGTTTCCCCCTGACCTCCACACATGTTCTGTGCTATGTGTACCTGTCTTAGCCACCCCCTTGGCAATAAACAGGTAAGTTAATTTTAATATATCTTGTTTAAATCAATATATAAAAAGCAAGGATGGAAAGTTAGGAAAATTAGGGGACATGGGACAGAAGCGGGGTGTGGGGGAGCACCTCACTTGGGAGCCAAGAATCAAAGATTCCAACCCACTGGATGACATTCGCTATAAGGCTGCCAACAAAAAGACAATTTTCCTTTTATGTAGAAATATTCTCAAATATAAAAGATGGGACAGGAGGGCTTGCACTTGCTGTTCTTCTAGAGGACCAGAGTTTGGTTCTAGTACCCACATCAGGCTGCTCACAACTGTCTGTAACTCAGTTATGGCGCTTTCTCCTAGTGTGCTCTTGCATGTGCACACACACACAAACACACACACACACACACACACACACGCATACATGGGGGGGGTAGGAGAGACACAAAGGCTCACATTCCCATAAATAAAATCTTTTTTTTCTTTAAAAAAATATTTTATTTATTTATTTTATTTATTTGAGTGCACTGTAGCTGTCTTCAGACACACCGGAAGAGGACATCAGATCCCATTACATTGTGAGCCACCAAGTGGCCGCTGGAAATTGAACTCAGTTACGAGTAGTCAGTGTTCTTAACTGCCGAGCTAACAGGTCTCTCCAGCCCCTCATAGTGAAATCTTAAAAAGTAAAATCCACAAAGTGAAATCTTTCAATAAACTCTGATCCCGCTTCATATAGGTTCATCCTGAAGTTCTTTCCATAGGTTTAATATATATGTACATTTCATATATATTAAGATAATATATTTTATTATATAATGTATAAAATTAAAAATATATAATTTTAATAGTCAACATAAAATTGCTTTAAATGTATTTATCTTATTTTTACTTATTATTGTGTGTGTGTGACATTGTAGGGGTATTGTGCTACAGTCACATGTGGATAGAGGACAACTTTGAGGATTTGGTTTCTCCTTTCACCTTTATGTGGGTTCAGAAGATCCAAGACTATTTCAGCTATCCTATCCAAGAAGATCTCAGCTTACTAGACTTTTTTTTATATACCATCTCACCAGTCCCAATATAAAATTATTACTCAGTTAAATTATATTTATTTTCAGGCACTAAGTGTCTAAGTGTCACTCATCATGTGGCAATAATATCTCAAGGCTGCCACCTCTGATTTTATTGTTCCCTAAGCAACATGTAAACTATGTTCACACAAATCTGTATTAATAGAAACCTAGGTTTAGTTTATGTAAAAGCTGTATGTATTTTATGTAAGAAGGGCAGATGGACGTGAAGAAACAAGTCATGCTTTGGAACCAGACTGCCTACGTGCTGATGCTGAGGAGAAAGAAGAGGCAGGGGCTGGAGAGATGGCTCAGCGGGTAAGAGCACTGACTGCTCTTCTGGAGGTCCTGAGTTCAGATCCCAGCAACCACATGGTGGCTTACAACCACCCGTAATGAGATCTGACACCCTCTTCTGGTGCGTCTGAAGACAGCTACAGTGAATTACGCCAGAGTAAGTAAGCGGGGCTGTAGTGAGCGGGCCAGCAGAGGTCCTGAGTTCAATTCCCAGCAGCCACGCACAGGATAGCTCACGGCTATCTGTACAACCATAAATAAAATAAATCTTTCAAAAAAGAAAGAAAGAAAGAAAGAAAGAAAGAAAGAAAGAAAGAAAGAAAGAAAGAAGAGACAGGACCAGTTAAAACCCACCAGGTGTTCAAGGGAGAGTCTCGGGTCCTGTGAGGGCTTAGTTCAAAGTGATGCAGGAAGACTCAGACAGAAATACTCTGTCTGCCCATGAAAACTCACGACTACGATCCAGGGAGGAAGTCAGAAAAGGAACCGGACTGGCAGGTGCCCGAGGCATTAAATAAGGGGCTCTTTCAGGTGGCTTGTGAAGGAGACACCCAAGGCATCGACATGACAACTAATTCTTATTTTTCAAAAGCACTGTGTTGGCTTAAGCTCCGCACACAGTCTGTCTGAATGTGGTTTGTGGAGGGCCAGGTAATGAGTAAGCAGGCCTGCTGGAATGACTCCACCCTTAGAAGAAATCCAAGACATCCATTCATATAAAAAGCCAAGGAAACGACTATAAATAAACTCACAGGTGCTGAATATATTGACTGTCAGACTGCATTTCCTTTTTCAAGTTCAAGTTCTGTGGCACGCTCTCTATTTGAATTTGGGGCTTGTAACATCCTAATTCTCTTTTCCCCCCAGTCTCCTCCCACACTCTTCCTTCTTTCCTTTCTTCTTTCCTTCCTTCTTCCTTCCTTCCTTCCTTTCTTTCTTTCTCTTTCTTTCTTTCTTCCTTCCTTCCTTCCTTCCTTCCTCCCTCCCTTCCTTCCTTCCTTCCTTTCTTTCTTTCTTTTCTTTCTTTCTTTCTCTCTTTCCTTCCTTCTTTCTTTCTCTTTCTTTGATGGTTAATCTTGGTTTTCAACTTGACACACCTGGGGACAGAAAACCTCAATTGTCTCCTCAGATTAGCTTATACATCTATTTAATTGATGGAGGAGGGATTTAGCCCACTGTGGGCAGCACCATCCCTATGTAGATGTGCCCAGTGTATATAAGGAAGGTAGTGGAATGTGAGCTTGAGAACAAGTGTTCTGTGCTTCCTGCTTCATGGTTCCTGCCTCAGAATTCTGCCTTGGCTTCTTTCAAACATTGTTTGTAGCCTGGAAGTGTAAGCCAAAGCAACTTTCCCTTCCCAAGTTGCTTCTGGCCATGATATTTATCACAGTAATAGAAACCAAACTAGAACACTTTATCGCTTTTTCAGACAGTCTCACAGGGGCCTAGCCTGGCCTTGAACGTACCACTTAGCTAAGGTTGATCTTGAACTCTTGATCCCTTTGCTTCCATATCTTAACTTCTGGGACTACGGGTATGCACCCAGCTCCTAATCCACATTTGTACAACAAGTTCACTACCAAATAATGCAAAAGGTATCAGAGGAGAAAATATGATTTTACTGCAATGGGAATAGGGTTTGCTCATTATCTTCTTCCAGGTAAAACTCCTCAACATCTGTCCTTTTCATAAACAAATAGATTCACCATATCCAGGGAAATGGCTAGTTTCCCAGGAACAAAGCCAGGTTCTGGGAATTAAATGTCATTGGTAATTCAAGGTTGTGGACCTCGACTGGCCTAATGGGGACACTTCTTATCTGGGTAATGAGCAGGCTTTAATTTTAAGATGCTGATTAGGGTCTGTACGGGGCCATTAACAGTGAAGTTGGAAATGAGACAGACATCCCGTCTGACGCAAGCCTCCGGTCACTCAATGTGGTTGCCCATGCCGCCCAGCTGCCACTAATTAGAGTAACTACCGGGTGAACAAGCTCCTGTCTTCTTTTTATAAAATCCATTCTATTCTTATAAAACCAAGCCACAGTAAATTTCCCTTCTCTTTATTGCTGTGTTCCAATAACCAGAAGAGGACCTGAGAAACTCGGACCCTAACAGGCCAGTCTCGAGAGACTTGGCACCGAGGCAAGGATGGAAGAAGCTCAGGCCATGGAGGCAGGGCGAGAGAAGGAAGACGGAAAGCTGTGTCTCCACAGGGAGAGAGCTGAAGGAGTCAGCCTGACCTTCCAGAGCACACGGGAGGGGTTGGCTGCACAGCGACTTCTGGGAAAGGAGATAATTTGACCTGAATTGCAAACAGGAAGCATTTGGAATAGTTGAGCAAAAAGCACAGTTGGGTTTTTCTGGTTTCTCATTCTATGCAATTTGTGTGAGGTAGCATGACAGTACTAAGGGGATGCACCCAACTGGAGTCGTTCCTTCTGAGTTCGTTTTCTAATCTATTTATAAATTTTATTAGCGTATGTGTGTGTGCACGCGCATGCGTGTGTGCGTGCATGTGTGTGTGTGTGTGTGTGTGTGTGTGTATGATAGTGTGTATGTGTGTGATTGTTGTGTGTGTGTGATATTGTGTGTGTATGTGTGTTTGTGACAGTGTGTGGTGGGGAGGGCATGCTGGCACCACGGCACCCATGTGGAGGTCAGATGACAACTCTGTAGGGTTTTCTCCTTTCATCTTCACATAGGTTCTGGGGATAGAATGTAGGTCGCCAGGTTTGCAAAGCAAGTAAGTGCCTTTGCCTCAAGCCATCTTTGATGGCCCCATCTCTTGATTTGTTTGTAAAAAGTGAAGGGACATGTGGCTTGTGAGGTGGTTCAAAGAGCGAAGGGATTTTTGAGCTCCAAGGACCACATAGTGGCAGAAGGAAAGACAGGCCACCCCCCGCCCCCCCGACATGTATGGGAAACACAGGCATCCCTGGTTACTACCACCCAGCCCCACAAATGAATAAATGATATCTGAGGGGCCAGGAAGAAATGCCAGCAAGCACCCTGACATTCTTCAACTTGAATATTTCTTCTTAAGAGGATGAAACTGGGTTAGGGAGATAGTTCAGTTGGTAAGCTTGCCTCGCAAGCAAGAGTTTGAGCTGCAGAACTTACATTAAAAAGGCAGAGGTGATACTGTGAGCTTCTATTCCCAGCCCTGTGTGGGCAGAGACAGGTGGATCCCTCAGGGGCTCTCAAGCCTGCTACTGAGCCTAGTTGGAAAGTTCCAAGCTGTGAGGGACCCTGTCTCAAAACAAGGCGAATGATGGCCGAGGAATGACAGCTGAGGCTGACTTTTGGTCTCCCCAACACATACACGCTTGTATGTCTAACCTGCACACATGCACACAGGCATGTACACATTCATGTAGAACACACTCACAGGAGGGAACCAGGAGTGGTGCTGTGTGCCTATAATTCTAGCACTGGGGATATGGAGGCAGGTGGATCAGAAGTCCAAAGCCATTATCTGTCACAGAGAAAGAAACAACAGGCAGGGGATGTACTTCCATTGGTAGGGTGACTGCCTAGTGTGCATGAACCCCAAGTTAGCCCCTAGAATGGCATGAAACTGACATAGTGGGGTACATCAGCAACCCTAGCATTTGGGCACTTGGGAGGTTTCAGGTTAGAAATACAGTTCACATCTCAACCTGTGCTTCATGTGCAGAGACAGGAGGCAAGAGGTGAGATAGAGAGTCAGGATGCCATAAGCTAAGCACAAGCAGGAAGCTCCAAGAACATTTATTTCCGGGCCATGGGTTAACCTGGGCTAGCTGATGACTGGTATTTAAATGACGACTTTGGGAGCTGGGGATATGTCCCAGCTGGTAGAGTGCTTGCTTAGGATACATGCTGTCCTGGCATCCTGAGCTAGTGGCCCCAAGTTCTCAGTACCTAGGATGCAAAGGTGGGAGAGTGAGGAGTTTAAGGTGACCCTTGGCTACAGAGTGAGTTCAAGGCTAGTCTAGACTAAATGAGACCTCGTCTCAATAAAAACACAACAACAAATCAAAAGAAACCAGGTTTTGTCTTATTCTTGTGAAAGACCTGAAATTGGTCGGGTGGAGTGACAAGAATGGGGAGAGTCTTAGCGAACACCGCCATCTAGTGATAGGAACTGATTTTTAGTTCCACGCTGATGGAGTGGACCTTGGTTGGGATCAAGATCAGCTTGATGTCAAAGTCCTGCAAGAAAAGACCCGAAGACCTTCTCTCGCTCTTTTAAAATCTCTTTATGTCATCGTGAAATACGCTCACTTCCTTTGACACTTTTGTGTAGAAGAGGTTTGGGAGGTGCCTGCCTATTTAGTCGATAACTCAGTTTTTCCTGAGTGTTCTTTAGTGCTGGCCATTGCTCTAGGTCCTAGGGATAAACCACCGTATAAAATAAAAATGAAAAACTCACTGCCTACATAACCAGACAGACGATGAACACAGGAGATAAAGTAGGTGCCAACTTAGATACTGGTCTAAGGAGACAAAGGGAAAGGATATTGGGATTGGTAGGGACACAGTGGGGTTTTTTTTTTTTTTCTCCTTAGAAATAGAAAGTTCCATTTGATAAAAGAACGAGAGGGAGAAGGAAGCAGCTTATGCAGTGGTGGAAGGCAAGGGAGCATTTGGAGCCAAAGTGTTTGCAGCAAAGCAAAGAAACATGGTGTCGGGTCGAAAAGGAAGTCAGAAAAAGGATCAGGTAGCTCTTGTGTGGTGGTGAAGGTTTCGGGGAGGTGAGAAACCTCCGATGTTCTCATGTGTTTTATTGTTTATTATTATTATTAATCGTCGAGACAGGGTTTCACATATTTCAGCCTGGTCTTGAACTTGCTATGTAGCTTAGGTTGTCCTTGACTTCTGATCTTCCTGTTGCCACACGTACTGGGATCACACGTGTGCATTTACTATCCCTGGCTTATGAGCTCCTGGGGTTCAAACCTAGGACTTTGTGTATGCTAGGCCAGCACTCTGCCACCTGAGCTACACCCAGCTCTCTCATTTGTACTTGCTGTGTTGAAAATAAATTGAAAATGTCTTGGGAAATTTACAATTCACTTCAGCCCTTTAAAAGCCCTGGTAAGCGGACTGTACTGGCCTTGGCAGGCAACAACAAGGCCACCGAGGGTAAATTCATCTGCTCAGGATGGTATGTCAAGGCCGAGCGGCAGCTGTGAAGTAGCATCAAATGACTCACTCCGTATGGATGCCCTTCCCAGACCCAAGCTTCTCCCACTTCCTGATTTCTGAGATGCCAACTCAAACCACCTGCTTCTCGCCACATTCTATCCTGGCATGATTCCAGCTCTTTTTAGCCTTTACTGCTAGAATCATTTAACATGAACCTGGCAAAGAGTTTTCTCACACTCTCCCACCAAGAGAGAACAAAGGTTCCTTTGGGGTGTGCATTCTCCTGGAGATATAATTTAATAGAACTAACAGAGCTCAGAATTCCACACACCGAAGCTTGAGAAAAGCCAGGTGAAACAGTTCCTTCCAACTACAAAGTCCTGTAGCTTAGTTGAGATGTTTTGTGTGCCGATTGGAAAAGTCTATCAGGAACAAAAAGAATGGTGATGGTGCTGACAAATATTTTAAAACAGAAAGAATGGGTTATTTTTGTGAGTTGCACCATGCCTATCCGGACCCTCACCAGGCTTACATTTTTTTTTTTTTTTT
>NW_022196911.1:105881930-105892386 GCF_008632895.1 Mastomys coucha
AGGAGATCCGATCTGGTCTGTTTTGGCAGAAGGAAAGGATAGTGAGAGAGCTGAGAAGAGAGGCTGGTGCACTGGTCTGGATGGGACATCTGAGCTCATCTGCAGGATGCCTTGGCCCTAATGACTTGGGAAGGAGACAGGGCTCAGCCTATAGTGGGGTCTTGCTAGCTTCTTAATGGCAATAGGGTTATCCACATTTCACCTGCCCTTTCTCCTGCCATTCATAGGTCATTCAGTTCCCCTTAGTAGACTTTCCCGGTGATTATTGGAAGGAAGTCGCTACAAATGGTGTATAGAGGGTCTATTGTGAATACTTCCACTGGAATCTTCAGCTAAAGTAGACAGTGATTATGAATCAGGGCCTCGTTACTGCCACCTGCTGGTGTCCACTGTGACAACACTAGAGATTTCTTCTCTGGATCATCATATGTATTCAATCATGTATACGTTTTTTCTATCTTACGTTTACACAGTGAATCACACCGAATGATTTTTTTTTTTTAAACCGAGGAGAAGTTTGCACTAAGTTATCTGTTTAAGTGAAAAACCTCCCAGAGTTTCATACATTTACAATTCCTAAACACATTGCTCAAAAGGGCTGGAGAAGTTGCAGCTCAGTGGTAGAGTGCTTGTCTAACATGTACAAGGTCCCGGGTTCAATTCCTTCCATGGAAAAGAAAGCACAAATTATATCCCTCAGAAGAAAACCCAGGGCTAGTGAGACGGTTCAGCAGACGAAGGCACTTGCACCCATGTGCAAGACCATGGACAGACCTGGGTTTTGATTTCTGAGAGCCACATGCTAGAAGGAGAGAATCAACTCCTGAAACTTAACCTTTGACCTTCACTTGGGTGAGCGGCACATGCACATCCTACCTTACCATGGATGGCCATTAGGCAATAATTTCCTCCCTTCCCTCCCTTCCCTCCCTTCCTACCCCCTCCCCCTCAAAGCCGCTGGGATGCCTTCTGCTTCTATGGTTTATCTATTTTAGGCTTTTTAAATAAGTAATTTAAAAAAATACATTATTTGCATATGTGAGGGTTTTGCCTGCACATACAGTCATATGACATGCACATGTCTGGGGCACTTGGGGGGCCAGAAGGGGGTGTCTGATCCCCTGGAACTGGAGTAACAGACAGATGTGAGCTGCTCAGTGTGGGTGCTAGCATCCAGGCTCAGGTCCTCTTCAATAGTCATGCATGCTCTTAAGCACCGAACCATCTTTCCAACCCTACTATCATATTTTCTCAGACAGGGTCTCTCACTGAACCCGGAGCTCATAGATTTGGCTGGACTGGCCAGCCAGCGAGGTCTCAGCATCCCCGTCTCTTCCTCTTTAGACCTGAGTTTTCAGACGACACCCTCAGGGGTGATCTTTAATTTTTTTTTAAATTATTTTTAGTATATGTGTATCTGACATCTGAAATGAGGTCCTCATGTTTGTCAACTGAGCCACCACCCCAGGCTCGGTCCCTTTCACTTTTACCCTTTATTTGCTTGCTAAAATGCCTCACTGTGCCACCAGACCTTCAGATAAAAGAGGTCATGATGTCATCCAAGCTAGGCTCAGCTGCGTGAGCTTATTAGGCTGGAGAACAGGGCCAGTCACATCCATGATACCGAAGGATCACCACTTCTGTACACCGGAAGCTTCCCTCTGCTTCTGCAGACCTGGAGTGACATCAGAAGCCCCCGTCTAGGAGGCAGCTGGTACTGGACTCTGGGGCTTAGGGTAGGTCAAAGTTTAGGATCAGAAGACCTGGAAATGATTGTAATCTGAGATGTGGGGGCTGAAGTTGGGAGGGGAGGGGAGATGCAATGGAAAAACATATCAGCTGGTGAAGAACTGGGAAGCGGTGTCCTGGTTTGATTTGAGTATCCTTTTTAATTTTAGAAACACTATCAGGAAGGAGGCTGGCTTGTGAGTTGAGCTGCCTGTACCGGCTCTAAATCACACGTCGCCGATGAGTGAGGATCCTTGTTATAAATGGAAACGTGAACTGGCAGGTCCTCGCTGACTGTAACTGAGGGTCTGGCTAACGTCAGTACCTGGAATGTCTGGGATCTAGTTTCCTTATCAAGTATAAATACATACAAGGGACGCGAAGTTATTGGTTCTCTTCAGAAATAAGACCACTTTTATTGTGGCAGAGCTGAAGTGGATCCAGATAGGAATGCTTTTTGGTATATATGTATATATATATATACCAAATATATATATATATATATGATTTAGTAATTATAGATGTATAGATGTATGTCTATTTGTAGAACATTAGCCCCAGAGACTCTTAAGTGCTCTCAAGAAAAGCATCAAGTAGAGAAAGCATGTCTCAAAAACATTCCAAGCTGGCGCCTTCCTAGGCTCCAGTTCCCGCCCCCCTCCTTTCTCCAGAGAGTTGCCCAGTCTCTACCTGCACTTGACCCCCCACGACCCACTCTCTGGAATGCTCTGTGTGCCTCTGACTCTCCATTCCCGGAACTTTCAACACACACTTCTGCTGTCTTTCCTGGTTGATCACTTGCACATGGGGCCTTGAAGGAATCCGGCTTCAAGGGGTCTTGAAATGGGGAGAACTGTCATTTGAAAAAGAGACTGGTCATTGATTGTTTTATGGGTGGGATGTTCTATCTTTCTGTCCTCCCAGTTTGTGGCTATGGTATATAATGCTAGATCCATCTGAAGTGAAATGTGCAGTTTCCCATGACTCTATAGCCCTCTGTCCTTCCATTCCAGGTAATCCTGTTACATTAGCCTTTGTATTTACTTCAAGATTGATTATAACCTGAAATGTCTTGCGTACAGTATCCTCCATCTCAAAGGTCAGTTCTGTCAGGCTAGGATTTGCTGTGGATTCTCTCTCTTCCCAGAACAATGCCTGACCTCAGAGTAGGTGCTTGTGAGGCCCTCACTGGCTGACTAACTTTGATGGAATCCGTAGTATAAATGTCATGAAAACCTCTGCTTCAGGGCCAGGGAGATGGCTCAGTGGATTGAAACACTTGACTTCCCAGGTAAGCATCCCCAAGACCCACAAGGTGAAGGAAAGAGCTGACTCCCTCACATATTCCTCTGCTCTCTGTACATTATGCCATGACAGCACACACACACACACACACACACAATTTTTAAAAAATCCTTAGCTTTATATTGTAATTGCCTCTTATTCTCAAAAATATGTGTGTGTGGTGTTTGTGTGTATGCATGTTCTCATGTGTGTGGGCACATATATGTATGTGGGTGCAGGAGCATGTGTATGTGCATGTATCTGTAGGCCCAAGATTGGCATTGTCTGGGCTCTTCCTTGTCTTCTCTCCTATTCACTGAGCCAAGGTCTTTCAGCTGAACCCAGATCTGGCCAACACAGCTAATTTAGCTTGCCAGCTTGCTCCAAGATCCCCTCTTCCATCTTTTCAAACACTGGAATTACAGGCAGGCTATCACTTCTACCCATCACTTATATGGGTACCAGGGATTCAAAGTCTTGCCCTTGCTGGCGTTAAACACTGAACCATCTCCCTAGCCTGCTGAGTATCCCTTGTGGTGGTTTGAAAGAGAATCCCTCCCCCCAGACTCATAAGTGTAAATGCTTGGTCCCTGGTTAGTGGAACTGTTTGAGAAGGATTAAGAGGTGCAGCCTTGCTGGAGTGGATGTGGCCTTGTTGGAAGAGGTGTGTCACTGGGGGTGGGCTTTGAGGTTTTAAAAGCCCACTCTAGGCCCAGTCTCTCTCCCTCTCCCTCTCTCACTCTGTCCATTCATCCCCCTCTCTCTGTCTCTCTCTCCCTCCCTCCCTTCCTCTTTCTTTCTCAGCAGATTAGGATGTGGAGCTCTCAGCTACTGCTCCAGCGCCACGCCTATCTGCTTCCCTCCACGGTGATCATGGACTAATCCATAAAACTGTAAGCCAGCCCCCAACTAAATGCTTTCTTTTATAAGAGTAGTCTTGGTCATGATGTCTCCTCACAGCAACAGAACAATAAGACATCCTTTCCATTTACACATTTAGTATGTGTGCACGTGTATGTACTATTTGCGTGCAAATATATGCTCATACGTGCTATAGCATGTGTATGGAAGTCAGAGGACCACTTTCAGGCACCAAGTCTGTCCTTTCACTATATGGATTCCAGGGCTCAAACTCAGAATTCAGGTCACCAGGCCTTGGCAGGTACCTTTACCCTGAGCCATTTCATGTACTCCTATTATCTCTCGTAAACAATGATCTTGTCTAAGCTTCACCAGCCTGATTGCCAAATGTCACTTAACTATATTAGTGCCCTGCAAAGTTCTTAGATCCTTGCTTGCTCTTAAATACCACTGAGAACTCCACAGAGCTGTTTGTGGGTAATGCCTGTCACTGGTCAGTGAAACAGACAGTAAAACTGACATGGTCTAGTATATTCATCAACTCATTTAAGTAACAACAAACCCATTGTATTAATAGCATAGTTTTATTTCTGTTTCCAAAGTAGAGAGAATCATCAATTAACATTTTTGCATATTCTTAACTTTTATCTAATTCCTATCTATCTATCTATCTGTCATCTATCTAATCTATATCTACAATTTATCTATCATCTATCTATCTAATCTATATCTATCATCTATCACCCATCTATCACCCATCTATCTATCACCTATCTAGCTATCATCTATCATCTATCTATCTATTCATCCATCTATCTATTTATCATCTATCTAATCTATCTAATCTATATCTATCTGTCTATCTATCATTATCTATCACCTATCTATCAATCTATCATCTATCTATCTATCATCTATCAATCCATCTATCTATTCACCCATCTATTTATCATCTATCTAATCTATCATTTATCTATCATCTATCTATATTTATCTGTCTATCTATCTGTCTATCTGTCTATCTATCTATCTATCTATCTATCTATCTATCTATCTATCTATCTACCTACCTTCCTATCATGTGTGCTTGTGCACATGAGCACTGAGAGGTCAGAGGATATTTGCAGCACTTCTTTCTCTCTTTCCATACATAGCATGGGAGCTCAGGTCATCAGACTTCACAGCAAGCGCATTGGCCCACTGGCCCTCGCATATCTCTGTAAAGCATGGCCTAATAGACTTCAGATGTTTTCTCATGTTTGTCTCTCTGCATGCAACCGTTGGGTGTGAAAGGGCAAGAGTGACAAAGGCAGACACCCTCTCAGCTTACTTTGCAGAGTGTTTAGAGTCCACAGACTCCTCGAGAAATCCCTTAGGTAGCCCCAGAGAGCCTTGAAAACCACATCAGGAACAAGTGACTGACACAGACAGAGAGGAGTCATTGTGTGCTCTGGAAGTGTCTGCTTCTCTCTGCAGTGCCCTTTATTGTTTAATACGGAAATATGTTTGTATTCTTCAAGACAGCCAAAGGTGGCCAGGATGTTTAGTAAGCAGTGGACAGATGAACCCCAGATCACTAATCTGCTGTGTTCATACAAGGATACCCACACACGAAGAAAAACAGCAGTAATGAATATGTGCCTTACGGTTGGTTGGATGGGCTCATTGGAAGATGCTTGCTGTCAAGTTTACCAACTTGAGTTCGATTTCTGGAACCCTATGATGGTTTGAATAGGTATGACCCCCATAGACTCATTCGTTTGAATGCTTGACCTATAGGTTGTGGCAGGATTAGGAGGTGGAGCCTGGTTGGAGTGTCATAGTTTTGAGGAAGTGTGTCACTGTGGGAGTGAGCTTGGAGGTCTCCTATGTTCAAACTACACCCAATGTGGCCCACAGTATCCTTCTGCTGCCTGAAAAATCAAGATGTGGAGTTCTCAGCTCCCTCTCCAGCTCCGTGTCTGCCTGCATGCCACCATGTTTCCCACCATGATGATAATGGACTAAACCTCTGATCTGTTAGCCAGCCCCAACTAAATGTCTTCCTTTATAAGAGCTGCCATGGTCATGGTGTCTCTTCACAGCAATAAAACCCAAACTAATATTCAGGTGTGTTTTTCCATTGTCTCTGGCGTTGTAGGGTTATTGGTCCTGCATCTGTCCACTTCACCACAGAGCTCGGCCACTAGGGAAGACAGGACACTGGAAGTTGATCGCACTTGCCCCATGCTGTCTCCAGGAGAGTGTCAGGCTGTAGGGAAGCCAGAGGACACCGCTTCAGGGGTGGGGAAGCAAAGTCTGAGACTGGGACAGCCAGGGTTGGCTCAAGGGGGTCCCTGGGCCTGCAAAGAGGCTGGGATCTCTGGTTCTCTGGCTCTCAGACACCCAGGTTCCTCTGGGAGCAGTGGAAGAGCTAAGAGCCGAGTGCAGGCTGGATCTGGCCTTGGACAGGGGTGGGGGTGGGTGGGGTGTGGGGGTGTGGGGTGTGGGTGGGTGGGGGGTTGGGGTGGGGAGCTCTGGCTGGATCCTGAGGGGAGAATTCTTGGCTTGTGGGTGGCTGGCTTGAGCTTGGTCTTGGTGGCGGTCATGGCTGGGAGCGCAGAGAGGGCTTCTACAGGAGACTAGATGACGGCTCTACAGGCGAAGGCCTTCTCCATGGCTTCCCAAGGTAGATCCCAATGAAAAGAGGCAGTCCATGGTTTTAAGGCATTTATTGTCATGGCGGAAAGTGGATGAGTAAAACCATACCCCAGTCTCAGGGCGGGCCTGAGGTCAAACACCTGTTACAGGGAGGAGTGTCTGAGAAGGAGAGTTTCTTGGGTAAGTCCTCCAAGCCTTTAGGTACCTCCTTAAAATGGAGATCCGTCTCGAGTCTACACCCTCTACCTGTGGAGGGGTTTGGAGTATTGCCCTTACATGACTGGTGGTCACAAATCTATGGAGGGCTGTGGCCTCGTGCCAGGAGCCTGGTTCCCTGGGAATCAGTCGAAAGACCTACCGTCCCTTTAGGATCACCTTGGTTTTCTAGCCTTAGCTCAATCAGGAACCAGGCTGCCTTTCATGATCCTACACTAAGACAGACGCATAGGGGGGAGTCTGGCTTTTAGCTTCTGCACGTGTACTACACCACACCCCATCCCCATAACTGCCAATGTCTCAAAAAAACCAAACCAAAAAGAAAAAAAAAAGCGTTATTAACTATGTGTTGATGTTCTGTCTTTTCTGAAGGCTTGTGCTACTCTACAAGAATACTTCCTGGTAGGCACTATCAGTCTCATTCCGTAGACAAAGAAACAGAAGCTCAGAAAAACCGGGATAAGGGCTGGAGAGGGGGCTCAGTGGTTTAAAGCAGAGGTTCAAGTCTCAGAAATCACATAGTAGCTTACAGCCTTCTGTAATTCCACTTCCAGGAGCCTGGTGCCCTCTTCTGGCCTCTATGGGCACTGCATTCACATAGTACACTTAACATTCATGCAGGCAAACTCTGATAGGCAAAATGTAATACATCTTAAAAACAATTGAATAGCGTGTGCAAGAATACAACAAGGTCCGAAAGTGAGAGAGTAGTAGCTGCTTCCATCCAAGGTTTCTTTACTCAGTCGCATGCAAGGTCACCTGTGTTGGTTATTTCCATAGTCAACCTGATACAAATAATGTCACCTGAAAAGGGGGAACCTTGATTGAAGAGTTTCCTGAACTAGATTGCTAGGTCAGATGTCTGCGGGGGACTGGGTAGGTTGATGAGTTTTGTAGAAAGGCAGAGCTCACTGTGGGCGGCGTCATCCCTAGGCACGTCAGGGATCTGGGCTGTATAACAGGGAGCTGAGTGAGCCAGAGGGAGCTTTTCCTTTGCTCCCCTGGTTTATCAACATCTTTTTCTGACTTGGAGCCCAAAAGAGAGATAAAAAGGGGGTGGTGTCTTTGTCACCTGTCCTTGCCTGAAGCCTTTCAGGATGTGTGGCAAATGCTTCCAAGAGCCTGACCTTCCCAGGGGTCCATATCTGATCACCTCAAAGGTTTCCATAACCCCTACCCACTCTGCCTTCTGATATGGGCGAAGGGCTGGTGAGCAGGCTTCTGTGCCTCTCCCAATTAGCACCCCTCCCTGAGTGGTCATCAGCTCTCCCATAACTACCACTAAACCCGAGATACAACAACTACTACAGAGGGAAAATGTGCTTGGACCCTCAGTTTCAGACTTGATCTGTTCTTTTGGGTCCCTGGTGTGGGAGACACAGGACAGGGGAGTAAAACAGATGACATGACTGACCTCCTGTGACCATCTGGAAGGGTAGAATCCCAGTGACCTGAAACCTCCTACTAGGTCCTGTCTTTTAAAGGGTCCCCTAATTTCCCAAGGTGCTAAACTGAAGAACAAGCCTTTAACACTTACGGGACACCCACCCAACATTTTTATGTGTGTTCTGGGGATCTGAACTCTGCCCCTCACACCTGCATGGAAAGTATTTAACCTACTTAAACGTTTACCTAGCCCCACTGTTTGGATTTTTTTTTTTTTTAAGACACGCACATTTTCAACTTAAGAACTTGTTAAAAAGAAAAAAGACTCTTAAAGAAATGGCCGCTGACTTAAAATCTTCATGCTCAAATGATCATTAATAATGTTTTGACTCTTGCTAATCTCTCGAATATGATTGAGCATATTACAAAATTCATTCTAGAGTACAAACAACTATTATAGCTTAAGCAGCTTCAGTTCAACCAGAAAATGTCAAGCTTCCAGATTACAGGCACTAAGTCAGAGCAACACTGCTTTTCCCTGATGCTAACTCTTCAGAGGAGGGAGAAGACAGCAGCTGTCGCGTGGCCGTTTTTAACAAGGTGAAGTATGCTTCCGAACAGGGAGAGACGGACGTCGATGCTGACAGGAGGTGATTTCCTGCCTTGGCCACTGTCTGTGTGGACAAAAGTATTCTGAGAGTTGGATAACTTACACAGTAATGCCCCAGGGGCCTGCTGATCTCCGGCTGCCTGATATCACCACATAGTGAGAAGGCTGGCAGTCAGAAGGTAGGACAGTCAGCCTCCGGTCTGTCCCGTGACGGTCAGCAGAACACCCTGTCAGCCAGCTCCCAGCCAAGGTTTCCCAATCAGTGCCTTAGCAAGAGAAAACGGTACAACACCAAGTCTACCCTCTACCCCCAGTTATCCTATTTGCTTTACTAAGTAAAGAAAACATTTTTAAAGTGTCTGTTTTAAATCTGAAAATACAAGTTGGACTTATTTCTGTAACAAAAGGATGCTTGGTGTTCAAAAGCCAAGTGGTTTTTTTTTTCTTTCATTAAGTAAATGTTTATGGGTATTTTGTCTGCATGTACATCTGTGCATTACATGCATGCAGTGTTCTTGGAGGCCAAAAGAGGGAGACAGATCCCCTGGAACTGGAGTTACAGATGATGGTGAGCTGCCATTTGAGTGTGCTGGGAATCAAACCCAGAGCCTCTGGAAGAGCAGCCTGTGCTCTTAACCAAAGAGCCATCTCTCCAACCTCATATCAATACATCTTTTAGTGGACTGACAGATTTCAAGGCATTTAATGACAAGAATCTTCAGTCAGATGGTAATGCAAGGGGACTTCCATAACCAAATAAAAATTAACTGCTTAATATTCTAGCCAAGGCTGGAGCTGAGGCCAGGCCTGTCATCCAAGCTACTCAAGAGACACAGGCAGAACAGTGTAAGCCAGGGGACAGCCTGGGAGCTTAGTGAAGATCTTGTTTCAAACTAAAAAGTAGGTCAGTGGTAGAGAGCCTGCTTAGAATGAGTCAGGCCCCGGTTTCGATCCCCAACACAACTAAATGAAAAAAAAAAAAAAAACAAATGAAAAGAACTCGAAGCAAATAGTGTGTTTATTGGAGACACACAGAGCGCATTTTCTTGGAGTTATTCAGGACATTGGTACTCTTGGCACAGCAGAGCAATTAAATGGATAAATTAAAATTTCTTCTCTGTCAGTATGAGCTAAAGAAACAATATTCAGCCAGGTACGCTGGTGAATGCCTTTAATTCCAGCACTCCGAAGGCAGAGTTGATGGATCTCTGTGAGTTTGAGGCCAACCTGGTCTACATAGTTCCAGGCCAGGGCTACATAGCAAGACCCGGGGAACCGGGTTCTAGGAGGGAGTGAGGGGGGCAGAGTCACAAGCCTGAGTGAAAGACTCCTAAGACCAGCATCAGGAGGCAGGTATACTGTATTGCACAGCAGCAAGTGTTTTTATACAGCTTTTGGACCAATGGGGAATCAACAAGAGCTCTGGAGTAGCCAACCATCCCACTGTCTCTGTGGGGAGGTGCCAGGCTGCGGGCACCCAAAGAAACTTCTGTGCGGGCGGGGGAAGCAGCCATTGCCCAGTTCTCCACCCATTCCTAGGCTCCACCAATTTGCTAGGATCCTCTATTTTGTGTTGCTCGTTATGCCAGTGGATATAGGCACTTGTACTATCAGAGCGATGAAGTCTCCTTCACCATCTTCCAGGACTCATCTAGGGGGTTGTAGCACCCACAGTCCTTACTGATATTTGTAAAGTTGATTTTAGATTTTGCAAGGAGCATGGTTGCTGTT
>NW_022196911.1:105892396-105898571 GCF_008632895.1 Mastomys coucha
TCATGGTCCAGTGCATTTGTGTATATACAGACTGATTGGTTTTGATAAATGTTTTGTTGAGCTTTAAAAAGAGTGAGAATGCATGGGCCTGGCCTATCTTTCCTTGAGCAGTACAGGTGGTTCAATAGTTAAGAGCGCTGGCTGCTCTTCCATAGATTCCAAGTTCTGTTCCCAGCATGGACATGGCAGCTCACAACTGTCTCTAAATCCATTTCCGGGGGAATCCAGTACCCTCTTCTGGCTTCCACAGGCACTACATGGTAGAGTACGTATATATATGCAGGCAAAATACTGATAGATCCAAAATAAAAAAAAAAAAAGTAGTTCTTAAAAAGAAAGAGTGAGAATGGCTGAGTGTGACTTCAAGACTCCCTCCATTATGGAGGGGGTCAAGCCTTTAAATTATATTATTTCACGGCTGGAGAGATGGCTCAGTAGTTAAGAGCACTTTCTGCTCTAGAGGACAGGAGTTCAGCTCTCAGCAACCATGTTGAACACAACCATCTGTAACTCCAGCTCTAGGGCATCAGCGCCCTCTTCTGGCCACTGTAGGCACCAGCATATACACGAGATACACTCATACAGACATATAAATTAATATATATATATATGTATATATATTTAAATTATTGTGTGCAAACCTTGAATCTCCTTGCTTATGTTTTAGGTTGCTAGGCTGGATGTTGAAAATTATGCAGTCCGGTTGTACATTTTGTGGCCATATTATATTTAGCACTACCAATTATTTTTTGCAGGCAGAAGGATTTCAGAATATCTGGTCTGTCATGTTGTAAGAAGTAGAAACCTCCATTTTTCTCTCTTTCTTAATTATAAAAGATACTTTGGGAATAGATGACATGCACACTTGGTTGAAAATTTAAGAACTGAAAACCACAACACATTAACTACTTTCTTCTTCGTTGTAAGAAAATATCTGGTAGAGATGACTTCAGGGAAGAGGGATTTACTGAGGCTCAGATTTGAGGAGATGAGCTTCATCATGGTGGAGAGGCCATGGATCAGTTCACTGCTGCAGGACCGTGTGGCTGAGACTGACCATATCTCTACTAATCAGGAAGCAGAGAGTCTGGATTAGGAGTCAAGCCATGTTAGAACCCTCACAACACAAGCCATGTTATAACTCACCCCGTGTGACCCACTTCCTCCAGCTATGTTCTCTCTACTGAAAGCTCTACCACCTTCTAAAACCACACCCCCAGCTAGGGACCTAGTGTTCAAATGGATGAGCCTGGGGCAAACATTTTACTTTGAAGACATAAGACACAAAAGGGAAAGTTACATAGTTGCTACTCTCTTCCAGATTCACTTACTGCTTCTGAGTTCTTCCAGCGATTTCTTCAGATCAGCCTCCGCCTACCTTTCTCTTTTGTCTCTTTCTCCTCCTTTCCCCCCTTTCTTTCCTCTTCCTTTGACACAGCAGACATTTCTATACTACATGCGTTGTTCTCTGCTCTCTATTTTTAATCCCTTAGAAACAGTCAACGAAGAGATGGTCATGGTGGTATGAGCCCGTGATCTCAGTACTTGGGAGGCAGAGGCAGGGGAATCAAAAATTCAAGACCAGCTTGGCCTACATGAGACCCTGTCTCAAACAAGCGACCTGCAGCGAAATATTGAAAAACATCACAGTATCAGAAATGTTATGGGTTCTTCATATTCCGAGGGCCTGCCTTTTTCTATTAGCAGAGCATCTCTCATGCACCATAGATAATTTACTGCATGAATTATTTATCCTATTTGTTGTCTTCATGTTGCTTTGACTGAATTACCTGACAGGAGCTAAATCAGGAAAGAATGGTTTGGGCTCAGAGGTTCAGAGCTTAGTTGTTTGGCTTCCTCCTCGTACTTGGGCAGGTTACCACAGTGGCAGAAACACATGGTTATTTATTTATTTATTGAGATGGGGTCTCACTCTATAGCCCTAGTCATCCCTGAACTCTCTATGTAGATCAGGCTGGCCTTTAAGCTAACAGAGAGCCACCTGCCTCTGCCTCCTGAGTGCTGGAATTAAAGGCATGTGCCACCGTGCCAAGCAGATGTGTGGTTTTAAAACAAATCATATCGGATTGTTCCATATGGAATATCTTTGTCTAATCCAAAGTCATGAGAAATTTCTCTATGCCCTCTTTATATTTGTTTACCTCTATATTTTATATGGAGGTCTGTGTTCTAATGTGTTGGCTTTTCGGTACAGTGTGAAATGGATCCAGTGCTATTCTGGCAAACAGATCATCAAATTGTTCTAGCATCTCTTGTTAGACAGACTGCCCTTCCTTATTATATTACCTTTGTATTAATTTAATTTCTAATCTATTTTTTGTGTGCACATGTACTAGCATGTGTATAGGTGTGCATGTGTGGGTGAGTATGTAGAGGCCTAAGGTTGACACTATTTGCCTTCCTTGCTCATTCTCATGCAGGGTCTGAACCCAGGGCCTGCTGGTTCAACTAGTTGAGCTGCCCACTTTGCTCCTGGGATCCTCTGTCTCTGGAGCATTGAAATTCCAGGTAGGCTGCCATGTCTACCTGACATTAATGTGGTATCTAGGGTCTGAACTCAGGTCTTCATTCTGCAAGTATGGTCCACCTCTCCAGCTCTTGTCTTTGTTCCTTTGCTAACAACTAGATGCCCATATAAGTGTGGATATGGGGTTTCCATTTAGCTCTTGGATCTATTTATTTAAACTGATGTCAATAGTAGCATGTTATTTTATTGCTAGGATTTTGTGATGGCATTAGTCTTCACCCCTGTTCTTTTTGTAGCATTGCTTTGGCAAATCTTCATCATATGCATGTGTGTGTGCGTGTGTGTGTGTGTGTGTGTGTGTGTGTGTGTCTTAAAGGAACTGTAGTTACTTAGAATCAACTTGCCAATATTTGCCAAGAATCATTTGGCAGAGTAATCCTTAAGTATCTTACACTTTTTCCATTAATATGCTAACATTTTAAAATCATATTTATTTTATGTGTAGGAGTGTTTTGCTTGATGCATGTCTGTCAACCATGTGTGTTCCTGGTGCCCATAGAAGTCAGAAGAGGGCATCAGATCCCCTGGAACTTGAGTTACAAATGGTTGTGAGCTACCATGTGGGTGGGTGCTGAGAATTGAACCCAGGTCTTCTAGAAGAGCATCCAATGATCCCAATTGTTAAGCCATCTCTCCAGCCCCTAAATTGTCCATGGTTTTGATGCTATTATGAATGGTTATTGTTTTAAAGTTTGATTGTCCAGTTTTCATTGTTAGCATATAGAACTACAATCAAGTTTTGTAGTTTTATATTGTTATACAATGTTGCTAACCTTATCTATTGTATACATGTGTGAATATGTGCATATGTGTATAAATTTTCCTAAAATCATTGTTCTGATACAGATGCCTTCTATTTTGCGTTCTTGTCTTATTGAACTAAGTAAGACCTTCCTCGCAGTGTGAGCAGAGGTGATGAAGGCTGACAGCTTGGCTTGTCCATGATCTTGGATGAAAAGCACTTGGCCCCACAGGCTCATGACGGTTTTCACAGATGCTTTTCTCACATTGAGGGAGTTGTGTCTGGGTTAGTTTTGGATTCTAGTCAAAGTCAGCAGGAAAGAGCTGGTAAACAAAATGATGTCTTTCATCAGGTTTCAGACAACACGTGTAGGTGAAGACTTGATTATGGAGCAGCTCAAACAAAACAAAACAAAACAAAACAAAAAAAATACCAAACAAACTCCCAAATTTGTTGTGAAAATGCAGGTGGGGATTCATTGCATGGCATCATATTTACTTTCCCAGAGTAAACGTCCATTTTCTCCATTTGCTTTAAAGTAAATGCATGTTCTATCGTATCAGCCAACAACAACTAACACATTAGCAATCTGGTCTGTAAGCTGTGTGGAACATATACGGACATTGCAGATGTATGTTTGTTTGCTTGTTTGTCTTAACCAAGGACTCAAGTTCAGCTCAGATGCGGAGCGGAGATGGTGATGGACTGGAGTGGAATGACCACCTCTAAAAGCAAGGCCGCCTTGTGCAAGGCTCTTCATCCAGACCCCATGGTCCCTGCGCCTCCCTGAGTTGTGCTGTAATAACGCGGTGGTGGGCTTGCTTTGTAACAGGGGGAGGGCCAAGGGCAGAGAGAGAACATCTGTTCCTCCTCTGGGAGTTAAGCTGTTTAAAAATATTTCTCTTTCAGTGGCCCCGTGTTTCTTCAGCCCTTTGATCTTTTGCTCTGGAGAGAGGGGATGGGTCAAGTTTTCAGTTTTCCTCTTGGGTTAGGAAAAAGATGGCAATGTCCTCACCGCTGAAAGGCAGACTTCACTTTATCTGTAAAACGTTTGCAAGGACAGGGGTTGTATGAATAGAAAAGGCAACGTTTCCATTAGTGTGTGCGTGCCTGCCTGCCTGCCGCCTGCATGTGTAGGCTAGAGATAGATGTGGAGTGTCTTTCTCAATCACTTTTCACTTTATTTGTTGAGACAGAGTCTCTCACTGAACCTGGAGCTGTAGATTTGGCCGGGCAGTTTGGCCAAGTGAGTCCAGGGAGAGCCTTCTGGCTTCTTCCCAGTACTGGGATTACGGACAAGCATAGCCGCTCTCGGCTCTTTATGTGGCAGGAGATTAAACTCAGGGCCTCATGCTTACACAGTAAGTACTTTACTAAGTAGACTATCTCCCCAGTGCCCTGTATTACCCACAAAGCCTGAAGAACTACATGTTTCTTCATTTAAAAAAAGGACATTTAAACTAAGCATGGTGGCACACCCCTTCAATCCCAACACTCAAGAGGCAGAGGCAGGCAGATCTCTGTGAGTTCGAGGCCAACCTGGTCTACAGAGCTACTAGAGCCAGGACAGCCAGGATTCAAACATTCTACTCATACACAGATCCTTTGCATTTAGTGATGAAGTCCCAAGCCTATTTCCTGGTGAGTCAGAGACGGCTGACGTTTCAAAATAAAAGAAAAGGTTTCTTGGGAAGCAGCCAGTTTTGCTGTCAGTTTAATGAGTCAGATGGATGCCTCAGTTAAGCAGAGAAGACCCCAGGAGACTTTTTGATGTCTCCCTGACAGTAGAATCTGAGAGCGTAAATAGCTTTCAGGGCACCATTCCATGACAGCCTTTGGGTTGAAGTCCTTTTACTGCATCAGGAGTCACGAGCTCTCCACTATGAGACTCCATCTCCCCTCTACCCACCTCCTCCTCCTCCCCTTCCTCCTCCCCCACCTCTTCTTCCTCTTCTTCCTCTTCTCCCTCCTCTTCCTCTTCCTCCCCCTCTTCTTCCTCCTCTTCCTTAGCTCCTTTCTTTACCTTCTGTCTCATCTTCATCTCCTGGGTCTCCTTACCTGTCTTTCTCCCCCCTTTGTAAATAAAAAGTCCCCTTCTTCATAGGAATGAAGTAGGCTCATTGCAGAAAGTAACCTGCAGCATGGGGCGACTGTTGCTCTGAAAATCAAACTTGACTTTAAATTATCATTCTCTTGGGCTGAGGGAGATGGCTCAATTGGTAAAGTGCTTTCCGTACAAGCACGAGGACCTGAGGCTGGATCCACAGTACTCACAAGGAGTCGGGCCTGGCAATGAGCACCTGTAACTCCAGTGTTCTAGGGAAGCAGAGCCGATTCCTGAAGTTTGCTTGCCAGCTAATCTGAAGTTATTAGAGAATCTATGTTGAGGGGAGACCTTGTCTTGAAAAACAAGCTGAAGAATGTTTGAAGAACACACTCAACATTGACCTATGATTTCTACATGCATGATGTGTGCGCAAGTGCGCGTGCCTGTGCGCGCCCGCGCATACACACACACACACACACACAGTGCCTAACACAAATGTACATTGAGCATGTGCATATGCTTTGCTGCTGAGTAGCTTTTTAACCTTGCAGAGGTGACTCACTGATACATGTAACACAGTGTTGCGGTGGTGAGGGTACAAAGTATTGTTTTATTATCAAAACCCAGGAAATGTAGCTGTGACGGTTTGTATGTGCTCAGCCCAGGGAGTAGCACTGTTAGATGGTGTGGCCCTGTTGGAGTAGGTGTGGCCCAGTTGGAGTAGGTGTGACCCTGTTGGAGTAGGTGTGGCCCTGTTGGAGTAGGTGTGACCCTGTTGGAGTAGGTGTGGCCCTGTTGGAGTAGGTGTGGCCCTGTTGGAGTAGGTGTGGCCCTGTTG
>NW_022196911.1:105898618-105916669 GCF_008632895.1 Mastomys coucha
GGTGTGGCCCTGTTGGAGTAGGTGTGGCCCTGTTGGAGTAGGTGTGGCCTTGTTGGAGTAGGTGTGGCTCTGTTGGAGTAGGTGTGGCCCTGTTGGAGTAGGTGTGGCCCTGTTGGAGTAAGTGTGTACGGTGGGTGTGGGCTTTAAGACCCTCATCCTAGGTGCCTGGAAGCCAGTATTCTGCTAGCAGCCTTCAGATGAAGATGTAGAACTCTCAGCTCCTCCTGCACCATGCCTGCCTGGATGCTGCCATGCTCTTACCTTAATGATAATGGACTGAACCTCTGAACCTGTAAGCCAGCTCCAATTAAATGTTGTCCTTGTAAGAGTTGCCTTGGTCATGGTGTCTGTTCACAGCAGTAAACCCTAACTAAGACAATCAAGCATACACTGCTATCATCAACCACTCCTCCTGAGGGCTTCACGTTTAGCTCTTGCACTGCTCTGTGTTCTAGTTCCTTTTTTTTTTTTTTTTTTTTTTTTTTTTTTTTTTTTTTTTTTTTTTTTTTTTTTGCTGCTGTAATAACTGCTACGCATGTCCAGTCTCATGAATTATTATCTGGACTCTGGAAGTCAAAAATCATAAGTAGCTCTCTGTAGCTCAAGATGCTGGCGAGTGCTGTATCCTTTTGTGAAGGCTTTGGAGGAAGACCCCCCTTTTTCTTTTCTGTATTATTTAGCTTTCTGTGACTAAGACAGAATACTTGAGGTCATTCAGCTTAAGAAGGAGGAAAACTCTCTTCTGATTCATGGTTTCACCCCTGAATTGCTTGGCTTCATTGCTATGGCAATGCAAGAACATCATGGTAGAGAATGTTGGCAGAGCAAAGAGAAGAGAAAGGTCTGGGATTCTTATAGATCCTTCTAAGACATGATTCAACTTCCTTCTACCAGACCCCTCCTCCGAGAGATTCTACCAACCAAGGCTTCAGCATTTGGACCTTTCGTGGGGAACTTGAAATGGAAACCATAACATTTGTCAACTTCCAGAAGGAGCTTGCATTTCTTGGCTGGTGATCCCTTCTCTCATCTTCAGACCTGTAAAGTTGAGTCTTCCTCATGTTGCTTTCATTCTGATACAGGCTCTTATACCTTCTTCTTCCACATAGATGGCCTCCTGATTGTTTCAGGTGCATCTAAATGACCCAGGATAATTTATCTAACGTAAAGTATCTGATTATTAATTTTAAGTCCATCTAATTTATTAATTTCCATTTTCTAAGTATCACAATATGTTCGAGGAGTAGATTGTGGACACTTTGGGAGGGACATTACTTGCTGGTTAGTGAGCTAGTTCACTCAGAGTCACACTTCCACATATATTTATATTAGTTACTCCTTGCTGTGATCAACAATATTTGACAACTTAGGAGGAAGAAAGTGTTTTGGCTCACAGTTTGAGGCTGCAGTCCTCCCTGGTGGAGAAGTCAGGTTGGTAGGTGCTTGTGGCAGTTGGTTACATTGTATCCAGTCAGGAAACAGAGACAATGCTGGCGGCCTAATTTTCTCCTGTTTCTCCAGGGATCAAGTCATGGGGATGGTGCTGACCTCATTCAGGGGTGGGAGTGAGGGGGGGAGGTCTTCCCTGTTTCATTAATTCTTCCTGAAAAAAAAAACTCTCATAGACATTCCTAGGGATGTGTTTCCATGGTGATTGGAAATCCCAGGGAATTGACAGTGAAGATCAGCCATCATGACAGTATGCAAGAGGTAACCTGATCTAAGAGAAATGTATAAAGTATACCCCACCACATGTTTTTGTGCAATTGATAAGCCTAGTTTATATATACATACATGAGTGTGTGTGTCTCTCTGCGTGTGATATTTTGTGACATATGAAAATTAGAGGAGATTAAAGTATATATAGTTTCATTGGTGTGTAGCAAAATTTACTCTTCTTTTGTGTTGTCTATAGATGTTTCCTGATGCAATAGTAAAAGTGAGGAATTGTTAAGTAAGACCTATGGCCGCACAGTCTAAAATAAACATCTAGACCTTTAAGGGAAAAACGCTGTTACTCTCTCTGTGATCATAAACTTGGTTATCAACTGATTGGGATGAAAAATGCCTAGGAGATTAGTGAGCTCCTCTTGGTGTTTGCATGAGGAAGGTTCTCCAGGATCAAAGCTCTGACCTGATGAACTGCTTAACTCAATGATTTCAAAGATTAAAAAGAAATAAGAGTATTATTATTGTCATTGTTATTATTGTTATTATTTTTATAATGATAATGGTGGTGGTGGTAGTAGTGTGTGTGTGTGTGTGTGTGTGTGTGTGTGTGCGCGCGCGCATGCACGGGCATATGTGTGTATATGTGTGGATTCACATGCCATGTTTGAGGTTTGAGGATAACATGTGGGTGTCGGTTCTCTCTTTTTACCACGTGGGCTCTGGGGATGAAACTCAGGTTGTGAGGCTTGCATGAAAAATGCCCTTGTCTACTTAGCCACCACTCCTAGGCCTAGATTCAAATTTTGAATAGACTAGTGGAAGGTGGAAGCTGTAGAGAATGGGGCTTGGTTTAGGAAGTAGGTCACTAGGGGAGGGCATGTCCTTGACAGTTGTATTGTGTCCCGGTTCCTTCTTACTACATCTGTGCTCTGCTTCTTGCCCACCATGATGTCAGCTGTTGCACCAGGGTTCCTTGTTGTCACAGTGGAGCACAGTCTCAAGCAAACCCAAGCAAAGCGCATCTTTCCGTCTTTGAAATTGTGTCAGGCACCCTGTCACAGTGCTGAGAAAGCTAACACAGCCCTGCATAGACACGACTGTCCTGTAGACACTTCCTTGGTCATGTGAATATGCTTGGTCTGGCTTGTCCAACATGGAAGCCACTACTTACAAGTGACATTTGAAGTGAGACGATTGTTATTGAGGGGTGACCTTTGACCTTCGACCTATCCGATGAACTTCCTTTAAATCTGGAGAGCTCTCTGGGTCTGTGGCTACCACCTTGGATGTTCCTGAGAGAATGAGTGAGTGGATGATTGTGAAGAGGCTAATACAGTGTCCAGGAGCTGTGCTCCGAGAACCAAGATACCTCCGTTCTCTCCTCATCTCATAACTTGGAACACTGAATCTTAAAGAGGCTGATAGTATGCCGAGGGTCTCATAGCTACACAACTAGGGAGTGGCAAAGCCATATTCTGGTCAGTTGACTCCTGGGCATGTACCTAGCATGTGTGAAGCCTCAGGTTCATCTCTTAGCACTGCAAAAAAAATAAATAAATAAAAATTGTTGAATAATTACCAGGGGCTGGCACTAGCAGGCTGGTCCCTGCCTGTAACAAATAGCTCCCGGACTTTTAGGAGCAATTCCCATGCCCTTATCTCTCACAGCCTTGGCTGGGATCTTGGCAGGTCCCTGTTTAGTTCTTGGAAACTGGACAAATGACCTTAATTTTAACCAGGCTTCTGCCCCTTCACTTTCAGACTGGCTCCAAGGCCTGTTGGCGTCTTCTCTGAGTACTAACTCCCCATGGTTCCCAGTTTCAATTTTGCTGTTACGGTTAGGCTAGTAACCCCTTGCCCCTCTACTGTACCCTCTTGCAAGACCCTCCCCTCTGTGAAGAGTTCCAGTCTTTCTCTGGAGAAAGGCCAAGATCATAAGCCTCGCTCATACCCCATATCTATGTGGTTTCTGCAAGGCACCTAGATAACTTGCCTGTAAAACAAGAGTGAAGTTGTATCTGTCCCAAAAGGCCTTGGCCAAGTAGTAGACTGAGGTAACACACCTGGAGCACTACAGTGACTCCAGGCACAGAGCACACCCTCTACAGTGTTGTCTAGATTGTAGTGACCAAATCACCTCTTGCAGTTTTTCTAATTTGATATCCAACTGGATGACTTGGTTCTCCAAATGCACTCCACTAAGAACCTCTGACTTCAGCGTACACTCCTCTGCTCAAAACACGTTCCTTCTCTCTCTTCACCAACTCCTTTTGGTTTGTTGGTTTGGTTGGTTGGAGATAGAGTCTCACTTTGTGGCCCTTCGGATTTGTAAACACAAACGAACGAAGCATAAGCATTGCCATTTCCCTAGATGACCTTGGGCTTCCGTTTTAGACTCTTGAGTTCTGTGATGATAAGTGTCTTTGCCAACTCTCCCTGTGTCTTTCCATTTGTTTAGAGGCACCTTCTCTGGGAAACCCTGATGTCTATTGTCTGTCACTGGTAACAAATCAAAGTGCTGGGTAGGCACAGATGTATGAGCTAGAATTATACAAACCTAAAATCAGGTGACATTAAATCCCAGCTGCAGGCAGTTTGCTGCTCTTCTGTACCAATGGGTTCTACCCTCTGAAGAGTCAATGGCCATGAACAGAAGATACTAGAAACAAACTTCAGCATATCTTCTGAACATGTAAGGACTTTTGCCTTATCATTTTCTACAAATAAAAATATAACAACTACTGACATATCATTTGTATTGACTTAAAGTCGTATTAAGCCCATTGTAAAGTGGAAACTTGTTAGCCAAACCATTCTAAGTCAGGGATCACCTCTGGACAGGGTCAGATGCAAAGACCGTGCTGCTCTGAGGATTGCTGGATTTTAGTGTTTGGAGAACTAGACTTTAAAGGCTAGAGCGACTCATAACTTTTGTTTACATTTTTGCCCTTGATGGCTCCATTTTGGCTGTTAACCACCGAAGCCCACCACACCAGCTGTAGATCACAAGCGTCCAAGACATATATGTCGCCTATTTCTGATACCTCACACTTGCAAACACTGCTGAAGAGCAATCTGGAACAATTAATAAATGGTGGGAAAGTGGCAAAGAGCAGGTAAACACTGGAGCAGGACCATAGGCTGCATCGCGGATACTGGAGGAAGTGAAGTGTCTGTGAAATCCGAGTCATGGCTGGGAAGACACCTGCAAATACAGAATACCAAGCTCAGTGCAAAGAGCAGGGATAATATCCCCGTTCCTGCTGTGCATGCGTGCGTGCGTGCGTGCGTGCGTGCGTGCGTGTGTGTGTGTGTGTGTGTGTGTGTGTGTGTGTGTATGTGTGTCTCACACTTGCAAGAGAGAAAGAGACAGAGACAGGCAGAGACAGAGAGACAGAGACAAAGAGACAGAGACACAAAGACAGACTGAAAGACATATAGAGAGACAGACAGACAGATGAAAGAGACAGAGACAGAGACAGAGGAGGGTAGACAAGTGGATAAGACCAATCAACACCGAAGTATGAGAAAATTCCATCCTGAGATCCACATCCAGGAGAAAGGGAGTCTAAGCCTGCAAACTGAGATCCCTCCAGGGTTGCCAATGCTAAGAGCTCTTTATCAACGCTCATCCACCACCATCATGAAGAGTATTCCACAAAGATGTTTAGTGTAAAGCTAGCGACTGCCTACATTCTTTTTGTTTACAAATTTCATACACAGCATGGAAGGTGCTTTGATCAAAGCCAACTCCACTCCCCCCTCCTCTCACTCCCAGCATGGTGACCAGTTGCTGGTCTCAGGATTCATTACCTTTTACTGTCAAAAGAAGCATCTCTGAAGGTTGAGAAATGCACTGATCTATGGGTATAAAGAGAAGTACTTCAAGAGCAGTTTAACACTGTGTTCACTGATCAGAATAACTGTGCTGTGCTTTCCTTCAGGGCCTATGAGGTAGCCAGCCGCAGATTCTTGTCCCAGTTAACAATACTAGGCAAGACTGTGGAGCCGGGCCTTAAATCTGATGGGACAGTGGTTGGTTACTGCTGAAACAGTCATGCCTCTGTTGCATCAGTCAGCGGATCTTGGCATGCCAGTTTGTTAGTTTGGTTCACTGTGTTTGCAGATGGGTTCAGCTGTCGATTATTTCTCTCCCCGAGTAGTGTGCATAGAACCTTCTAGCACTATGAAAACTAGCCAGCAGGGAGGAAGCTTCCAGGTCAGCAACAGCTTGATCCTCTCTTTTGTATTACTCAAGTACACGGTGTCTACAGCAGTAGGGTCTTACGGCTACATTCTGGGGGGTGACCAAGAGCAGTGGGAACAGTCCTTAGTGGTTTGTGGCGTCTATGGGATCCTATCAAGCAACAACTTGAAAAGAGGCAACCTGTACTTGACACTAGCATTTTAGTTGGATAGCTCATGGTAGTGTGTGGGAGAGCCATTGTTCCTCGATTACAAGGTCATTCCATTTAAGCCGTTTATATATGCATTATGTACATAACTTAGGAATTGTCTACAGTAGGTTTGCATATGGCCTTTTCAAAGGTCTTTAGTGCTTCACCCTGCCCTCCCCTCTGCAGGCTACTTAATCCTTTCTGTTCCCTAATTCCTCTTTTCTCCTTCAAACCACATGTATTTTCTCCTGCTGCTTTCAAAATTGCAGCGTGGCTCCCTTACTAGTTCCCTGTCTTCTATGGGTACTCCCATTCAAACACATATATGTAAAGTTCCAAGTTAACCACATCTGAGAGAGCGCATTTGACATTGGCTGTGGGTCTGGCTTCATCAATTTACTTGTAATTTACATAATATCCTTTTTCTTTACAGATGAATAAAATTCCATTCAGCATATGTATACATTTCTGTTATCCATCTATCAGTTGGTGGAGAACTAGGTTGTTTCTATTTCTGACTGTTGGGAGTGGAATAGCAATAAATATGGATGAGTAAGTATCTCTGTAGTATAATATAGAGTCATTTGGACATATGACCAGGAGTTAGGTATAGGCAGATCATTTAATTGTTCTCTCTCTCTCTCTCTCTTTCTCTTTCCTTCTCTTTCTTTCTTTCTTTCTTTCTTCCTTTCTTCCTTTCTTTCTTTCTTGAGGAACCCCCATACTGATTTCCACAGTGGTTATAAAAGGAAAAATTAAAGCTTTGGACCTGTTCTAACTAGGAAAAAAAGTTATGGGTCTAAGAATCCATCACAAGCTGGCCCACATAGGCCTGGGAATGAGCAAGCAGTCTGTTAGACATCCTGAGAACTAGCAGGTCAAGAAGACATTACCTACATGTCTGGGCAGATATGGTTTAAGGTCAGATGCTCTGTTGACTCAGATTAACACCAACCTTAGGAATTTTCCACTCTGTTCTGCATGTAATAATTAATATTTGAACTAGCCAATCATGTATGGCCACACTGATTCCTTTGTTCCCCTAGGCCCATTTTCCTATATAAGCCCCTAACTTTCAAGCCTCATGGTCGGGTCCACTATCTCCTGCGTGAGATAGGTGTGGTGCCGGCCCAGAGAGCCCCGAAATTAAAAACTACCTCTTGTAATTACATCGAGACGGTCTCTTGTGATTCCTTGGGTGCATGTCCTCCTGAGATTTGAGTGGGGGTCTCCCCACAGGGGTCTTTCAGTTACACCAATTTGTACTCCCACCAATAATAAAAAAGGCTTCTGTCTTCCCCACATTGAAGCTAGCATTTTAACTAAGAATTGTCCCCATTTAAAGGAAATGGAGGGACCAAAAAATGGAGCGGAGACTGAAGGAAAGGCCATCCAGAGACATCCTCACCTTGGGATCCATCTCATCTGCAGACACCATCCCCAACACTATTGCTGATGCCAAGAAGCACTTGCTGACAGTAGCCTGGTATAGCTGTCCCCTGAGAGATTCTGTCAGCACCTTGACCAATACAGATGCAGATACTCACAGCCAACATCAGACTGAGCCAGAGGACCCCAATGGAAGAGGTAGGGGAAGGACGGAAGGAGCTGAAGGAGATTGTGACCCCATAAGAAGAATAACAATATCAACTAACTGAACCACCCAGAGCTCCCAGGGACTAAACCATCAACCAAGGAGTACACATGGAGGGACCCATGGCTCCAGCTACATATGTAGCAGAGGATGGCCTTATCTGGCATCAATAGGAGGGGAGGCCTGTGGTCCTGTGGAGGCTTGATGCCCCATCGTAAGGGGATGCTAGAGCACTGAGGCAGGAATGAGTGTTTGGGTGGGGAGCACACTCATAGAGGCAGGGGAGGGATGATGGGATGGGAGGTTTGCAGAGGGGAAACTGGGAAGGGAGACAACATTTGAAATGTAAATAAATAAAATAACCAATAAAAAATAATTAAAAAAGAAAATTTTGTCATTTTAAAAATTCTTTCCTCTCCATTAGTTTCTAGAGAAGACTCGGGTTTGTCCTTTCCAGTGGGGGTCACAGTCCTTGGCAGAGCGATGCATTGAAAGCAATGGCCCATCTGAGTTACCTGCACAGGGCTGCTGGATACATGCTCGTGAGAGTTCACTTGGTGTTAACCAGGGTAGGTTATAGTCTAGACCAGTGGCTCTCAACCTTCCTAATGCTGCGACCCTTTAATACATTTCCTCATGTTGTGGTGATCCCAACCATAAAATCATTTTCGTTGCTGCTTCATAACTGTAATTTTGCTGCTGTTATGAGTTGTCAATGTAAATGTCTGCTTGCAGGATGTCTGATCTATGACTCCTGGGAGAGGTTTGGTCGACCCTCCAAAGGAGTTGCCACCCACATGTTGAGAACCACTGGTCTAGATGTTGCAATTTTTTTTTTTAAAAAAAGATATCATAAGCATTCAAAACAAAGACTTTATAGAAAGCAGATCCCCTCCAATCATAACATGGGTGTGCCTTATCTGCTTTGTTGAAGGTCTTAGAAGACCGAGGAGGAAGGAGATCTGCCTGGGACTCAGACTCAGCACCAGCTCTTCCCTGGATCTAGCCTGCCCGACTGTCCTGCACCTGCCCTGTAGATTTGAGACTTGCCAGCTCCCACAGTTGTGTAAGCCAATTTCTTAAAATAAATCACTGTCCACATACCCTGTGGGTTCTAATTCTCGGGTGAACCCCCACTAATGTAGTTCCTTCTTGTTGTTGAACACTGTGGAGTTCAATATGCTATTTTGGATGGAAATATGTTTGGGGTAAAGATAGTTTTATTTGGAAGTCATTTGTGAGGGTGAAGGCCCAAGCTTGCTAACCCCCCCTTTCTTTTTTTAAGTGGTTCAGTACATGAGCAAGATAAACATCCCTCTTTAGTTCAGCTTACTTTCCATTGGGAGAAAAAATAGGACAACCTTTGGCATTGGGATGTGTGCTGGAATTGGGTTTTATTTGAAATCGTAACTTTAGGTCCCATAGGAAGCATAAATACCCAGACCAGTGTGTACCCCAGCTAGGTGGCAACCGTCTGTAAAGTTTTCCTTGGAAATTGGGAGTATGTGTTTAGTCAATAGATCTTTAAGCATAAGAAATACTAAGGAGCCGGGCGATGGTGGCGCATGCCTTTAATCCCAGCACTTGGGAGGCAGGCAGAGACAGGTGGATTTCTGAGTTTGAGGCCAGCTTGGTCTACAGAGTGAGTTCCAGGATAGCCAGGGCTACACAGAGAAACCCTGTCTCGAAAAACCAAAAAAAAAAAAAAAACAGCAAAAACAAAACCAAAAACAACCCTAAGGAATGACCCAGCAGAGTCGTCCTTTTTAAAGAGCTTGTGGTGTGTGTAGCTGGTTTGCTGTCTTCCTTAAGCTCTCTCTACCCCATATATCGAGAGGCTCTTGTTTGATCATAGACCTTACTGATTCAACTAGTCCAGCTAGTCAGCTTGCTGCAGGGATGGATCTCCCACTTCTGCTTCCTGAGCCACGGGGGTTTCAGGTGCACTATTAAGCCAACCCAGCATTTAAATGAGGGCCGAGGCTAAAAAAAAAAAAAATCTGGTTGTCACTTTTGTGGGGCAAGCACTATACCCTCTGAGCCATCTCTCCAGCCCATATTCCTTAAAAAAGAAAGATTGATTTTTTTTTTTTAAAAAAAATTTAGGTTTATGTGTGAGTACCTGTATGCTTCAACGTATACAATGCACATGCTTCAAGGTCTCCCATACATGGCTCTTACCTGAGGAGAACCGGGAGAGGTGTCAGATCCCCTGGAACTGGAGTTCCAGGAGATTGTGAGCCAGTATGCGCATGCTGGGAACTGACCCCAGATCCTCTGCAAGAACAGCAAGCAATTTTAACCACTAAGACACCTCTCTAGGTTTTCACACTCCATTTTTTTTTTTTTTTTTTTTTTTTTTTTTTTTTTTTGTGCTACAGTTTTCTTCTGCTTTTGCTTATTACATGTCCCAGGGTAATTATTTTTGCGATTGTCCTACAACCATTGGGATAGTAATTGTGGAATTCTGTTTCAAAGAATAAAATTTACTTACAAACTTACTGTCTTAAAAATGTAACCTTCTTAAGAGCACAGGCTGAAAGAAAATAAATGACAGAGCTTTCGAGTCTAGGGCAGAGGGTCTCTGGGGAGGAGAAATCTTAAAGATGCTACTGTCAGACAACTGTTATTTCTGCCGTGTAATTAACAGGTTGGTATTCTCAGAGTGGCCAAGTGGCATTGCGAGCACACTTGTGCCCTTTGGAAAGCCCGGAGGCAGTTGGATTTTCACAACAGCTGTCTTGATGAACGACTCCTGGGCTCAACTCTCCATTGGCCATTTCCCTTTTTGTCTTCTAAAGCCCTAGCATATGAGAATCTGGCAGCCAGAACAAGGTTGATTATGGCTGACACAGGAAATGGTGGTGGCTGGACTGGTGCCTGCACGCAGCTGAATGGGGGACACACAGCCAGGTCTTAGTAGGGAAGCAGCTGTCACTCCACGCATCGGGCTCCATGACACCAGCTCGCTCGGTTCCTTCTCCTAAACCGGCTCAGCTGCCTTAGGAAGGCAACACTGAGGTTGGACACCAAAATCACTCGCACTTAACCTTGCAGTCAGGAAGGCAGAGGAATAGGAAGAAAACTCTCATTTAATGTTTCCTACATTGTATGGGGGGTGGGGCACCGTGTGTGTGTGTGTGTGTGTGTGTGTGTGTGTGTGTGTGTGTGTGTGTGGTGCATGCTTCGGAGGAGGTCGATCCTGGGTTTGACCCACACAAGCTGTAGTCACGCAACCTCTTGTGTTACGTTCTTTCTGAAACGATAACATCTTGGAATGATTATCGCTTTGTCTGATGCACCTAGGGCAGTTTACGGATGTGGTAGGTGCTCTACACTTGTTTGCTCTTATTAGTTAATGTTAATACAGTCCCAGTTATCCCTTCGAGATGCAGGAAAATGAGGTTCAAGGAGATCAAGTTCATCACCGGAGATGGCAGAGCATGAAAACAAACTCGGATTTATCTGCAGTGGTTTTTTTTTTCCCCCCTTTGCTCAGAACACGACCAGGCATGCTCAGTGCTATCAAATTTCCTCTTGTGTTTGCCAGCTTAGGGTTGGGTTTATCAGCACTGGAGGGGGGAAAGCCCATATGACTGAGTCTAGGTCTTTAATCTTCCATTTTACTCATCTTTGGAAAAAAAAAAGCCGATCGTCAACATGCTGAGGAGGGGCTGCAGAGGGAGCCCCTTCCTTCTCTTCTCCCTTCCTTCCTCCGACTACCAGGGGGTAATCATAACTAATATTCAGAGCCCTTATCATAGTCTGAGGTATTCCAGGACAAAGACAGGCTTAAAAAGGTGAAATTTACAAACATCATTTAGCCCAAATATCTTAACTGGGGATCAATGTGAAAATTATGCAGGAGATATTGTAACCCTTTTTGGTATTAAGTGTCAAATCCATGATATTTTCTACACACATTGCCCTAGAACTACACGATGAGGCTGTTAACAATTTGCAGCTACTCAGAACCGTACACTGCAAGGGCCTATTTTATTTATGTATTTATTTAGTCCCACTTTATTTATTTAATTCATATGCCTAAAATTGTTTCCCCTGCTTTCAAAAGGGGAAAGTTGACTGAAGGAAAAACGAAGTCGCCTTTTTTCCTGCTTTCTCGTGCAGCTCAGATTTCTTGCTTGGTCTATGACTTGATCTGCCTACCTGTCTGTACTGCCCACCACGCAGTCACGGCATGATAGGAGGATAGGGCATTATCAGAATTCCGGCCTCCTCTTGGAAGTCTTTTCCTATGTCTGGTGCTTCTGTAGGCCCCGTAAGGCCTCCATTGATGGCAGCACACTAGAGGAGACAGTAGTCAGATGAGCCAAGCAGAGGCTTGATAGGGGCTCAGATTTCCTGGACCGGATGACAGTCCGAGGCCGGAACCCTGGGTATTGCGGGGGTCTACACAGGATGCGCTCTCTGCCCATCAAGAGCATCCCAGCATCCGCTTGCGCTCAGCTGTGGCAGATCCGTTAGGGCCTCCTCCTCTTCCAGGGCCTGGAACACAGCAGGAATCTCCTTGTCCGCCCAGCGTCCAGTAACCGACCCCCCCTCCCTCCGCCGCCCCATAGGACCCAGGGCGGAGTCGCCCACCTGTCACCGAAACGTCCCACGTGGGTCTGCGGGAGGAGGGTCAAAGGGAGGGAGAAAAGGCAGAGGCGTGGAGGGAGGCAGACGCAAGAGCCCCCTGAGGAACGGAGGAGAGCTCGAGATCTCCAAACAGCAGAACAATCTAGAGGACCCTCTCCGCCGCCCCCCCCCCCACCCGGTAAGAAAGGGACAAGTGAAAAAAAAAGGAGACAGACACGGGTTAGCGGGAAGACAAAGGAAAGATGGGAACGAGGAAGGGCCTGCCTGCGTATACGCGACAAGATAAGATGGAAAGATGCCCTGCAAGAGAATGGTTCTAGCTAGACAACGACCGGCTAAGGATGGGGGAGGTGGGGATAGTGGGTGGTGGAGGCACCTAGGCGTCTGCGCCTTTAAGGTTGCCAAGGCGACCGCTCTGGCCAGAGCGAGGCGCATTGACGTCAGCAGCCGAACGCTGATTGGCCGCGGTCGGCTGGTTTCCGGTGGAGCCGTCGCGGAGCCGCTATCGCACAGTGGAGTGAGGCTGCGAGCTGAGCCCTCTGGACGCTCGGTACCCCGGTAGCCTCGCCCTGCGCTAGTCCCGCCCGCGCCGCCGCCCGTCTTCAGGTGAGTGCGGGGCCCGAGGCCCGACCGGAGAGCCGCCGGCCGCGGCGCGTTCCTGAAGGCGCGGGAGCGAGCCAAGATGGCGCCCCGGGGAGCGCGCTGCGGGGGGACGGCCGCACCCCCTGCGCCTCCGAGGCGGCCTCGGTTCCTCTCGCAGGCCTCACACTCTCCCCCGGGCCGCGCCTGCACCCCTCCCCGCGGGGCTGTAGGCCGCCCCTGCCCCCCGCCGCCCCTTGCGCGGCCTCAGCGTCTCCTGGTCCCCGGTCCAGCGCTGCCCTCGGTCTCCCTCGGCTCCCTGGCCGCCTCCGCCCCCGCGCGCCGCGGCCTCCGCGCCCGTCCTCCCTCCCCCACTTCCTGAAGGACAACAGCTCGATTTTTTTTTTTTTTTTTAAAACCGGAATCCGCCATGGCTTTTCTGTCTAGTCTCGCCACTCGGCTGTAGTCTTCCTCTCTGCCTGGTCGTTTTCTTCTGCACTGGTTTCCCCTCCTCTTCGCGGGCTCGCCCCCCTCCACCCCTCCACTCGGTGGTTTCCAGTCCAGCTCCATTTCCCTTTGTCCGCCTTCTACTTCTCGTCTTTTCCCGATTTCCAGCCCTCCCACCGCCCACCCCAGCCTTCCCAGGCCTCCGGCTCAATGTCTGCGGCCTCCTGCCTGGTGGGGTGGGGGGATGAGGGGTCGTCTCTCTGCACTCAGTGATCATGACCGTGGCCTAAGTGAGGTGAAGGGCACTTTCCTGCCCTCCCTCGTGAAAATACGCGGCGCCTGTTAACCCCTCCAGCTCAACGCGGGTGTGGGGACAGCCGATGACTTGAGGGAGCCGGGATAGATAGGTTTCTTGAGCAGAGAAACCTCGCCATTAGGTGGTGACCCTCTAGGCCGTGTTAGTATTACTTGCCATCCTTCAGGAGATGTGGGCCCTGTCAGCAACAGGCTCTCAAAGCGTTTTAAATATGTCCTCCAATATAGTCCTTGTGAAATCGAGAGTTTCATCAGAACCGAATTTCCTCAAGAATTCCCCTTTTTGTACCAGGACATACCCGATTAAAAATACTAAGGCCATGAAATTAGATTATTTGGGGTTTCAAATGATGACTGCAGTAATCTGGGGGGAGTGTTTGTATTTTCTTTACCAGTGCCTGCCTTTAGGTCTTTGTAATGCGTACACCATTTTTCACTTACCAGGCCCATTTGAGCCATCTCCCCCAGCCAGAGACCAGATCTAAGAAGGATTTCTCTGATCAGTTAAATATATGTGCTGACATTCTTGTAATAAGACCGGATGCTTTGAAGCATAATAGATTTGTTTTTATCCACTTTCCTGGTGACCTTCAGTATTTAAAATGGAGAAAATTCCACTAAAGTGGATTCTTTATTTCATATCATTGGCAGACCTGGAATCACAGCCAGAACAAATGATATGTGACAGTAAAAATTTTCCCTTTAGTGTTTATTCTGAACTAACAGTGGTATGTGTGTGTGTCTGTGTCTGTCTGTCTGTCGTTTCTAATTTTTGTGCTTGTCATGGAGCTACAAACTACACTCCTGGTCTGTTGATTGCATATTATTGTCCTTTATCTTGAAAGTTGCCAAAACAAAATATTAGTGCAGCACTTTAAAATGACTCTTTATCCTGCCATTTTTTTTTTTTTTTAATTCACAGTTTAACCTTAGTGGGTCTGTGAGCATTCTTATTTGAAGAGTGGTTATGTTGAATTGGTATGCAGAGTAGAGAGGGAGTCATCTTCTGATTTCAAATGCTCGGTAATTAGGAGTTAGGAAAACTGAATAGCTGCATAAAATACTGAGCTTTTAATTCGGAGGCGGGTATTTAATTGGCTGCCCGGTATTGTGTTTCTATTTCACATTGTTACTCAAATTCAGTTTTATCTATTGAGTCATCCTGTAAGCTTTAAACTAGTGTATTTTACCATATTCCTGTCCAGATGAAGAAAATCTTAGTTTGCTTGGGAGAGATTATTTGTTTTTCTGTACTACAGCCTTTTCAGCTCTCCTCTGGTGACTGTGTTACTAAGTCAGGGGCTGGAGTTTGGTGAAAGAGTGCCGAGAAAAGGCTTCTTTGTGTTTCAGAAAATTCGATTCCACTAATATTTGGCTAATCAGCTTCTTTGCCCTTGTGGTTTGCTGTGACATTAGCTGTGCTCATGGGATGGGAGGTGTACCCAGGGGAATGTCGGGTGTTCTTCTTTGTGATCTGTGCTTTCACTTAGAGCCGACCTGTGTGCCCTTGTAATTCTCTGTCCTGTTTACCATTTACACATTTCCCACGTCATCATCATGATGTCTTTTGCAAGAGAACTGAATGAAATCCCCTTAAGGGCATGGGGCCTCAGCACTGCCTCAGTTGCTCAGCAGGGCAAACTGGCTCATATTTCCTCCCAGGAGCTAAGGGTCTTCCCTGAGTGACCTGCCCAGCTGAGACAGAAAGGTAGAAACTTGGGATAGTTTATATCCAACCCCCATCTCCTCTTTAAACACAAACTCTGTTGAATAAGGAAAAGAAATATATGAATCTGCTGTCTAAAAATAAGTCACAGGCCAAACTTGTATTTGTGCTTTATAGCTTACGCAGCATGCATGTGCTTTTTCTCCCAGAGAACCATGGCGTCTGGCAGTATGGCAGCCACTGAGGAAGAGCGGAGTCTCCGGGAATGCGAGCTCTATGTGCAGAAGCACAACATCCAGGCGCTGCTGAAGGACTCCATTGTGCAGCTGTGTACCGCGCGGCCCGAGAGGCCCATGGCATTCCTTCGGGAGTACTTTGAGAGGCTAGAGAAGGTAAAATACATGAGGGAGCGATTTGATGACCATGACAGTTGCTGTGCTTAGGGCCTCTGAATGTCATTGATTTGTGACTTAGGGCAAATAAGTCAAGCAGAAATTCAGATTATCATGCAGTGAAGGATTTTTTAGTAATTTTAATTAGAACTTGCCAGAAGCCAAATTGATAATGCTTGTGTGGCTAATACAGGGCTTTCAGATAGTATGTAAAATAGACTAACAGAACCAATTAAAAGGAGTGTGACAGAGAATTGAGTAGTTATAAGCAATTTATGCTTTTCTTCACCAAAGCAGGTGAGCTTATAGTTTATTCCACCTTTAAAACTATAGAAATAGGTCTGTGTCTAGTTTGGGGTGGTATAAGCTTAACAAATTCTGAACTCTTGTTTTACTGTTGGGTGAATTAACAAAGGAAAGATAGGAGATTGATGGTTATCACATGTTTACTGTGCTTGGAATTTTGTTTGTTAGTGCTTGTTTCCCATAAAATACGCAATTTGATTTTTACTCTTTGTTGTTGCATCTGTATTTTGTGTGGGTCAGTCTGACCCACAGACATACAGGGTGTTCATTTCTTTCTTTTAAAGATTTACTTAATTTCATGTGTATGTATGTATAAGCAATTTATGCTTTTCTTCACCAAAGCAGGTGAAGAAGTGTTATGTAGATGAATGCTTTTGCCTGCTCCTCTGGAGCTAGAATGGCATTGAGTCACAGTGTGGGCTCTGGGCCCTGCACCTGAGTCTTCTGCGAAAGGCAGCAGTGCTCTTAACTGTCAGGCCTTCTCTCCAGCCTTCGAGGTGTGCAGCTGTAAGGAGAATTACAATTTTGCATGTAGGGTGATGCTTCAAGGCACTTTCCACAAGAAATGGTGAATGTACAAGTGTGGATCCTTCAGTGTTTTAAGTAGTTCATTCGACTTTCCTCTGAATGTACCACTTTGCTGTGAATGTTCAAGTTTTGAAGAGGTTTGAAATACTGGGGCTTATTTCTGTGGCATATGTTTAATATCTAATTGTACAGTAGAAATACCTGCAGTATTCATGCTGGTTTGGGCAGTTTCTTACTATGTAAGTTTTTACATAAAAATATATATGTGATTTGTAAGAAGCATTTGAGTAGCTCAGTAGGCAGGTATTTTATACTGTTTCCTTGGAAACTGAAAATGCTGTTGGTTATGATTAGATCAACTGGAAGAAAAGACAACTGCATAGTTTTGCCACCTTGGATTTGTTAGTAGAAATACTGGCTTTCTCTTACTTAAGCAATTGCTAAATAATGGACATACTGGCCAGGAGTATGCTCTGTTTTGAAATCAAGCGCGTTCCTGGAGATCTGGTTCTGAAATGGGTCACGGTAAGGTGATCCCTCTTCTTCAGACATCAATAGCAATCAAATGGAAGGATTAAGTTGGTGAGACATAAAGTGCCTGTCTTTTTATAGGGAGTGTTGAGTGCATGACACTAATTTCAAAGCCTGTATTTACAATAGGTGTTAAGGACTAACCAAGGTAGAAAGCAACAAATAATCACTGCTGTAGTTTTTCTGCAGGCAGGATTTTAGAGTTAATGTGCATGGACTTCCCCTCTCCCCAGTAGAAAGTACATGAGATTCTTTGTCAGCTTGTCAGAGTTTTGTGTGTGTGTGTGTGTGTATGTGTGCGTGCGTGCGTGTGTGTGTGTGTGTGTGTGTGTGTGTGTGTGTGTGTGTGTATATGAATGAAATATTCTACTTAGGTTTTCAATTTACTAGATTTTTGGCTTTTTTAACAAAACCATTATTTGAGATATCATGTATTAATTTTTATGTCAGAAAATAAACTATCACATTCTTACCACCTCCTTCCCCACTACCCAGGGGTTATGTTTCTGGAACTTTAGTGGCTCTAGAAGAAATACATAGAATGGTTAGAATTGGTCAGTGGAGACAGCTACATTTTAGTTCAGACCATTGTGCCTGGAATTTACTAGAACCTTGCCTGTCTGGCACATAAGAGGAATGCTAGCTGTTACTTTTGAGTGTCTCCTGTGTACCAAATAGTATGTGAAGCATGCCGCCCCCAACAGTCTTTCTCTTTCCCATTACTTCAGATGTTAAGTTAGGGAGGGTCTTAACACCATTTTCCTGAGGCAGCAGTTGAATCTAAGGGGAATTAAATCATAGCTGGGATCCTAGGAGTTGGATTTTTCAGCAACAACATATAACCTTGGAATTTTAGTGCCTTACCATGATTGTTGTATTTCTTGCTCAAGCGCCTATCTTGTCTTTACTTCAGGTACCTTATTCTGGGTCCGAGTGGAAAGAACAGCCATTATCTAACCCTACCAGACTGAGGTCCTCGTATAAGAACTTATCAAAACTTTCTTTTTTTTTTTTTTTTTTTTTTTT
>NW_022196911.1:105916688-105940114 GCF_008632895.1 Mastomys coucha
CAGAAATCCGCCTGTCTCTGCCTCCCAAGTGCTGGGATTAAAGGCGTGCGCCACCACTGCCCGGCTATCTACGCTTTCTTACATTTTGCTCAGGAGGCCAGACAGTGGGGTCAGTTACACTTGGGCTCAGGTCTGGTAGGGCTAGGGCTTTTTGGTAAGTCAGAGAAAGAACAGAAATTCAAGGGCACCAAAAGCAGACCATAGTAATGTGCATAGTATGACATTCCCACTTACATTCTATGACCCAGGCAAGTCATATGGCCAAGCCTGAAGATTGGGGTAGGCAGCTTGTCTACAGAGAAAGATGACAAGGGCAGGGAGGAAATAGGTACTTAGGAGAGTGGGAGAGACAGAATTTGAACCTAAGAATTGAGAGTGTGAAGCTCAGTCTGGTGCAGAGAATGTGCAGAAGAGTCGGGAAAATTACTAACCGGTAACTAGATTCAGCTAACTGACAGGAGCAGAGTAAGAACGCAACAGTGTGCCCTCCCTCCCTCGGATAGCTAGAAATTGATGATCTCAGTAATGGTTCTGACTCACTGGAATCCGCAAGACTAACAGCAGAATGCTTTTGTTACTTCAGAATTATCTTTAAAATTTGGTTAACCAGAATACAGTCCCAAATAAGACTTCATTTGTGAAGGATATGTGTGTATGTGTGTATGTGCATGCGCTTGCACACCATGTGCAGTGCATATAGTGTTTGTGAATTGTAGTGTATGTTACTGGGTACATGTGTGTATGCATGCATGTAGAGGCCAGAGATTGATGTCAGGTACTCTCTGGCTCTGGCCCAAAGATTTATTTATTACAATGTAACACACCAGAAGAGGGGGTCAGATCTCATTTGGGATGGTTGTGAGCTACCATATGGTTCCTGGGATTTGAACTAAGGACCTTCGGAAGAGCAGTCGGTGCTCTTAACCGCTGAGCCATCTCTCTAGCCCCCTTTCTTTTTTTAAAAAAAATTATTTATTATTATAAATGAGTACACTGTAGCTGTCTGTCTTCAGACCACCAGAAGAGGGCGTCAGATTTCATTATGGGTGGTTGTGAGCCACCATGTGGTTGCTGGGGTTTGAATTCACGACCTTTGGAAGAGCAGTCAGTGCTCTTATCCGCTGAGCCTTCTCACCAGCCCTAGCCCCCTTTCTTAACTTTTTAAAGCAGAAACTCTCGCTGAACTTGGTGTTTGCTGATTGGTTAAATGGGTAGACTAGCTGGTCCAAATGCTAAAGGAATCTGCTTTTCTCTGTCTGCCCAGTGCTAAGATTTATAGATGTGTGTATCCACACTTGGCTTTTACTGGGTGCTTGGGATCTGAACTCAGGTCCTCATGCCCGCATGGCAGGTTCTTGACCAATGGAGTTACTTCCCTTCCCTAATGGAGTTAGCCCCTCATTTGTGATTTTTTTTTTTTTTTTTTTTTTTTTTTTTTTTTAGTGAAATTTTTTTGAAGAGATAATGATTAGTTTGGGTCTAGACTTTTCTTTTATTCCTTCCTTTCTTTTTTCTTTCTTTCCTTTTTTTTTTTTTTAAATGCTTTGAACTTAGGGGAGACTTGTTTTGTAATTCTGTGCTAATGTGGGACAGGATCTTACTGGTTACGGTTACTAAGGACTACCCATATGAAATGAGTGAATTTTCTAAAATATACAGTTTTAATGAGTGAGAGACTTGACATTTAGCCAGTTTAAAAGGGCTTAACAGTGGAAGATCTTCCCACCCTGCTACTGCCTTTCCTGTAGCCAGTGTTCCGGAGGTAACCTGTGGGCATTTACAGATACATTCATTTTGGAAAGAGTGGTTTATTTTCCTCTTTTTGTGCATGTTTATGTATGTGTTCATGTAATAAAGAGTGTGCAAGGCTGAAAACAGCACAGCACTTGGTCCATTCCCTAGTAGCCATCCATCTTGTCCTTTTCAGACAATTCTCTCCTTGGCCTGCATCTTCCAGGCTGGCCAGCCGGTGAGCTGGGACTGTCTCGTCCCCAGTGCTGGGATTACAAGTTTGTACCTTGTCTCTCTTTTTCAAGTGGGTTTGGGGGTTGGACCTCAGGTCCTTATGATTGCTCAAGCACATTATTGACTGAACCGTAGCCCTGTCAGTTACATGTGTTTTCTAACACAGGGTGGTACCCTGCTGTATGAATACAATAGAACTTTCTACTGGTCTTCATTTTGGCTGTTTCCAATGCTTTGTTTTGAGAGAAAAAAAAACTAATCAGATATGTTTCCATATAGATGTCATTTCACACATGAGCTTGTTTTAGATCTAGTAGAAGCGAAGTACTAGAATACTGAGTCACAAAGTAAGTGTGCTCAGGGTTAGATACATACATGGAAAATACAGTGATTTTTGTTTTTCTTGTTTTGTTTTGTTTTCTGAGTTGATAGCTTCCCTCTGAAGAAATAGAACTCTGTACTAGTAGATTGACTAGTAGAAAGGAGCTCTAGTGGCCTCTTGGTAGTCATAGTCCTTGCCTTTTCTTGAGATGTATAAACTCCATGGATTGGTCTGCTTGCCAGAAGTAGGACAAGAGCTAGCTATGCAGGATTCAAATAGTTTACAGCTGCCTCCTCTCCCCCCATGGGGCTGCTCTGTATAGCTTTGGCTGTCCTGGAACTCACTCTGTAGACCAGGCTGGCCTTGAACTCAGAAATCCACCTGCCTCTGCCTCCCAAGTGCTGGGATTAAAGGCGTGCGCCACCACCATCTTAGTTTGCGTTTTTTAAAATTACTTTTAGTCTAAATAATTTGCTTATTGCTAAGTTAATTTGAATTTGAGAGATGTTTTGGAGGGGGTCAAAGAATGGATGAAATGAATGAAGAAATGGAAGGTGACTATTAGAAACTGGTTAATTGAAAAGGAAATTATAGATTTCAGTCTTCATGTGGCTTGACTCGTTGCCACTAATGGAGTGTCCTGGGCCACTCTAGTAACCATACTGGAGTGATTTTTCTCAGATTTTACTCTGTTGTCCTGTTCACCCCTCTTCCCCACCAACTTGGAACTGATTTGTTCTTACTTACATGGGTACTGGAAGAGGTTTGAAGTGAGCTGGGCTATCACTGGGATTTGAGGGACTAGCTTTCAGATTCTAAATAACAACCTTTTTTTCAGGAGGAGGCAAGACAGATTCAGTGTCTACAGAAAGCTGGCATTCGTACTGACTCGAGGGAGGATGAGATCTCTCCTCCACCCCCAAATCCAGTGGTGAAGGGCCGTCGGCGCCGTGGTGCTATCAGTGCTGAAGTTTACACTGAGGAGGATGCTGCGTCCTATGTTAGAAAGGTATCGTGGCTGTCTAAATGGTGGGACTGTTGCCGAGGCCTTTGCAGTCAGCTGTGTTCCTTTGATGTGGATATACTCTACTGCACAGACAAGACAAGGGTGCGCTTGTTAGCGTTTGAGAACAGACTTGTGCAGTAACAAGAGAGGGCAAGTAGTGACTGTGAACCAGTGAGTAATTCTGTGCTCCTTGGTAGCAAAAGCAGGCAGCCCTCCCTTCCCTTAGCTCATGTAGTCAGTCTCTTGATACCCTGGAATTCAGGTTTGGCTCTAACCTTTTATCTTACAAGTTACATTCATCCTGGTCAGCTCTTCCTCAGAGCCTGCTAGTCATATGAGTTAGGCTTTTCCATTTAGGGGAAATGGGTTCCAGGCACTTGATGCTTGTGAAACTAACTACAAAATGATCAGTTGTTATAAAATACTTAGTTATGCCTCAGAATAATGATCTTTGTCTAGGTGTTTTCTATTTATTCGTTAACTTGGAATCAAGTACACATCCTTAAGTATAAGCCTGGCTCTAGGCAAGGGGATTAATCAGTATTTGTTGAGTACTTTGTGAGTCATACAGGTATCTTGTAGTGAAAACATTAACTCAAGTATCCTTGTTGAAGTACCATTCTGTGGCATGGCATTTAATTGAAATGCAATTTGCAGGTATGAAGTGTCTTTGGTTTCTAGGTTCTCATTCGGTCTGTGTTATTTTTCTAGGTTATTCCAAAAGATTATAAGACAATGGCTGCTTTAGCCAAGGCCATCGAAAAGAACGTGTTATTTTCACACCTTGATGATAATGAGAGAAGGTAGGTGCAGTTTCTGTTCACAGTTTCCCAGTGGGGTGGCAGTGCCAAACTCATGCCACTGTTGCAGGTTCTAGGCATTTACCTGTTCATCACCTGATAGGACTGAGAACCTGAGAGTTTTAATGCTAAGGGTTGAAGTCTAACTCAGGTCTCTTCTGTCCTGCAGTGACATTTTTGATGCCATGTTTCCAGTCTCCTTTATTGCTGGAGAGACAGTTATTCAGCAAGGTAAGGACTGCTGGCGTGCACTGTGATTACAAGAAAGGTGTGTGTGTGTGTGTGTGTGTGTATTTGTGTGTATTTATGTATGTGCACAGATATAAGTGTGCTGAGTCTTAATTGTTCATTAAGCAATTCTCTAAGTTAAAAGGAACAGTTAGTCTATGGGATTAATATTTCAAAGGGAATACCTATTGGATATTGTATAGAATTTCAGAACAGTAATTCTCATGTCCTTTTTATTGATTAATAATTTAATAACCACATTTGCAAAGCCACCCACACTCTTTATTGGATAGCCCATCTGTTACATGGCTGTCTGCCTCCTGCAGAAGCTTAACCATTTTGCCCATGTAGACAAGAATCTTATCTATTGGATGTTTTCTCTTTTTCTTATTCCTAACACTTTCATGGATCTCCATAAGCCAAGTATTTCCCCACCTTTATGGCAGGGTGGCTGTTTGTTAGTAACTGTTGAGTTGTTTGTAGTGTTGTACATTCCGTAGCAGTTAACTTTGTATGCATAAATGACTTAACATTTTTACAATTATATTTTGTGATTTATTTTGTGTATATGTGTGAACACATGCAGGATTGGTGTGTGGCTCTCAGAAGACATCTCGTGGTTTCTCCTTCCTCTGTGTGGCTTCCAGAGGTCAAACTCAGCTTGTCTGACTTGGCAATAGATGCTTTACACTCTGAGCCTTCTCAAGGGTCCTATAAGTTGCCTTATTAAAGTTCAGTTTAAAAGATTGTGAGATTACCAAAAGGAGTGGTTAATTTCATGTTGTTGTTTTTTTAAAGTTGTTTGTTTTTCCCTTAAGTTCAGTCACTTAGCATCCACCCATGAGTTTACTATTTTATGTTAAACAGTTATGATTTCTTCATTAATGATCCTGACATTTTACTCTTTTTTTAGGTGATGAAGGGGATAACTTCTATGTGATTGATCAAGGAGAAATGGATGTAAGAGTTAATAACAGAAAAATATGTTGATAATCTTGATTTTAACTTAATTTCTAAGCAGTAAGCATAGTGTTTGCAAGGACAGATGATGATAGGCTTGTTGAGTCAATTCCATCAACACTTGCCAAATATTTTTTTGACAGAGATTTTTTAGAGGTAGCTTGCCTATCTATACCTGCCGTTCACTACTTTCACTGGGGTAGCATTGGAAAGTGCATGGATCCTATGGTGTAAGAACTCAGGGCACCGCTGTGAAATAGTTCAGCTTTTAAAAAGTATGTTTTTTTTTGTTTTTAAACTAGTGAAAAGAAGATGAAAATTGCATTAGTCTCAGGATTATTAGAAAATTCAGTGACCTAATACACATAACATGCCCAGCACAGCATTTTGTAAATGTATGTCATTTGATATTAATGATTGCCTGAACATTTCTCCTCCTCATCCTGGTAGGGCACCTTTATCAGATCATTTAGCCTGTCAGAAGTTAATGCTTCCCTGCTCTGCTCTGCAGGTGGAGTATAGATCCTGTTGTTTAGACAGTTCAGAGTTCTTTCTTTTGGAAAAGTTTGAGAATTAACACATTTGTATATCTAGACAAACACATTTTGATGTCATCTTTATTTTAGGTCTATGTCAATAATGAATGGGCAACCAGTGTTGGGGAAGGAGGGAGCTTTGGAGAGCTGGCTTTGATTTATGGAACACCCAGAGCAGCCACTGTCAAAGCAAAGACAAACGTGAAACTGTGGGGCATCGACCGAGACAGCTACCGGAGAATCCTCATGGTGAGAGGCTGTGGGCTTAGACTTCTGACCCATGTACAAATGCTGAATAGGATGGCCAAGTTCAAATGGGGATTGGACTGGCCTTAAGCACATGATGTCAGTTGAAGCCATTCAGAAGTAAGCATGTTCTCTAAACTGAAACTGGGTGATCAGTAATAAACTCATATTGCCTTCCTAGAGGACTGTTAGAGCAAGAAGACCATTGAGGCATTCTGCTTAAGTAAGACTGCTTGAGCAATCTGTGATAATTTTATAGAGGTGCTTTAGATGTTTTAGTCAACAGTGCTAGCCATTCTGAATTGTGTTCTTAAGTTTCTGTGGTGCCCATATAGCTATTTGAAAATAAAACTGTGTGTGGCTGGAGAGAGATGGCTCAGCAATTAAGAACATGCATTGCTTTTGTCATAGGTCCAAGTTTGGTTTTACCAAACAGTTTACAGCTGTAAATCTAGCTTCAGGGGATCTTACGCCGCCTTCTAGACTCCATGGGCACTCAACTCCTGTGCACAAATCTGTACATAGACATACACATAAGTTTTAAAAATATGCCTTCTTATATGCTTTGAAGTCTTTGTGTATTTCTTTTTGCTTAAATAATGGGTTTTTTTTGACAGTTTCATACTACTGGACCTGAGGGAGAGGGTGTCATGTCCCTCTCACAACTTTGTGCACTCTGTGCACATACACACACATACACACACATACATACATACACACATGTGTGTGTATATGTCAGTATACTGCCAGTGTTCATTAGCTCCTCACCTGCAGGCTTTCTGTCATGTGCACCAACTCCAGGAGTGCTCCAGACCCTTATCTGAAATGGCAGTGTTTGCACATAGCGGGTGGTCTGTGTACCTAAGCCATCACGGGCTTAGCTGCCATAACTTACGTAAACTAAACACCGTTTAATAGATTGTCATACACTCCATAGGAAATGACAAGAAGAAAGTCTGCATGTTGAGCAATAGTGTGTTGTGGAACCTGTGGCTTTGTTATATGTAACATGGACACATGTACATATGCACTTACATATGTGTATGTAGTAGTGCTGAGGTCATTTACCTTGCGAGCAAAGCTTGTCATAGAACATAAAACATTCCTCTTTTCTTTGAAGGATACCCAGTAAACTTTGTCCTAGATGAGATCCAGAGTGTTGGAGGTGGGATGGCGATACAAGGCTAGTTATGCTTAGGACTGTAAGTGGCAGGGGTCTGTTCCCCGCGTGCAGCCTGTGGGGTTAATTTTGGGTCGGGGAGGAAGTCGGCTGCAGTGTGGAGATCTCAGTGGCAGGCATGCATTAGCCATTGGTTGCCTTTAGGGAACTGCTTGGCATCTCACCACCTGTTGGAACTGAGCACTTCCCTGGGCTGTGTTCATGCTGCTGCTTTAGGGTCCTCACAGAGGGCTTTGGACAGAACTGTGCGGAGCTCACACTTGAGTGCCGAGACAGTCGGTTAGAGCCAAGACAAGACGCAGGAGCAGCCAGCTTCGTGTTTATTTTTCTTTTAGTTTGTTTAAAATGTAAACGTAAATTTTTCTGCAACATTGTGTGATAATCACATCTCTTTTGGACATTACTTTTTTTTTCTTTTTTATTTATAGGGAAGTACTCTGCGAAAGAGGAAGATGTATGAAGAATTCCTTAGTAAAGTGTCTATTTTAGGTGAGTTGGAAAATTATATGGAGAATTGATAAATTGGAGCATTTGTGGTACTTGTACAGCTTTTTACATACATCTTATAGTTCATGTGTGTTTTCATTTTTTAAAATGTTTATTGTTTTGCTTTTGCTAATCATGCCACATTTTGACAGTGTTGAAAGTTTGGCAGAGTAAATGGTAATTTTTCCGTATGTTCAGTTTGCTAGCATATGGCGAACCCCCATAATCAGACCTGGAAAGCTGTGTGACTGCATAGATGCTGCCCTTGCCTTTCACACAAGTGTGTGTGTGCTTCGGGCAGTCACAGTTCCTCCTCCTGCTGCTGCAGCTTCTGCAGCTTCTGCTGCTGCTCCTAGGAATGGGTTCTGATGGGGTTTGTCTGAGAAAGTTACATATCTTTGTTGGCTTCTTTTGAAAAGACCCACATACCTGTTGAAATTTAAAAGTGAGATGGTCAATTGACCATATCTCTATAGATGTCCTTACGTAAACTGGAGATGTCAACCCTGCCCTGTGTGGGGAGTGGGTAGGTGACAGTCTGCCTTTGCATGTTGCAGACATTTCTCACCTCACTTGTCATTTGAAAGCTGTTTCTTTAGTTACTTGAAGGTTTGCTTTGCTTGATGGTAATGTTGAGAATTGCATTTTCTTAGCACTTTTCTAAAAGCTAACAGAGTAAAAGGAAGGCTCTGAGGGTCGTCTGCAGTAGTAGGCGAGTCCTGCTGAGGCTTGGAGCCACTGAAGACAGTTGCGTTAGCCAGCCTTTACCTGGAGGAGTTCTCTTGGGATGTACAATAGGGATACTAGTTGGTTACATCTCTGTAGAGTTTGGTTTTCTCAACTTTTATTTTTTAGCAATACCAGATCTGTAGAGGATTTCTTTTGATTCTTCCTTTTCAGAGTCTCTGGACAAGTGGGAGCGTCTCACAGTAGCTGATGCATTGGAGCCTGTGCAGTTTGAAGATGGACAGAAGATTGTGGTGCAAGGAGAACCAGGCGATGAGTTCTTCATCATTTTAGAGGTATAGAGTTCTGCATTTGATTCCTTATAGTGGATCACCTAAAGGAGGTGCAGCCAATTCTGGTTTGTAGCTTTAGTTTTTAGGGCTACCTGACAGTTTTATTTAAAAGTTATCTTTTACTTCAAAATACAACTTTGTGTGTATTTAAAAATACAGTTTTAAAGAGTCAGAATCCTGCAAGGGCCCTAGACATGATTGGTAAAATTACTCTTTACTAAAAAGCCCCTCAGCCATAACAGATATGGTGATTCTGAGCCAAAGTGCTTAGGCTATTTAGTAATGATTGACAATTGTAGAAGTTACTGTTAGCTAAAACATCGCCGTACCATCCTGCTTGCCAAGCAGGCCCAGATCATTGCAGCTTCAGAGTCTGCACTCTTATATCACTGCAAATGCAGCCATGGAGATGTGAGCCCTTAGTGTGTGAGTCTTTAAAAAGCTTATTTTCCAAAGATGCCGTAAGCTTGAGCTTGACCCTTTACATAAAGTTTACTCACCGAGTCTCAACTCCTTTGTAAGTGCTTGAGCTTGATAAGAGCCTCGATGGGACGTGGGTGCTGGTTCAGTGGAAGCCACAGTTGAAATAAGGAACCAGCGGCTGCACAGTATGAATCCCCTCTGGGTCAGGAGCATGTGTTTAGCTTCTTGCTGGTGTGATTACAGGGCACAGCTGCTGTGCTGCAGCGTCGGTCAGAAAACGAAGAGTTTGTTGAAGTGGGACGACTGGGGCCTTCTGATTATTTTGGTATGTTAAGTTTCTTCATAAGAAATACATGGTTTAAGTATCTATGGGACAGTGTAGTTTTCCATAATTCGTTTTGTTTTTATTCCTTTACTTAGTTTTGGTGTAGTATGTGGCCTGGAACTCACTCTGTAGACCAGGCTGCTCCCAAACTCCGAGACCCACCTGTCTCTGTTTCTAGAGTAATGGGATTAAATGTAGGCACCACCATACCCTGCCTTTATTGTTTTTGAGGCAGGGGCTCTGGTAACAGTGCAAGCTGGCCTTCTTCAGATCTGCCTTAGCCTCCTGAGTGCTGGGATTTTAGTCGTGATACCTCTTAGATTTCTTAACCTATACTCTTTCTTGGTTCTCAGAGAAATACTGTAAGACTTAACTTTATTCAGTTACTAGATGGACACAGACACACGCATGCATGCATGCACGTGCATGCACATGCACACATGCACACATGCACACCTGCACAAGCGCTTATGTCTTATGTAACCTAGACTGCTTGGACTTCATTGTACAGTGACTCTTGTTCTAACCGGTCACCTTCCTGCCTCTGGCCCATAAGTGTTGGGTTGTAGGCATGGCTGTAGGGACTTTATTATCTATTAGCCAGTAATATTTTTTAATGTACAAATGTTGTGTGGCCTCTCCTAAGTTAGTAGAAAAGTTGCAGTCTTGTTCACTTGCTCAGAAGTGGACTCTTTGAGGAAATAGCTTCCATACGTGATAGTCCTAACTGTTTCTTTTCCAGGCGAAATCGCCCTGCTGATGAATCGTCCTCGGGCTGCCACTGTGGTTGCCCGTGGCCCTTTGAAGTGCGTTAAGTTGGACCGACCTCGGTTTGAACGCGTCCTTGGCCCATGCTCAGATATCCTCAAGCGAAACATCCAGCAGTACAACAGCTTTGTGTCACTGTCCGTCTGAGATCTGCCTCCTGTGCCTCTCTCCTCCCCAGTCCATGCTTCACTCATGCAGACTGCTTTCTCTTCCCTCTGCAGCGCCAAGTGGCCACTGGCTCCACAGCTTCTTGTCTCTTTATACTAAAGTTGCTTTATTGCACCATTTTTCATTGGGAGCATATTGAATGCTCATTCACAAATAAATAAAGAGTTGTATGGACTTGGCTGTCACCGCTTCTCTATGCAGTACTAGTGTTCATCCTGGGCAGTGAGTGCCGTGCTGTCTGCTGAGGGCGGTCCCTGCACCACTGAATTACCATAATGTAATAACTGTGCAGGGGCTGTAAGTGACAGATTTCCATTTCCATATGACACAAGTGACATACTTAGACTGTGGCCATGTTTGCTGTATTTCTTTATAGAATAAAAGATTTTAACCTTTAAGGATTAGAAGAATGAATATAGAAAAATCCTAGCACAGTAGAAAGACATCTGCCTGTAATTAAACTAGTTTAAGTGTGGGAAGTGCCCAAGTTTTGCTAATTACCAGACATTGCAACTAGTTCAGCCCCTTTCAGCCTGCTTTGGTCTGTCTATTGCTAGTGTTTCTTCTCCAACCCTGAAATATTTTGGTGTGGCTGGCTGTCTATCCCTGTCTTCTAAGTTTGAAGTCATTTGTGGATGACAAGTACTGGGCCATGACTTAACTGCACCTGTCTGAGCTCACAGATGCTGATAACTTTATTATCCAGCTGGTGCCAAATACTGATGATGAGATGCAGAATTGCAAGAATTTGAGGTCTTCACTCTGGGTAGTTAACTATGGTTAACTAGTGTGACCTGCCCTCAGTTAGATTCTAGGACATTGGAATTACTGAGAATAGACAAGTAGAACAAACTCCAGAGAGAAGGGAATGGAGGCAGTGTTGCTGAAGGTGGATGGAGTCAGGTGTCCAGAAGCAGGAGGCTTTGTGTGTGAGCTTAGTCTCTGTTAGTGAGGGTGGGTGAGATGTGGCTGTGTTGTGGTCTGAAAGCCCACCCCGCTGAGAGTCCTGCCTTTTTCTGTCTGACCTTGAATTTCTCTTGTAAACTTTCTTTATTGTTTTTTTTTTTGTTGTTGTTGTTTGTGTGTGTGTTTAAACTTGTGTTCTTAACTGCATTTCAGTATTTTCCAGCCTTGTGTGTTACATTATTCCAGTGATAACCCAACAGTTTATTTTTATTACTGTTATTTTTTAAACAGAATTCACAGTTCATAACTAGGCACGTTTATCTTGTGGTTTATGTACAATGTCAGGTTCTATTTGGGAGTGACTGCATTTTCCACGTGTGTCAAGTGGTTCTGATCAACAATCCCCTCCCTTTCCCAGTTAACTTAAATTGTTGGTTATGATAGATTTTTTTCTTGGTAGGTTGAAAAGCTTTTAGATTGTTACTAACTTGGGAAAAAGTTTCATTTAGGTTTTAGCGGTGGGGTAGAAAGCTACCTTGTTGCCATATCTAAAACTTCATAATCTATATTAAATGAGGGTTTTCTGTACTTACTTTGTGGTTGGCTATCTTTTTTATATTTAAATAAAAATTATGTTACTAGCTTAAAGCTTAATTTGATATTTGTTTAAATGCCAAAAATGTATGTATGTGAATGATGTAGAACGCCATAAAATGCATTTCATGTATATATAACCCTTGGTGTGTACAGAGATAAGCACCCTGCTTTCTAAGAGTTCTGTGCTAGCTTGCTAGTTATTCCATTCCCTTTTGACGTTTTACTCTTAGACTTTTCAAGTTAAGTCTAAATTTAAAAATTTCCACTTTAAAGCTTTATCTTTGTGCAATTTAAATATCAGAAGTCGTGGTTGGCCTACTGTGTCTTTGTGGACTCTAGACACTGTCATCTCGGGATGGGTGGGTGAATTTAAGCGATCTGCTGAGAACGCGGAGCTGGCCAAAGGGACAGTTGCTGTTTCCTGGACACTAGTCTGATATACTCTGTGCTAATCTAATGATCGCTGTTCTTTTGTTACAGACTGTCTCAATGGTAGGTCACAGAATAAAAAAGATGAAATAATTTAAATTCTTAAATGAATCAGTTTTTCTTCCTTTCCTCCTTTTCTTCCTCTGTCCTTCCCCAAAATTTCAGTGGGAAAGAATGAAAGTGAATTTTGGGATTAGAGTTTTGAAAAAATAATATATTTATTTTTTAAAATTCATTCCAGTTGAATTTGTCAAAGGGTGGATTTCAAAATCTTGCTCATGGCCATGGGGCAGACTCACTAACAAGTCCTGGAAGGCAGATTCTCTCCAAAGCTATGGCTACTTTTTCTTCATAGGACAGACCTGTCTAAACCTTGGGGCTTCGAAGACTGGATGGATTCCTGGTTTATAAGATCTGTTAGCTGCTTAGAGATCTTACACACGTCAAGCCATGTTCCTAATGTTCTTTCTGGAGTTTGAGGAGTGAGCTAATGAGTTCGTCTGTGTTGATAACTGGGATCTTCTCATGCAGGGGAAGCCCAAGCCCAAGTTAGTGCTGGAGTGCGGCTGAGTTCTGCCTCCTAAGCTCGACCTGGTTCAGGTTCAGAATTCCCTTCCTCTCACCAGCTGGTTGTCACTGAAGTCACTGTGTAGTTTGGTCCTTCCTTTAAAACCTGGCCCATGATGCATTTTACTATTGTATTGACATTCTGAAATTGAATGATGGCAGTGCTGTCACTTTTTGTTTCCAACCTCAAAGAGTTGGACCCTTTGTGAACTCTGGCTAAGTCCCGGCAGTGCACTTTCAGGTGGACCAAAACCATGATTAGCTAACTGTTTAAATTGTCCTCCAGCACGTCTGTCAAGGGCAAACACAAATCTCTCCCCTCTTATGCTTGGGTATTTACATAGAAACCATCATTTTTTGTGTACATACACAGCTAAAATTTGTTTCTTGGCATAACTTTAGAACAATGACATCATTTTAAGTCCCTGTAAGAATTAGTTGAAGTAGCTTTGTGATTTTAAAGAAGTTGCCACTAGATGGAGAGCTTTTTCTTTATTCTCAGCTTTGTTAACCCCAGATGAGTCACAGCTGTTCCTCAGTCTGCTGATTCTGCATTTGCATGTTTTCCCCCTTGGTACAATGTAAATGTGACCCTGAGACCACCACGCCAGAAGCACTCAGGGACCTGAGCTGCATGCCCAGAGAGAAACTTGACTGTCCCTTGCACTCCTTCCCATCCAAGGCTGAGTGAGACCTGCCTCAGCTGTGACCGAGTCACTTGGGGGCCTCCTGCACTGCGTTTGTGTTTGCGATTTTGTGCCTATTGTTGATGAGGACACTCAGTATTTAATAAGAGGTCCCTAAAGAATAGTGTTCCCGGACTGGCTCACATTCCTCAGCATGAGAAAGCTGTGTCTTACTGTGAATGTGCAGTAGGTAGACACAGTGTTAAAGAACCAGCAATGTAAAGAGATGGTCGTTATCACCCAAGATGCGATTAGACTAGAGAATCCTAGGAGCCTAATTAATCCCTTATTTTCCTAGGGACAGTAATAGTTTACGAGTTCAGTGGCCAGGCGTTTAATAGGGGAAAATTGCTGCCTGTAAGAGAGTTGACATCCTTAGATCGAAATTGTCCTGGTATTTGAGAATGCTGTGGCATATCTCTCCAAGCTAGTCTCCAGCAGTTCACACAGTCATGGTTTCGTATCTGCTTGCCAGTGGGAACATGGAAAGTTTTCACATAGACTCAGAATAGTTTTTCCCCCATGGGAAGTTGAGCAATGGTTCAGAGTGCGTAAGCTGTAAGAACTCCACACTCTTGAGAATGGAATGTTTTTATTTTCTGGTACTTTCGAAAAATGCTGGTCTTAGCTTTTTGTTGTTGTTGTTGTTAGAAAAACTGACTGTTAAAAAAGTAGTCTGTGTAGTTACCCCACATATTATGATCAAATTGAGTTACTTTGGTTTTGGAAAGTATAGCAGATGTGTTATTCCAGAATCTTGAGAAGCTGGTCTGCATCCAGGGAGGCCATGTTGGTGATGGACTGCAGCTCACCTGAGCGAGACTGGCTGAGAGCCCCAAACAGCGCTGTCTTTGAACATCTAAATGTCTCCCCCCTCCCCCACCCTGTCCCCACTCCCCAGCCCCATTCTTCGGTGTAGCTTCCTTCTGCCTCCCCAAAGGGGCGAAGAGGAGAAACAGTTGTTGCAGGAAGCTGTGTCTCACGGAAGGGCCTCCCCGTCAGGGAAGTCTTTGGAACTAGTTTTCTCTGGTAAAGAGTTGACTTTGCCATCTGTCTCCCATGGCCCGGCCCAGCCTTCAGCTCTGCACTCTCATCTCAGTCGTTAAAGGGCTGGGATTTGCTGGCAGGAGTCACAGCACCCAGCTTAATTTTTTTTTTCCCCAGCTAACAAATTTAACTTCGCAAATGGGTGTGATGCTATACATTTTGGAATAAGTCTAAACCACAAGATGATGTGGTTTCATCTCTTGAGAGCCGCAGTTCTTTACCTTACACACGGGAGACAGAGGGTTGGCATGTTGATAAGGGTTGCAGACATATGTGCTGACCTGCAGGTCAGTAAAGCGTCTGGGACATGACAAGGCTTTAGGGTGAACAGAAGCAAGGGTGTGTGCCCATACTGTGGGGTGCTAGGATGAATCAGAACCATCCATTGTGAGCAAGACCAGCATGGTGACTCATGGCTTAATCCAGGCACTTTGGAGGTAGAGGCGGGAGGATCAAGAATTCAGGGCCAGCCTGGTGTACACAAGCTCCAGTTTCAGAAGACTGAAACAGTACTACCCCTTGTCGGTCATCCTGCCTGTCCTTGGACACACGCAGAAGTCTGGCTGACATTTCTGGTTCTTGATTTTGTCCCCTGTAGTGATGACTTTCCTTCCTCCCCTCCATGCTTTTTGATCCTCTGGCTTTTATCAGAAGATAAAATGAACTGATCTGATGAAGCCAGGCAACCCCAACCTGCTGCCAGCTTCCCCTTTTGTGTCTGGCTCTTAGTTTTGACATACACCGTGTCACTTCCTCATGCATCCCAGGCTAGCCTCGAATTCACTGTGTAGCTAAGAATGTTTCTGAAATTCTGATCCTCCTGAGTGCTGGCATTACAGGCAGTGCCACTATGCCTGGTTTTGTACGATGCTGGGGGTTGAACCTGAGAGGCAAGCACTCCATCAACCGTGTGAGCCACACAGCTCCTCGGTTGCCAATTCCTTACAGACCTGGTAAGGGATTATTTATATTCAGATAGCGTTAGGGACCAGAATGTCAGTAAAAAGAGTGACTTTTTTTTTTTTTTTTTTTAAATTTGGTTTGCTGTACCTGCCTATACAGTAAGGACTTGGAGGAAGCCAGTTATCCACTTGATGTCCCTTTATTTGACATGGTAGAGTAAAAACCGCTCCTGGGAATGAGCCTCCAAACCTTCCAGGCCTGGCCCAGATCCAGGTTTCACAGTGTGCTCAGAAGATAGTCTGGAGCCAGAGCTCTGGAAGAGAGAGCCCCAGCCAGTGCACTGTAAAAGCAGTGACCTCCACCCAAGGGGAAAGATGAGGTTTGGTGGATCCTGTTTGCTTTTTTCAAAGCGTTCCTGCCTCCTCCCTGAGCTTGTGATTTGGCCTCCAGCACCCCAGGATGGAATGGGGCAGCAGGGGCCTGCAAACTAGAACAAAGTGCTGACGCCAGCTGTGTGTTCTGAGGCCCCACGCCTGTGGCCATTAGCTTGCCAGATTAGCCTGGCCAGAGTCTGGAACTGAATGCTGTGCTGACCCATCCGCTATGACTCTTCGCTCGCCGTGGGCCTCTATGCAGTCCTCCACTGTCTTAAGGATGATGTGGAGTCTGCGGTCCAGGGCCAGGAGGTGGGGTTCTGTGAGGACAGGAGTGAGCTGGTCTTCTAGTAGTGACTCCCGCATCACGTCGCTCAGTCTGTAGTCAGCCTGAGCCAGCAGCCGAAGGTGCAAGAGGGTTTTCTTTTTTATCCTGACAAGATAAAACCAGTGGGGCCAGATCAGCAAATTAAGGAAGGTAACTCGGCCTGCGCTTGCCCACTCCCCACAACAGCTCTTGGCAGCTGGTATTCTTAGAGATCTTGCTTCTAGGCAAACACATTTCACTGAAAGCCATGTAGAAAAGGAATTAATGATGCATAACAGTTGACTTTGTGTGTGTGTGTGTGTGTGTTTGTGTGTGTGGAAGAGGCCTAAGATGTTTTGTTTATTTAAAGATTTAAAGCTGACAGAAGAAACTCCCAGTGGGTGAATGAAGCTATCTGTCGTCTGAAAATCCAACCTCCACATGCCAATGTCACAATGCGTGTCTCCTGTGACAGACTGTAGAAGCACAGGGGTGACAGTGAGTAGGTCCATTTTGATTTCATGGTTTGGATTTCTGTAACACACAAGCATCCTAATTGTCTGATTTTTTGACACAAAGAACTACTGCTCATCCCGTCCAGAGGAGAGAGACTTGAATGAACCCAAGGAGTTGCTTTGGACTATTCATGTGCGAAGGGAACAAATGGGATGGTTCCGTTAGATCTCAACCACATCTTTATAATTAGCGATAGCTAAGAGGAACCTAGTGCCACAAGCCTGGCTAAAGTGCCAGAGCTACAGAAGTAGGCTAGGTGTCCGTTAGAGAAGGGGCCGGAATTTCAGTCTGACCCATTTTTGCCAGACTTCAATCCGGGTTTGGTGGTGATGAAATAGCAATGTTGAAGAGCTTGCATAAGGAAAGCAAGGGGCTGATTAGCAGTATCGGCCCTGATATCTGTAACAGTGGGTGATTATCCGAGTGGGTTAAAGATTAAAGTTGGTGACTTTAAAAGATCTTGACTCGTTTTCTGGTAAAGGATGAGAGAGACACCACTTAGGGAAAGCCGGTAGCTACGGTGTGGGAAGCTAGGCAGCTCACATCATTCTGTCCACAGTACTCTAGACCAGAGATGTGTGTATTGCCCGCTGCTCACGGCACTCAGGGCATAAAAACTCACATGCAGCACTGCGCAAGAGGGGCGAGGATAGAGAGTTCATCCTGGGAATGTCGTCCGAACCTATGAGAGGAGACAGAGCCCTTCACTCCGAATGCTCTCTGCGATAACCCTTCTCTGAATTCGGTGGGATAAAGCACTAGACACCATGACAGCCATCTCAACAGTGCCCCCCCACCCTCAGCCAGGTCACAGAAGCCTCAAGTTACAACCAAGCTCCCCCCTGCCTCTGCAGGCCAGCCGTGGAGGCTAAGCCATACTCAGCTTCCAGGATAGGACCATCTACTGAAAAGATACAGGGAGTCTCAGCTAGGTTCCTGGGTGGACACAAGAGTGCTCTCACACTGGAGAGTCTGTGCTACTTAGCAAAGGACAGAAAAAACCCCCAAAGGTTAGTGAGACATAGAGTCAGATGGAGACAGGCCCAGGCAGGGCAGGCCCTCCTGGTGTCTCTGGTGGGATGTGGGCAGAGCTTACCCTCTGGCATTGTCAAGATGAATAAGGTACCCATCATCCCCAAACTTGGTGAACATCTCATAATGGTGTCGGTCCATATTTCCTGCAGTGGAGGGGAGAGATCAGAGCAAGGATCTGAAAGCCGCAGGTATGGAAGATCCTACCTGGGCCCGGATCACAGCATTTCTAGGCGCTCGCCCCAGCCTCATCCTGGCAGCCCAGTGAGCTGGGCTTGGGCTTGCTTGGCCTAGGCAGCCTCAAACACGCAGCATCCTTTCCTGGTCCCAGTGGGACTAGAGGGCAGACTTACTGGTTTGTGGGGCTGAGGCCTTGCGTTGGCCTTCAAGTGTAATGTACTTCTCACCTCCAAACTGGCTTCCTCTCACCAAGTGAAGGGAAACATCCAGCTTCAAATGTGATCCCCACTTGGGTCCGAGGGCAGGGTGGTACATCTGCCTCGACAGTGGCAACCCTTTCACTAACCTATATCCCCTGCCTGCGCCACCCTGCCCCCTTCTAAGAAACCAGGACATGTTTGCTCGCTTGGACTCCTATGAGTATATGGGAGATGCAGGGCTGTCTGATCCTCCTGATCCAGGCTGTAATTTTGGCGAAGGTCTCCCGGAATCCTAGGCAGAGAGTTGGAGTACAGTTCTGCCAGGTGCCCTGAGTCGGGTACCTACCAATCAAGAAGTCAAAGACGGCCATGTCGATGACGCCAAGGAGCCTGTTACTGCTGTTGTACGGGTAGATCTGCCTTACTGTGTCGCAGTAAAGGGGGTTGAGCTCCCACCTGAGGGGGAGAAGAAGTCCTGGGGCTGGAAAAGCCAAGATACCAGGGTGTTGGGGGCCCTCTCCATACTATCCCCGCACTCATAACTCCCTGCTTCCCCAAGCCCATTCGTTTGGTGCATGTACTGTGGTAGGTATGTTATCTATAGCACATTTATATATGGGCATGTAGATGATGGGTCTCGCTCCAGGTTTTACTCCCTCAGCTCTTGTGTGCTTCATTTTCTGAGGTATCTGTGATAGGCATGTATGTGTACATACATGTTCATGTGTGGGGGTGTACATGTGTGTAGGTGCACAACATGTATGCAGGGCCTGAAGTGGATGTCCAGTGCCTTCCTCCATCCCTCCCCACTATTTACTGAAGTAGTGTTTTTTCTGAACCCAGGGCTTGACCATTCCCACTACTCTATCTGTTCTAGCCACCTCGAATAGGGGCCCTAGTGTCCCGTCTCTCGCATACTTGGATTATAGGTGGCTGCCAGCCTTGGCTGTCTGTCAGTGGGTTTTGACTATCTGAACTCTGGTCTTCAGGCTGACCTGGCAAGCACTACCCACTGAGAACCTCCCCAACCCTTCTCTCTGCGGTTCTTTGTTATAGTATAAGTGCCTTACAACCCGGTTTGTGAGCTAATGGGGATGAACATCCAATCTGTTGATCCTGGGGATCAATAAGAAGATTGAGGCAGTGTGAGGGTTTAGTGAGACTATCCTGAAGAGCTGGGCAGCAGGGCCCTGGCATGGGGGTGTGGTCAGGAAGCCGACTCACTCCTCTTTTCCTGACAGTGAGTAGGATCGGATCCAGGGGTTGGGCACAGAGAGTCTGGGGGCCAGGTTGAGGGATGGCAGGAAGGCGGAGAGGGAGCCTTCCAACAGGTGTGGGTTGCCGCAGACAGCGTACTCGGTCTTGCACATGTACGGACACTTGGCGAAGAAGCACACGTTGTTAGCTGGAAGTTGAGGGAGGAGAGAGAAGTAAAGTGGGGGCCTATAGGACTGTCATCTTCTGCCCTAAGAAACCCCTTAGGAATCGGATGGGGAATTCAAACTTCCAGCTTGGGAAAAGGCCGTTGGACCTAGGGATTCACTTTGGGTACCAAGTTTCCGATGTCTCAGAGCATCCTATCATAGGATGAATGGTCTTTGATAGGCTGGATGTCTAATCTCCAGCTCCCGGGAGACCAGCATCTCATACATTTCTTTACTGTCTATCGTTTATCTGGTGTTAGGCTTAAGTAGACCTGGCTGGGCACATTGGGCGGCAGCACCCTCTTACCCCAATGGCGCATGTGTTAATGGCAGAGCTCAGACCACTGTTGGGCCTAGCAGTGGACATGATGCCTTACCATATACTTAAGACCCAGAGCATGGCTCTGGCTGATACTCCACCTGGAGACACAAAGAAAACACTCTGCAGGATCTCATTCTTGGTGACCTCTAAGATTTCCTTGGTGACATTCACTAGCCTCCCTACGGTTGGTGGCACCCGTCGGAAGTCCAGAATCCTGGAAGAGAAGGAGCCTTGTGAGGGATAGGCAGAGACTGGGGAAAACTCCTGTGTTCGGGCCAACAAATATTTCCTTGTAATTGATTCATTTTTTTTTCTAGGCATACTGATGTGTACCTGGAATCCCAGTATTTGGCAAATAGAGACTGGAGGATTAGGAGTTCAAATCTATCCTCAGCTATGGAATGAGTTAGTAGAGGTCAAACTGGGCTTCATAATACTCCGCAGCAAAACATAACAAAACTTTAATAAAACAATGAAAATATACATAAATTGTTCATTACATTAAGAGGCCTTGTGTTTTTAAACCTAATAGAATTGGAAGGAGATATCAGACTTGAAGGCCCTACACTGAGGCAGAAGAGATGACAAGCCAGAGAGAGCGAATACTGCCACTCTCTGAGTTATCCCTAAAGATCTGGGTGGCGTCCCCTCCCCCAGGGGACTGGCTCTTGAAGTCAGCATCATCTTCAGACACCAGACCTACCTGTCAAGGTGGAAAGCTGCAATCTCGGCATTGTGTCTCTGAAAGTCGATGAAATAGAAGAAGTCCTCAGGCGTCTCCTCCTCTCGCTGCTGTCTAGAAGGAAGGAAGGAGTCACGCCCTGGACTCAAGCCTTCTGTGGTAAGCCCTAGGAGAGAACCTGGGTGCTGCTTTTCATGTGGATGTAGATGGTAGACCCACAAGTTAGGAATGGGCCCCTCCCTTCCTGAGCAGGGGAGGAGACGTGCAAAGTAGGAAAAAGCTTTTTGTGGGCACTACCGATGTCAAGTTTCCTGCGTAGGGAGCTTTGCAGGAGAGTAGCTGATTTGCCCCCAAAACCAAGAGAAGAAAACCAAGTGTTCCGGGGCTGGTGTTAACTGGAGGGAACGGGTTATTAGAAGTGATGGTGGAGTGGACCCGGATGCTCAAGTATGCAAAAAGGTGAGGCATGATCAGACCTGACAATAGAAAGAACTTAATATGATTACAAACAAGGACTGCAAAGTTACGGGTCTGAGGGAGAAATACAGATGACAGAACTCTTAGAAACTCATGCGAGGCGTGAGAATGGGCCCAGCCAGAGAGCTAAGGGAGGCCAGCACAGATGGTATCGATCTGGTTCCATTTCCAAATTGCTAATGGATTCTTCAAGAGCATCTCCCTGCTGGGGGATATGAGGTTGGGGGTGTGGTGCTGTGTTAGGAAAGTGCTTCCTAATCACTGGGGCATCCTGGGCTAACTTCCGGCCCCCGCACTCACTTCCCTTTTACGTTAATAAATGGGGTAGGATGATGACCTTTGAATAATTTTATAGTCCAGAGTGTGGACCTGTTCCCAAGACTGGAAAAGCGAAGGAAGTCATAAACAGAGGTAGTACCATAAATGACCACACAAGCAACCAGCTTCCACAACCACAATAGTAAGGCACACTTTGCCAGAGGGCACAGGCCAATCCTGAAAACCCACAGTGAGGTAGAGTATTGAGAGGCAGCCAGGTCTAGCGTAGCCCTCATGTCCAGGGTTGAGGGTGTGGCTGGATGCTGCCCATCTGTCCCTATCCGACCATGAGAACATAATATACTCTCAGATTTTCATATGAGCTATGATAGATATAAAATTGGAAAGTTATTTTTACTTGACACCATCGATTTTTCTATTTTGAGCACTTAAGAATGCACCTCCCACATGCAGTGTGTCATATATATTGCATTTTAAAGTATCACCTTGGAGATAGTGAGATGGCTCAGTGAATAAAGGTGACTGCCACCTAACCTGATGACCTGAGTTCTGTCCCTGGGTCCCACACAGTGGAAGGAAAGATCTGAGTCCCATGAACTGGTTCTGACTTGCATGTGTGTGCTGTAGAATTTGCAACCAATTTCAAATAAATAAACACACACACAAACAAACAACAAACAAATAAATGTAAACCTATCACCTTCATGTTTAGAATGTATACTTTCCAAAGATAGATTTACATTCTTTCTGCAAAGGGCCAAATACTTTTCACTTTAAGTTACTCAGAGGGAAGGCCCACATATGTGTTTTTAAAGAAGGGAATACATTTTAAACGGCACTATGCTTGATTTTTGAACTGAACGTCATAGAACTAGAGATGAACCGTTGTGTTGTATCTATGTGTATATACATGTCCTTTATTGCTTTGTTCCCTCGGAGTTCCTACCATGGCCTGTCTGACTGGTAGTCTTGTATGGGCACTCATGAGCTTAAACTCTTTCCTGGCCAGAACCCTGGTGACGGAGCTCATTAGGAGGAGGATGCAAAAGAGTCACATGCCTGGTGGGGTCTTGGCTCATGGCTGTGCATGCTCGCTCTGACTGAAGAACACAGCCACTTGGGAGGCCAAGGCAGAAAGACCACCGAGCCCAGGAGTCTGAGACCAGCCATGAAAAACCCAGTCTCTTAAAAATAAGACAAAGGCACCTTGGCCTTGGGGAGGAAGCTCAGTCTGAAAGCTGGAGGACTGATGTTCAGTCAGAACCTGGAACTCACATTCAAAGAGACACCCACCTGCTTGGTGAGTTCTAGGCCCGTGAGAGACTCTATCTCAAAGAGCAAACTAATGAACAAAACAACAAACATACTCAACCTAAGGAACAATACTCAAGGCCTTCCACACATACACACACATGTGGAAGTACCTGCAACCACACACACAGACACAGACACAGACACACACATGCATAACACACACACACACACACACACACAGACACGCATGCGTGCACACACACAATTGGTTGACTTTAGTGCTCTCTGTGTTTGGCTACACGATGAGATCCCCTCCCCCAAACTGTCCTTAGGAAAAGCAGTGTTTTTCCAGTTTCTTTCAGAGATTAATTTATCTGATGGAGGCAGATTCATTAGCTTGTGTGGAGGATATAAGCTTCACTGGCAAGTGGATTAGACTGAGGAAAACCTAGGAAGTCAGCAAAACCACGTCTGGGTGTGCAGATAGCCTTTCTAAAGCCAATTAGATCATACAGTAAGGACATTCTGGGGAGGCAGCAAGAGGAAGAAGGCAGGGGTTGTCACTGGGCCTTGATCCCATCCAATATGCTATTTTCTCTGCCTCCTGGATACTGCAAGAACTGCTCTGCTCCAACATGCTCTCCCTGCCACAGAGGACTGAGTCCTTTGACACTTTGAGCCAAAATCAAATCTTTCCTCTGGTAAGTTGCTTTTCTTGGGTATTTGGTTACAGCTATGTAAAATCTAACCTTGTTGGTGCTGGCCTTGTGGCCTGATGGAGTGATATAAACAGCGGTGGTGAGAGGAGGGGA